>NC_058514.1:6808311-7133973 GCF_020382885.2 Scatophagus argus | reverse complement strand
TTGTTATCAACGTTTTCTTAGCCTGTTGCAGACGGCGAGATGGACACTTACATCACCTTGATAACGAGATTAGCTGGCTGGATTTTAACCACTCGCCTTTTCCTGTTGAGAGGAAGTGGTTTCATCACGGCTCATTTTCTCTTGGGACAATCTAAATGTACCCTACATTTGCTTCTTACCCTCCACATAACAGTATTTTGTCTCCCTGAACATGCACTCAAACGCCTAAATTAAAAAAAAAAAAAATCATCTGGACGTTATCTTTGAGCACGAATGATCCCGAAACAGAAGGCTGGCAGAGGAAATCATGCAGCCTTTTGTAGTGAGGGAACGCGTGAGTCATGATAGTGCCAGGCAACTCATTTATACATGGCAGACAGGCTGAAGAAACAATCAGAGAGGAATACTTTGGCACAAGAACTTTGGAACCGGTGACAGCAAATCTTGCTGAGGTGTTAGCAACCCTCGAGAGATAAAACAATTAAAGTCAAGCTGAAATAGAACTGCATCAAGAGGAAAAAAAAAAAGTCACAAACTACCAAAGAAGCAAAAAGTGGGAGTTCCTGTCGAAGTGAAAATATTATCACACATTTAGGTTTGTTTGGGAAGAGAGTATCACTCAAAACATCTCCCACCTGTTTTTAAAATTTTGTTCTCCTGAGTGCCGTCATCATGGCGGCCGACAGCCTTCAGGACGCGTCAACACAATCTGAACACAGTCTGGCGTCACTTTAGTGTTTGGGAGCAACTCAGCACTCAAGGACACCTCAGCTACACTCGCTGAAGCCGTGCTGAGATGGAAAAATAAAAGAGTTTCTTCTCTGAACACTTTATACAAGAAAAAACAAAAACTGACATCAAAATCTCATTACGTCGACCACCTGACAAATGGAAGATTTTAACAGTGGCTTCAAGAGGCGCATACACAAATCCCAGCTAATTTAGCACTACATTAATCCTGAATTGCATTACGCCCTTTGCTAATATGCTGTTTCTCAGGAAATACATGGAACTAAAGAATCAAAACACTCCTTTGCAACTTTAGGAGAGGAAGGAGAATTATGGCAGCTCGCTACATACTAGCTATTGTTGAACTTCAAAAGGCTGTTGAGATTATGGATCTCATGATTCTCTCATCATCCTTTAATTATATTAGAAGGGATATAATCTCATCACAGACAGAACACACTGTTAAATCACTTATCTTGACTTGGAGCTACCGGGTCAGATGGAGGCGTCACTGAGGGGAAAAATAAGAGAGAAAAAAAAGAAATTGGCCTTGGTCTGCTTGTTGGAGAAACACCTGCCATGAGCTCCAGTAGCCATTATCCCCAACCTTTAGAAAACCCTCCAACGCATTCACACACACGCTGCATAATAGAAGTCAACCCCTCACCCCCTCAACACTGCAAAAGTCAAAAAGCAAAAGGACAGCTGACTGACACATGGTGGGGGGTGAGGGGGGGATTAGTCACAATGAATCACATGCTTGCACGCACACACTTTCTTCTTCTGATGCAGAAATAAGATAAGGTCCCCTCTGCAATCACCTGCCTCCACATCAAACCCAGACTGTGTCACCCTGACGTGGACACACACACAGTTACTGCATAAAAATTGGATGGATGGTTGCATTACTACCCCACCCACCCATCCACACACACATCCACCTACACAGTGTCTGTCTATCCAGTTAAACCCAACCCAGAGAGACTGGCAGAGTGCAGACAGCGTAGAGAAGCCGGCTCCTCCAAGGCAACATTAGCCTGAGAGTCTGAGCGGACAAGAACGCCAGTCCAGAAAGGAAGAGGAGACGAGGACAAAGACAGAAATGATAAGTAGAAGGAAAGAGGGGCATTGAGCGGATGAGGAAGAAGAAGGAGCTCCTGCACAGCGAAAGGATTCAGAGCATCCACACCACACAGCTATAAAAGGAAAGAGAGACAGATCGACAGAGTGAGACAGATTATGAACCAGAACATCTGGGACGAATGTTTCCCCTGCGCTTCGGTCCCCCCTCCCCTCCTCTCTCTGGGGCTCGTTCACTCCGCTTGGCATAACGGCGCTGTGACAACACAAGGGCCGCGTATCCATCAAAGATGTACACGACTTGCCGTAATTAGCATAAAACAGGCGCACACACACACATACTTAATATTTATGGAGAAAAGTTCAACAACAGTTCCTGCATCATTTCGTCTTTTATTTCCTCTGATTAGACGTCGTTACAAGTGCTGGTCTGGGTGAACACTCAACACGCGTATCGTTTCATTCTTAAGTTAACACAAAATCACACAAAGTGATGGGATGAAGAAACAGGTGTGTTCATATGTGTACAGTGTGTGTGTGTCTGTGTGCAGGACAGCAGGAAAACAATGATTCAACCCTTTCATGGGCAACAAATTAGGACTGACTTTTATTAGTAAAAATAGACTTTCATCTTGTGGAGTGAGAGGGGGAGGGGGCAGTGGTCTGTGACAGAGACGGCTTGCTTTCTTGTGGTCTTTCCGGTTTGTTTTTACTGTCCTTCCAGCGAGACCAAACTCAGGCCTGCTGGGTCCCCGATGGTTCCGGCTGTCACTCCAGACAGCGTGACTCCCTACAATGCTCACAGGAGAGAAAGACAAAAGGTAAGAGAGGTGGGGAAGGAGACAGGAATCTCGGGGAGAAGGTGTCTGTTTCTCTCTCAGGGTGCTGCGTTCGGTGCCTATTAGTCTGGTTCGGTTCTCCATAGGGTTTTGAGGGTGCGTGTCTTGTCTTGCTGACTCATTCCTCGCTTCCTCCACTTCGGTTTGGTCTGTCTGTAAGTCGGTCGATAATAAGTAATCCCTCGCCATAAACTCTTCATCGCTCCGCCCCTTTCTTTCTCTTTCTCTTGTCCTTAACCTCCGGTGCTCAACTTGTTCTGTGGGCATAGAGAGAGAATACAGAGAAAAGTGCATCAGAGAGATGGAGAGGCAAAAATCTTAATAGACAAACAAACTGCAGAGAAAGATATTATGTCACATAGGAGAGACAAGACAGAGAGACGAAGGCCTGAGAGCCCAATAAAAGGGAGGAGGATGGAGTGAGTTGGACCTGAGGGCAGCGGATTCCATGTTAGCGATAAGTGCAACCACAAATCCCCAGCACTGCCTGTCAATAACCATTTGAACTGGTCTATCGCAGCTGATGCCACTAGATGAAAACTGCCTCGGGAGGAGAAGAGTGAAAGACAAAGTAGGAGGAGAAACAAGGGACATAACGAAAGAAAAATAAGAACCAAAAAAATATAGTTTTCCTCGCTGACCAGCTTAACAATGGTGTTGTAGACGAGTTGGTGCTCATTTTGTGCACTACTGAACACCAAATGACGGTCGGCCAGACTCCCACGCTGTAAAATCCAGGTTAGGATGAGGGATAATTTCACCTTATTCAAACTTTGGGTTCTATTTCCGTAGTCCTGGTCTTTTCTTTCAGTATCTACACACAAGACTCCAGCGCCAAATTAATCTGAGAACAACAAATCCTGACAAACCAAATCTAACAAATAGCGCATTACTGTTGACATCTCAGGTGCTCCTTCTCTCTCACTTTCACTTTTTTAACTCTAAATAACGAGGTTTAGATAAACTGAAGTCTTGTTTACAATTTGTTGCATCATCTCACGTCTCATTCAAGTTTTGTTTTTGCTTTCTCCCATTCTGATTCCGATAGCACAGCTGAGGATATCTGCAGATCACATCCGAAGCTACTGTGGGAGTCATGTCTACATAAGGCAACATGAGGCCATTGCTGAGGCGCTAAAAACTGAGCTGGGGGCCTGACGTGACTGATTGAACGCCGAGGGGCCAGCTACACTCAGGCTTTTGCGCTTGTTTGCGGACACATTCTGCGACATTTGCTGAATTGATCAACATCTGGGCTGCATATGCGCCCGTGTCAGTTTTGCACAGAAAAAGAAGTAGAAGTAGTACACGCAGGGTAAATAAGATCTACAAAAGCAATGACAAGATTATATTATTGATATTATTACAAATCAAAGTGAAGCGATGAGCCATTATTAATGAACACATGATCTGATTAGTGCAAAGTAACTGAATGGATGGACGTTGCGGCTTGTGTGTATCTGAACTTGACCATCAACGAGCTATAAAAATCACTTCAGCGTCGTACTGCAACTAAACTGAGTTTGTTTTTAAGAGCTTTTGTTTCTCTGAGCTTAATGATCTTGTAAAAAAATCCCTCGTCTCAGCTGCGTCTGTGCGAGTTTTCCCTCGCAGAGTACGTCCGAAAGGGCAGCGTGAGGCGCATGTGACCTCTTTCACATTGTTACTTGATACCTTGTTATTATAAAACATATTGATTATATCTGTTTTAAGGATACACAAGGATACACACGGCTGACCCGAGGGTTTGTTTAAGACCTCTGTGGGTGTCGGCTTGTGGAACTTATTGCAATATCGATGTGCTCTCACATCATCAACCTAAAACATCTATGCAATCACAGTAAATAAGATTTACTGA
This sequence comes from Scatophagus argus, assembly GCF_020382885.2. Taxonomy (NCBI): domain Eukaryota; kingdom Metazoa; phylum Chordata; class Actinopteri; family Scatophagidae; genus Scatophagus; species Scatophagus argus. Next base: position 7,129,467 of record NC_058514.1, on the reverse strand, counting down.
CAAATATTTCTGAAGGACAAATCAAATCACTTCAATAAAATTTTTTTCTGCAATTCTGACTGAAATGTCAATATCAAAGATGACGCTGAAGCAGTTATATATGAGCCAGCTCCTTCTTTTTTTTTTTTTTTTATTCTGATCCACGCAAACGTAACAGCCACAAACAGGGATTGAGCCTGGCCCTTGGAGAGTAAAATGGAGATAGAAGGGTCAGTCTAAAAAAACGAAGTGGAGAAGGAAAAGATAGGGAGCAAGAGGCGGTCATGCGGCGAGAATATGGAATGAGGCGGCGAGCAGTGGATGGAGAGATCGGCCTCCGCGATAAACTCTTTTTCATAGAGGGAGAGAGAAAGAGACTTTATCTGTCCTTCGACTGCCTCTTCCTCACAGTTTGCTATCTGGGCCTGTTAAGTGTTGAATGCATTAGAAATGTGACTAGGGATGGTGGATGGAGGGAGCGAAGGAGGAATGGTGGCAGGGCACGGAGGCCACAAAAGAGAGCGAAAGTGGGTCTAAATGTTATCACTGACTGTGGCGATAAGAAACGCTAATTATCAGTGACAAAGGCCGGGCTGCTGACAACAGCTCTGTCTCAGCCGACTGCAGTTGAGGGGTCAGTATTATAAAACTGAGATTTGGGGGGATTTGGTCTTTATCTGCAGCGAGATGGCATCTTGGACATCTCTATCTGTACCCAAAGCACCGCAGTTTTTAGTGGAATTTAATATTTGGAGGAGAAGGACGACGAAGGGGACAGAGATTTCGCTGTTTGAAAACCGTCTGAGCTATGCCATCAAGTGTCTTTGACAGAAAGGGCGAGGAGATGAGATCCCGGCTGTTTGAGAGGGCACGTTTGGATCTTTGGATCTTCTGACCTCCAGAGGTTAAAGACATGTCCTTTGACATTTGTTCTCGTGCAGCTTCCTGCTTGCCTCCGATAAAGCTTGTGTAAACATCCTAATCGTGAAGCCGCATCAGCTCATATCAATCCTACTTCATTTTTTTCTCCCCCCCTCATTTTTTCGGCTCTGTAATTCTGCATATTATTCCTTTAAAACCTTATCACAGAACTGTGTTTTTTTTTTTTTTTTTGCACCTAATGACTTTAAAAGCAAGTCTTACAGAGATAAGCGCAGACGAACAGGAGTGTGCTGTGATTGCCGCAGGGTGATAAACACAAGCGGATTACCATATCGTCTAAGGCTCACTTGCAAACAATTTACAACATCATAACAGCATCCGGACTGTGAACGCACCCTTGCTGAATCTTGACGAGGCCACAGGTAGCTTTCTTAAACACACACACATACACACTTGAACACAATGAATAAAACATTGTGCAATTTACATGATGTATAGCTTAAAAATCTGCCAGCATCTGACTTTTAAATCTAATACTAATACCCACGAGAGCGAACAAGAGACGCAAAACTCACTTTTCCTCATTTCCGGCAAAACAATAAAATTGTGGGAAAAAAAAAAAAATCTAATAGAAGAGTTTCATGAATGTAAATTGAGCCTTGTTGGGGCCGATGGATGTTACATACTGCAATGTGAAAGCAGGGGGGTGGGATCAAGTTAATATCAACCTGAGTGACATTACTATTACCATACAGTGTGTGGCTGTGGGAGACAGAGGGCAAAAAAACATTTGCACTTGGTAATGAAAGGGGAGAGCTCCGGAGAGGACAGTGGTATCCAACTAGCAGCGGCTACTTCCTCAGTCTTATTACATTAAAACACACACAGAGACAGCCGGGGGAACGCCTGTGTCAGCAGGTATTATGGAAATAGACCGTAAGGTTTAAACTGGCTATTTAGAGGAAGCTTTATTCAGGCGCCAGTAGCACCGTGCAAATTTTATTCTCCTGTCTAAAAGCAAGGAGCTGGCGCATGTAAATGGATGCTCGTGTGTATGTGTGTGTACATATTACATTAATTCATTTAGACATTTAAAAAAAAATGGAACAGTTGCTCTACAGTAGCTACCATGCACATCTATGAGCACATGACGTATGCTGTAGCTAACACACCCGGGGATACTCTGTAATACACACATCAATTCAACTGAGAGCTACACTACAGGATTACATGGAGCTACAACTTACATGTCGTCTGTCCATGAGGGCGCGTGCACGTACTTGTCGCTCTTTTCAGAGGGGGGAAAACGCATTATTTTGGGTTTCAGCTTGGAGATTTAGTATTTTCCTCACATGCACCTTAAGGAGCGCACTCATTTCACTTAACAAGCGTGTGATACACATGTGCATAACGCTACATGCTAGTAACAAGTGTAGCAAATTATGTCCAAATGAGATGTGCAGAGTGATAAAAGGCGTACAGTTTGCTTCAGTGAATACGCACCTGTTTGGCGTTGTTGACACACTGTAGGTAAAGGGCCGCGATGTTGGAGCAGTTAAGGGTTTTCCCAACATTTTCTTTGTAACATGTGAGGATCTGGCCCTGCAGGTCTGCACACACAGGATTGATCTCATACCGCCTGAAGGGGTGAGAAGGAGAGAGAGTGACAGTGTGAAAATGGGGAAAAATATGGTGTAAAAATTGAGAGGATGTGGGGAAGGCACAGGAGAAACAGTGTGAGGGATGAGAGTTTACGGAAAGGGATAAAAGTGTGAAAAGGAGGACTGGGTGATAAACGTGTAAGTGAGAGAAGATTCAACAGTGGACAGGAAATGAAGAAAAAGATAGAAAATGCATAAAAATGAGCAACACAGTGAGATAAGACAAAATAAATATGAGATGTAGAAATCAATAACAAAATAAAAAGAATAACGGCAAATTTTGGTTTGGGAAAAGAGCAAATCGATGGTGATTTTTATCTAAAGCAGAGCCCATGCAATGTTAGAGCCCACTAAGCTACACTGCAGTCTTTTCTATCACGCCTGTAATTGCAGTCAAAACCACCTGAAGCAAGAATCAACATTACTGTATCTACTGGATGGAGGGTCAGAGGTCAATCCAGCCATCCAGCCTCCACAACCTGCTGCGATGGCCATGCTCATGTGTGTGTTACAACATATCGACAGAGAGAAAGGCCAGAGGGTTTTCAAGAAAGAAAGGAAAAAGGAAAAGAGGGACCAGCTTCCAGCAGGGGCTTCATCCCTGGATTCATCAGCATCGGGAGAGTTAATGGAAGAGAAGCAAACTCTGCAAATCAATACGTAATGTAGAGAAAACAAGAAAAGGGCACTGGTTTAATCGAGACATGCAATAAGGCTTACTTGTTATCATGTCATTATGATAATGATGAGTTTGAAATTATCTACAGGCTAAGTACACCTTCCTGGTAAATTAGACTCAGTTCTTTTGTCTTACCACCAGAAACCCCTCTAAAAAGGTCTCATGGAAGAGAGTATTGATTACCCTACTGGGCCCCAGTGAATCCATCCATGTATGCAAGAAGGCTCCTTGAGAATGCCAACCATTTACATACTGGGTAGCTGTCACCTTGGACTGGTCTTAATAGCAAATTCAATCTTTAAGCCTCCAAGAGGAGGTTGTTGTTGTAGGTTGTCGATGCTAATATGTCTGGTTATAGGACACGTACCACCAGCTTTGCACACTTAAGACTGTCCTTGAAGAGTGCTACTGTTTTAGTGCTGCTGTCTGAACCGCTTTGATCCAGCTGCTAGCACGTCTAATGGTAGACGCTGCGCTAAACTTCAGTGCGTTTAAATGGGACTCCCATGTTAGATGCGTGCAGAAGTTGCATCCAATCTAAGTAGTGGGACTGTGCCACCAGCCTTGGTGCCTTGCCCAGTGTTAACTGCTTTTGTCTGTCTCTTCGCACACCTCATAAAAATCTATAATGATGACACATGCACATGCTAGTGCTATTATGCTAATGGCGGTGTCATCGTTTTGTTCACACCAGTGCTCAGAACGCTCCATCTGCCTCAATAAACGCCTCGAACGAGTGTGAAAGAGATTTTGCCCATCAGCAACTCTGGCGATCTCAAAGGAATATTGGGGGTGAAGCCGAGCCCCCTGCAGTCAGAATCAGATGTTTGATTTGCCCCCCAGAGTGAGAAATTAGAACCCCCGTTGGATACAAAGCTGAGGATTGGTCGTACGGGTCATTACCCAGGGTGAAATGCAGCAGGACGTTTGTGCAGCGGAGATGTGTACATATGTGCATTGCAACCTGGTCATATTTGTTAGGCAGGCCAGAAAAATCTATAGTCCTTGTAAATCCGGGTCAGTGACAATTTGTGACAACGTGAGAGGTGCTCTTCACAACTTCTGCAGCAATGTGGTGTAATCAATACACCTCATCATTCACTTTCCAATATAGTACTCAGAGGCCAAACTGGCAAAGAAATATTCTAAAGCTAGAGAGTAATACATCCAAGAATGAAGACAGTCAGTTTGGACACTTGAAGATATTGATATTTTGGGAAACATGCTTTTTTGCGGCCTTGCCTAGAGTTGCATAGAGTCTAGAGTCTCTCATGTCTGGGTAATAAATATGAAGCTACATCCAGCAGACAGCTAGGCTGGCTTAGGCAAAGAACAGAAGAAGGACCATTTCTTGGCTTCCATGATCTCTGTAAACCATAAGACCACAATTTGTCGTTTTCACACCTCAGTTTTTTACATATAATTAAAGATATATTATGTTAATTACCTACCCGCACCCATAAAGCTCCTCATCCAGTTCTTGGGCAGGGATTAAGCATTTTTCCTCAAACAGTCTTGTTTACATTTTGCTTGATTCCACAGCAGGCTTTGGCACTTTGAGCACAGACTGGGACATTATGCTGCTGGATGTGGAGAAGGTTCTGCATTTGCGGATCCATTGGGGAGTAATTCAGTCATTTGCTGGGAGGCATGACAAGGCCATCGCTCTGCGTCAGGGTATTGAACGATGACAGCAGCGCTAGCAGAAATCGCCGCCATCCTACTCCTATGGATCCTGGCGCTCATTTATTACACCGCCTATGGGCATCTACAGGGACTAGGGGAGCCACATACACCCACTAATTACTTTCTTAAGCATTCTCGTTAATGCCAGGTGCATCCTGCTGATACAAACCACAGTGTTTATCACCAGTAATGGCCTCTGAGAGAGGAAAAAGGAGGACAGAGGGAGGGAGGGAGGGAGGGAGGAAGGGTGAGGGTGGATAGAAATGAAGAGCATTTCTTGATGAACAACTAGACAGTGGTACTTATATTTTTGCTTGCTCTCTGGTTCTCTCTGCGGGGAAGGGGCTGAGACAGTGGTTGAGTTAATCATGGAAACAATAACACTGGCACACGCCTGGTGGCAGCATGCTGCATTCTCTATCATCTATCATTAAGATTAACATTAAGCTCCTGTTACCAACCATGGTGCCAGTAGGAAAGGACTACACACCTCCCTCCTCCTCCTCCTCCTCCTCCTCCAGGTTTACATTAGGTATCCTCATGTCATTTAATATAGCATGAGTGCTGTGGTGTTAGATACAAAAATGGCATGTCATAAGAGCAATACTATAACCACAAGAATGTTGCTCTTTACTGCCTTTAAAGTATAAAGCTTACCCACATTTTTATTTCAGCATTATTAGGAAGTGATCACCAAATTCTTTCAGGCTGCTTATGGAAATACACTCAAGTTATCGAGCTTTAGGCAAGCTGGGGGTGATTTTGATCCTTGGTTATCATTACAATTTGCAGCAACATTATTTCCCTACATACAGTAGTGACATCAAAAACCACAAAAAAAAATTGAAGCAATGTCTAACTTATGACCCCTGAACAAGGGGCGTATGTCCATGAGCAGTGAGCGGTTTAAAATGCACGGTAATGTTCCTTCTCGGATTATTTAATCTGAATAATTTTCAGAGGCATGAAGATGTGAAGGTATGTGGACTATAGCAGAGAAAGTCCTGAAAAACATCATTTTTAGTGAGTGACCCCCATCTAAGAAAATAAGCACTCTCGTTGACACTGCTGCACTTTCACAGCCACACACACACACACACCCCACTTAACAAGGACAGGTACTCACACACACAAAATATATAAGACGACAGTACATATGGCTATACGTACACAGACATGAGTAGGCAGCCATCGCAGCCTCTCTCTCTCACCCTTTTCACAATCTCTACCTTCCCTTTATTCCCCTCTCATTTATTCCCTCCCCAAATCCCCAGAGGTTCATGGGATATTTAATAAAATCCCATGTGGTGTGAGACACTGAAACAAATATAGACATCTAGCCAGATACAGCTGGTTATTATTTGCGCTGCACTCCTGTACCCAAGAGACAGTAAATCTAAACAGTCACATAGGGGTCTCGCCTCGCGCCATCAGTGGCAGTGAAGGTCTCTATAACAACACCTTATCCAGCCCAGCACACTCATATATACATACACACAAAACAAGCAGGTCCCTATTGCCTCGATGCACTGATAGGAATGAACAAGACGAGTAAGGTTGGTTTAGATATCTGCATTACAATTTTTTCTGCTCTGCGTCATAAATCACACAGCAGACGAGAAGAGAGCATAGAAAAAGGAAGATGGGGGGGAGGGGGGCACTGCATGGAGCAAAAAATGCTTTATTAGAGAAACTGAGGCAGACACGGACAATGAGCGTGTTTGTGTTTGTGTTTGTGAGAATGAGGACAGAAAAAGGAAAAAGAAGAGGGGCGACTATGGAGGAGGATGGAGGACTGGAGAGGAGAGATAGGAGAAGCAGAAGAAGACGGACCCTTGGCGAAACACTCCCGAAGCTCTCTGCTCGCTTCTTTTGTAAAGTTTTCCTTCAGGAGAGGACAGAAAACGAGGTTGAGAGGAGGGGCAGAAATGATATGAGAAGGTGAATGTGTCCCATTTAACATGTAATAAAGCAGAACAGATTACCTGCTCGCTCCCTCTCGCTGTCACTCTGCCTCCTCAAGGTGTCCCTGTATCATTTAATACAGTCCCTTCTTTCAAGCCTACCGCTGCTCAAGTCAGCACATTTCCATGCAGGGGGGACAAATTCGAAAGGGTTTATTGCTATGGATTCCTCAAAGAACATATTGACCACAAGCTGGCTGACATATTGAAATCGATTGTTGGGATTTTCATACAATATGCGTGCGTTATGCCGATGAGCTGAGCAAGGATCAGCGTCGGAGCAATTTTCAAACCAACATATATTGACCATGACTACAGTCTGGTGTAACTATGTGGAGCTGCGCACTAAAATGACATTCATAGATCTGTGTTAAGGATACAACATGCTTCAATAGCTGAACAAAGTGTGAGACGTGTGGAAAAATGAACATCCATCTGTCATAATTTGAGAAACATTACAACTACAGCAAAGATGCACGCGCACACACACACACACACACATACACAGGCACACAGGCTTGAAAATAGACGCCGTCCACTCCAGTAGTGGATAGCATTAAACTGTCCCCTGCAATACGAACTACTGAATGTCCAAACTGGCTCCAGAGGGCTGTTATAAAGGACTGCAGTAAGAACTTGAAGAAGTGCTTTCTTCTTCAAAGCAAGCAGTGGATGAGCAATACAAAATATGTCATGGCTAAATGCAGCTAAAAAAATAAAAATGAGATAAATAAATAAAATAAAGTGTGTCAAGATTAATGCTGTACAAATGCTGTCTAGCATTAGTGGATAAGACGTGTGCTTGTCCACATGAAGGCTGGATGACACTTGAAAACTTAAAGGCTAGAACTTTTACTCTCAAACTGGAAACTTAATCAGATCAGCAAACATCATTACTAGCCTGATAAGATACACTATATGGACAAAAGTATTGGGAGATCTGACTTCTGATTACACCTGCGGGGACGTTGCATTTTAATATATAAACAGCTTCGCAACTATAATGCCTTCCTCTTCTGGGAAGACTTTCTACACTATTTTCTAGTGTTTCTGTGGGGATTTCTCCTCTTTCATGCAGCAGAGCATTTGTGAAGTCAGGCACTGAGGCTGGACAAAAAGGCCTGGCTCACAATCTCCATTCCAGCTCATCCTAAAGGTGTTGGATGGGTTGACGTCAGGGTGTCTCTATGGAGCTTTGCTTTGTGCACTGGGGCACAGTCATGCTGGAATAGAAAAGGGCCTTCAAACAAACTGTTGCCACATAGTTGGAAGCACAGCCTTGTCCAAAATGTCTTGCTATGCTGATGCATTAAGATTTTCCTTCACTGGAAGTCAGGGGCCGAGCCCAACACCTGAAAAACAGCCCCATACCACCCCTGAATTTAATATTAAAGAGATGCGCCCGATACCTTTGTACATATATTCTATTTGCCACCATTTTTTTTGGACTGTGATGGTATTTTGGAAGGGACTAAAAAAAAATAAGTTTCAGTACTCTTCTCTACATTTTCCGTACCACTGCGAAGAAGACAAAGGCACCAAAATGATCCAATGAGTTTTCTTTTTGTTTTGTTTTGTTTTGTTTTTTTTGCCTAGAAGAGGCCATTAGGAGTTTCATCATATGACTTTACCAATGGACTTAGGATTCTATTATGATTAAAAAGCATATGACTAAGAAAAGGTAGAAGCCACTTTATGGTTTGATTTGGGTTGATTTCACACAGGTTGCCAGTATTTATCTCCCTCCAGTCTCCAACTTGTTCTTTTGTCCAAACACACACACACCAAAGACACACACAAATGCATAATCGACAGTATGGATTACTCTCGCCTGCCACCAGATTGAGTTCCAAATCACCACATCGTCTATTTATCATCATTTGGGTCCACTTAGGGGTTAATAGGGTTAAGGGGCGGGTGCTGGTTCCCCCTTAAAAAGCCCTCATGTTCTCTCTAGTTAAGGCAGGCGTCAGTACTGAGTGGGGTAAATAAATACAAATGATCCAGTTAAGGAGAAAAATGACACACATTTTGCTCACGCTGCTTTTTAAAAGCAGACCTGAGTGACCCCCTGCAGTGAAATCCATCAGCATGGATAAGAGATTGAATGAGAGGGGGAGAGAGACAGAGACAGACACAGAATCCAGAGTGAGGGATAGAAGACTGCCAAAGAACGGAGAGATACAGTGTGAGGGAGCAGACGATAATCAAGAGGGAGTGAGGGAGGGAGAGAGATTTAAATTATGACAGAAAACGTTGTTCCTAAGTGAGCAGAGAGGGAGACAAAGATTGATAAATAGACGAGAGGAAAAAGAAAGCTAGAAGCTCCTTTCGGACCCCTCTTTAAACGCACTCTTACAGGGCGACTGGTGTCACACAGAAGAAGTATGTCTTAAAATACACTATATACACAAAAGTATTGGGACACCGGCCCATTACACCAACAGGGACTTTAAAGACATTCCATTCTGTGCATGTTTCTTGAACATCCAAGAAATACTACATGTCAGTTCTTTTCTATTCCATCATTCATGTCACTGTCTGGAAAAATCCAAAATAATATAGAAGAGGAATAAAATTGTGAGTGAGTTTTCTCACCACTTTCAATGCAGCAAAGTCCCTAAGTCAGCCACCAAAATGTGTGTACGTGCATTGTGAGTCCATGTGCGCGCCCACGCGGGTCTCTCAAATGATGTGTGCTGTTTCCAACCAGCACAGCGAAGCTCTTAAGGCAGAAAGAAGAGCTTTTAAAGCAGTTATTGACTTCTGTCTCCTCAGCTGACCACCATCTCGTCCCTGCATCCGGGTTGCCTAGCTACAGAATCGTGGCTCACCCTCACCTGACCACGGGGTCAGAGCTCTGCTCAGTCTGTCCTAGCTCACAGACAAATACTTCAGAGGAAAACATGTCAACTACGACTAAAACTTCACACTTCATTCATGCGTGTGATTTTTGGTGATTAAAAGTGCCGCTTGGCTCAATTTAACATCAATAAATCATTACAACATTAATTTGGGACATCAGTATTATTCCCTTAAACAAACCGGAGCACTGCCAAGAAAATGGAAGCTGCCTCGGCACCTTATTTACATTTTGTAGCAGCGGCAGTGTGGATTTTGCAGTAAACCTGGTGGATTTTCTCCAGCGTATTTATCCTCTTCAGTAATGGGAAAAGATAAAACAAATGCACAATGCAATCGTCCTGCAATGCCTTGCTGCAGGGCTCTGTGTTGGATTGCACAAGGTTTCAAAGGATTTTCCTGATTTTATTTTTTATTTTATTTTTTGGCCACAACCTTCGGGAAAAGAAGCAGTGGATTGCAGAAAATCAAGGAAATGTGGTCTTACACTGAAGTGACACTACTGGCAATAAGCCGCAGGTTTTTTAAAAGAATAATTGTAGCACAAATAGTGTGACAATTACACTGCAATGAAAACTTGGAGAAGAGGTTTGCTGGAAATAATGTGCAATGTATGAATATAGATACATAAATGCATGAGATGAGGAGTTGGTTATGGTTCAAGGGTCTGAAAGAGGGATAAGTGGGCCTTAGCTTCTCAGACATGCATGCATGGAGAAAACAGACACTCAGGTGTGTTCTCTTGACAGAGGCAGGAAAACGAGCCATTTACATTCAACAAGTTTTGCTCCACACCTCCTCATTCCGCCTTATCCACGTGTGTATGGAGAGAAGAAGTGAGGACTGTGGTCGCTGTGATTGTCAACTGGATTAAATTAAAAAAACATTTATTCAAAACTGCTAAAAAATAAACAACAAACAAATAGAAGGAGTGTGTACCCTGAGGGAGAAGAGGAGTGACAGTGAAATGACAGACTAAAATGAGATTTTATTCTCGATGGCCGACTGTGGGGGTGGGGGTGGGGGGTGGAAAAAATGCGCAGCTTATACACACACACATCCACTTCCAGACGCAAACACAAAAGCGTGAAAACACATATCCTTTTCTGATCTTAGAGCAAATCACAGCTGAAATCTTAGAGGAATCCAAGTTTTTTGAGACCCGAGAAGGGGATGGAGACATGAGCGACGACGGTCTCAGTCCTTCAGTTGCACCCACCCATTCACTGTTATAACATGTCGAGCCCCATCTCCATTCTGCAGGGACCCTGAACAAACAGTGGCAGTGACCAGCTTCAACAAAGAAGCCCAAAGCCTCACCAAAGGTTAGTGCTGACAGGAGGCTTAGGACTTCGTCGCCGTTCTTTCATTCCCCATTCCATCTCTTGGCATAATCTCACATTTATCATTTTCTTCCATGCCTGTCAGCTTGCAATTCAAACTTAAGTCCCACTGGGTCACTGCAGGGAGCCGACACACATACACACACATAAGCATATGTGAGCACACTCGAATTCATTGATCGTCATACACAGAAGCGCACGCGAACGTGCACTTTTACATACATGTGGCGCAGTAAAGGTCACACAGTGAGCGCTGGACAGTGTGATAATGCATCAGACTTGGATAAACAACTAGCGGGGAATGTGGCAGGATATAAATCAGGCATGGGGAGAGATGGCCTCCTTTCCACAGGCGACTGGGAACTCTTATCTACAGTCAGTGTCATGGGGAAAGTGAATAAAAGCTTTGGTGTCTAACATACTGTCTTATTACATTATCTGTTACATGTTGCGTTTATTTACGTATTTGTGGAAGAGCTGTGCACCGCACGTCTTTTGTCTGAGTGTTAGAGAGCAATTTATGATTCGTGGTAACCATTTCAGATGCCAGAGGGGTCGTTATACAGTTTGTTCATGCTCACTTTGTGGCTATGGCGTGGTCATAATTTTTTTCTGGGGGCAAAAATGTAAAGAATTAATAGCGATTAGTTTGTTACTGCTCAAAGCTGTTTAAAGTATGATGGAGAAATGCTAAAAAGTGAAAGTTTTTATTTTATCCTATCAGTGTTGCTCTGTTGAACACAACCGTAGGACGAAAGCGTTAAAGAATTATGTGTTTGTCTTCATACATAGGATTGTGTGTACGTGTGTTGTGGATGTAAATGAGGTCACAGTGATGCAGTAGCGTTCCGGTTGGGAGAGCTCCATCATTTTCTGGCGGGAATACTGCGGGAGAACAGCAGGGAACAGCTGTCCTGCTCACACATAACAAAACGCGCGCGCACACACACACACACACACACACACACACACACACACACACACACACACACACACACAGCCTTCACTCCCTCGAGTACCTCCTCACGCACTTTAATTTATTTCTTTCAACATCGCCGAGGGAAATGTCCATGCTGTACCATCGAAATGAATGGAGAATACACACACGGGCTACTTCCTGAAACTTTTTTGTAAATTACATGGTAAACTTGTTTTTATCTCACACCATAATGAGACTAATCTCACCCAAAAGAGAAAAGCGATTACTGACGCCTCAGAGACACATTCAGCGGGGTGACACAGGAGTGAAATCCCCCCAGTGTAATTCAAGTAAATCATTATTTTATTTGCTACCAAGAATATTGCGTTGTGTTCCATTCACTTGTGCTCCCGATCCTGCTTCATATCAGAGTAATTACCCCCCAGGATGATTTTTACTGAGCATAAGAACAGGTGCTACATACATTCCCTCCCAAATCCCATCCACTCGTGAGACCCGGTTTTCCGATCTCCTATCTTTGTTTGAGCCTGCTCTGGTCCCACAGATCTTCTTTTTCACTATATTGAACCGCAGCCTAATATCAGTCTTAACGCTAATCAATCCCTGGAGTACTATCACTCTCTTAACAGTGGCACTGACATGAACTAGAGCGGGGAAAATGAAGACGGTCTAACAAGAAAGATGTCATCTTCCACACTTTATAACATCCTCACATTAACATATCAAATGTTGATTCTGTCAAGTATGGACAAGGCACCGACTTTTCTTCCTTTCTTTCTTTCTCTTTTTTTTTTATCTCTGGGGGACATTTTCAACTTTAAGGAAATCAAAAGGGTGTATGAGACAAAAAATATTTCCTTTCATTTTTCAACAGAGGCCACAGATAGCATCTGCAGGGTCTGCGTCATATGAGAGAGAGGGGAAGGGAGCTTTGAGCAAAGGTGCACGTATTATGCTCACAAAAGATGTTAAAACATATGAGTGGATACAAACATAAGCCATCATGCATGAACTCACTCACATAAACAAGGATGGGCCAAACACGCCCTGTTAAATCCAATTAACCTTCTGCACTGATCCCCTCAGTGCATCCCTGCCCCTGTCTTGTAACACCAGACCTTCCCGCCATTTCATTAGCACACATGCACACACAGATACTTCCACCCTCCTCTACCTTTGCACGATTCTAACCCAGTCACAACCCTGCTAATGCACCTCCTATAATCAAATCAGCCAATCACTGCTCTTGATGCAAGGGTCTGTGTCACATGACTACCCGCGCGTTATCCTGACGTTTGCTTGCAGTTAGCACTGTCATTTGGCGCTAATGTTATTCTGGTGGATTTTTTTTGTCTTTAATGTGATTTAGGAAGTCTGAGCTCCAGCTTCCACGAGTCTAGCGCTAAACCCCTGTTGGGCTAGGCTAATCAGTTTCCAGCATTTCTGAGGGAGACAATGATCCCGGTGTTAGCGCTGGCTAATGACAAGCTAACACAATTAGCCTAGTCTCCCTGGAGGGGAGCTCAGAGTCAGGGCCCATTCTTGCCCCACCTCTCGCAGGCTCCTCATCCATTTTCCCTACATTACTATAGAGCCTAATGGCCTCTTATTAAGAAGACAGATGGAACATGGATGGGAAGAGATTCTGCACATCTTAAGTTACACATATGTGTCGGATATGTGCTACATCCATGAACGCTCGGATGCTCAATATTACCACCTATGTTCATACATTAAGTGCCCATTCTTTTCGCTGCATGGTGTGGCGGTAACATGCATTAAGAGCATAGCGTAGCACTACCTGAAGGAGGACCATATATGCATTAGATTCCACATAGTTCATTAATACTTCTTGGAGTGCAAGACTAATGGTTAGTGGTTTACAATATAAGAGAGGGCAAAATGGTCAAAGCTATTTGAAAGCCATTGAAGACCTCTTTTCTGCAGCACAGAGGTTATCTATTATGATGTGTCTTGGCGTACTGAAGGCTCACTATGTTGTCAAACTGTTACAAATTATTTGATAATCCTGTTTGACCCAGGTCTGACTGATCCAGATCCAGTTTCACAGAATAAATGATGCTAATCTTACACCAAAAAAATAAAAATGCAAAAGAAAGGCTCCATTAGCAATCATCAACATGCGATCAGGCTTATCAGGGAACCACATCACCTACACCAGCTAATGGGTCAGGCTAATGTGGCTCTGATTGAAAGACATGGGTTACAATGTGGCTAGCATAATTCAATAGTATGTTCACTGGTCCTCATGGACTTCTAATATTCAGTGAAGACATAATTTTAGATAATACACACAAAGCCTAGGATGATTAAATTAAAATTAAATTATCTTAGCGATCATGTCCACTAAAAAAGGCTTTTCCATGAAACAAGAAAGCAACAAATTGTAAAGAACAGGCTGGTATGCGATTTAAAGCTTTTGATCTACTTTGGATTGACGGTGTCTAAACTTACTTGAACTTGGCATTCACTTGATCGGCGGCTTTATGGTAGTTCTCTGTGGTGACCTTGTAGAACTGAGCACTCTGCAGAGAGACAGGGAAAAGCCAGTGAGTGAGACAAATGCATGAAAATGAGAATGTAACCTCTTATAAAGTCTATCAATTAATTCACATCGTCCCAGCTTTCGTGTTGCTGCTTTTCTACACAAAAGTCAGCAGTTCAGCAAAGTGACACCACTTTAGATCAGTTTAGATCTGATATAATCCATGTCTACAAACATTCAAACTCTATGAAAACCTAACAGAGAGGGATATTAAAGGCACAGCTCTATTACCAGTTTGAGATTACAGTTCACAGCGTGGAGGCTAACTTTATGATCTGTAATGTATTTAGGTTGTAAGTGGGGAGTATGTTGGTTTGCAGAAAACTTGCAATGTTAAAAAGTATTTTAACATTTGTTTTGTGCACGTTTGCCTCTCTGTATGAGTATTTGTGTGTACATATGTGTGCTTTTGTGCTTATCCCTCCCTACAAACGACTGCTTTAATAACAGGCAGCAATCCTGTAAGGGTCAGAGGGTCCCTAGTCAACAACCTACACACCTACAGACCGCCGGTCATAATCCCTCAGTGACTCGCAGCAAATGAACCTGTCGCTGGACCCCTCAACCTGAATTACCTCCTCAAACACGACCACATAACCTGGCTCCTATTACATTTATACCACTCTAGGAAAATGTGTTTTGTCAGCCCTCAGCGGCTGTTCTGGACATTTATGATTCAATGGTGAGAAGTTGTCAAATGTGATTTATGGCTTGATTGAGCGTCGTATGAGGTTTGATCAAGGAACAAAATTACGCAATGTCTCCAACGCCAGAGTTTTCCTATGAAGGGCTTCACTGTAAAAATAGTAATACTCAAACTTCCACCAAAAAAGGACAGTTCACATCAGCATAAAATTATTTTCTTTACATATCAGGAAGATTAGATTTCTTGGGTTAACTTTGGGCTACAAAACCAGCATTGTATGATGTAGTGCTGGGTTAAAGTGCTCTGCGTCAAGCAGGGATCACAAAAAATTGCTGCCTCATGGTAAAGAAATTCCTTCAAGGCCTTCCAGAGATATCAGGTTCATAAAAATAGAACGGACAGATGGATGAATGTACAGAGAGACAACCTGATAACATGATGCCTTTGACCATGACTATCATGGCTGACCTGGTGGAATTAAAAAAAAGTTTTTACTATTGCACTGCTGGGTTGCAAGGTGGGTTTGCAAAAGTTTTCACCAAAACTGTTCAAAACTAAAAATAAGACTGAAAAACTTAATTCTATTCTATCTTCTAAGTTCTGTTAAAATAACAGCAATTACATGTTTTAGTCAAGGCCTGACATTCACCTTAGGCTCATAATTTGTTCCATTTGCTGGAAATCAAACACTTAAATCATCTTGCATAAATTACTCTGGATACACCAGAAATGTGACAGATGTAAGCTTCTTGGTCCCACCTGCCCTAGCTTAACCTCCTGGCAGGGAAGACATTCATCATAGTTCAGCAAAGATCAATAGGAATGAACTTCGCTGCTGAAAAGATCAATAGTCATGCGTTGTAGAGCTAACAGAAGATGGGACATGACAACACTGACAAAAGGTTTGATGCAGGTTTGAGTCCTCTTCATTGGGATGGACACTCAGTCTGAGGGTTTACAATGGATTCAGAATGTTTCATTTATTTCACATTCTGTGGAGTTACAGACAAATTTAAAACAAGTCATATTTTTTGACATCAATGTGCAGACTCCTCTCCATAACACCACAAAAACAGGATTACAGAATAGCCAACATATGCACTGAACTATAACAAAGATCTATTTATTTACATATTTATTCACATACATTTTCTTTTCTATGAAAACTCTTAATATTATATCTTAATACTTATTAAATGCACTTTGTTTCATTTGGTCACTCTTGAGGTGTCTCAAGTCAACGAGTGTCAAGTCAAATTGATTGGAAGTGATTTATGTCTATGCAGGGTCCCATGTCCCAATGCATCCCATGAGTGATTAAGTCATGAACTCAATGAAACCCCACCTACATGTACAAGACATATACATACAGCATGTCATTGCAGGAGGGATTGTGTGAGAGAAGCATTTTTAATCATTTCAAATGTTTGTAAAAATTTGATTTCACTTTGTTATGAGTGTAGACTGATGACAAAAAAGGTCCTGCGTGAAATGTATAAGACAACAAAGTAAGAAGAGCATAGCCAAAGCAGTTGTCCCTCAGGCAGACATCGGTTTGTATGTAAAACACTATAAAAAAAAAGTATACCCAAAGTTGAAGAGTTAACTTGTAAGCCCATGCTGTATCTATGCCCTCTTGGCCTTGAATCAAGTGGTTTTCAGTGTAGACAAAGAAGCTGTCAAGAGCTGAGGAAAAGGATTTTAAAAAAGAAGCTTATTCGCAGATAAAAAGACTAAAAAGAGATTTTTGTGCTGCTAAAGAGGCAAGAATAAGACTTCTCCTGGGTGACGAGATTGAGCCATTGGAAGAGAAAGAGAGTCAGAAGGAGCTGGATTTTGGGTCTCTGTCTAGAATACTAAGTATAAGGTAATAATACCTGGCTAAATGGCAGAGCTGGCACTAATCAGCACACTAATCCACCAGGGCGGACAAAAGGCCATGCGTGACAATGATTGCAGGATAACTTACAAGCCACGTGTGTACACACACACACACACACAAACAATACAAGTGCATTCATGCCGACACCTACACAAAAGGTATTAACACACACAATAAGGATACATGTAGCCATGCTGCCAAAAGGGTCCACACATACTCTGGTGGCTTGATATAAACAGTGGCACACACGCCAACACGCACTCACTCACTCACTCACCACCAGGCAGAGGAGAGAGTAATTTGTGTGATTACTGAGTGGTCTCAAATTGTGATTTTCTACTGTTTCCCCAACCGATTTAAAGAGAAGCTCTGACCTTTTGTTGGCCCAGAGATGAGAGCCTACAGCCTACACTTGGTTTGGTTAAAAAAGAAAAAAGGAAAGGAAAAAGCCAACAAGCTAGTTTTAAGCCACACAGAAGGATGTTTTCTGATTGCTGTCAACCAGTTCTCTCTCAATAGATGAACAGAACTGCTATGCACATACAAGTATCTACCTCCACCACTGTCTCTGTCTATTGGCATCCTGCTCACTCCATTTGCTTGCCACAAGGTTTTCAGCTCATCTGGAGCCAAACTAAATGCTTGTGGGGTGGGGTGTCATAGACAAATTAAGCCATTACTGCTAATGCACTGCAGCGATATTGAGAAGATAGAAGCTGCACCCCAACACAGACTCCCGCTCAATTTAGAGAAAAAGCCTCAAATTTTTAATGAATAAAACAAATAACTCCCCATGCTGATGGCTTCTTTATCTTATCTGCTGCTGAGCAGGAGGGCCGAAATGGAGAGAAACCCCACCACGACCACCATTACGGTTCTTCAGAGCTATAGCAAATGAGACCTCCGCTGCGCGACTCTCTGCGACTTGCTCGTATGGAAAGCAAAAAGGCTGGTGAACTGCATGTAGAAAATTGACTAAGCATTGACTGAGACAACATCTGAGGATGAAGGTGCACAGATAAGATAGAACTGTCCATCTATGTGGTGAACTTGCTGAACTCCTACCATCGCCTCGAACCATGTGTTCAGACAGGACGCAAGCCAGATTTTGGGTGGCAGTTGTAAAGTCATTGAAAAGTGCTCAAACATGAATTTGCCCAGCAGAAAAGCCAGACTTGATGCAAAAACTGAACTTTAAATTGTTCCCACCTTGAGGAAAAAAAAATGTTGGCTTTATTTTCATTCTACTGCTTTGCAAGATGGCAACACAATGAAATGAAGCAGTTAGGCAATGGAAATCTCGCCACTTTTACAACTAACTGAGATGAATTTTTCCACTCATTTATATTTCCACCCATTAGGACAGAAAAATAGAAGCACCTTTCAGTACACTGAAATCCAATTAAAAAAACAGCCATAGCAATGGCTTAGAAACCTACCATTAGTTTCAACAAGAACTGAGCCTTAGTACCCAACATTTAAAAAAAGTTGTATCTCAGAATTATTAGTTTAGCCTGTGAAGTGTTACTGCCTGTTTTTTTTTAAAAAAAAACATAAACGAATGTGCAGCTCTGTTGTCGTAAAATCACCATTCCTTGAAAAGACTTCTCGTTAAATCCCCGTGAATCCCATCATGCGGCTATAACAGCAAACAGTCTCAGACACAATAATTCAGCACTGCAGCACACTGTCATCTCTTCACTCTGGATTACTGTGTCTCCTGTTATACAACAAGCAGAGCTTGCGAGAGACCACATTGATCGCTTCACGGCGGAGAAGAAAGCAAGAAAACATCTTACTGCGACAGACAGACACACACACACAGCAACGAGACAAGCGAGGGACAGCTGTTCTAATTTTCAAATTTCAATTTTCAATCTTTAACACACCACAAGCAAAATGTACTTAAAATTTTAGCTCCGCTCTTCGGAAAGAGAGGCAGAGGGCAAAAGGCTGAGAGGAAGAGGGACAGAGAAATGACAGATTGAGGGAGAGATAAAGATAGCAAGTCACAGACAGAGACAGAGATAGAGAGATAGAAGCTATTACTGTTTTTTTTAATGCGCTTTCCCCTGTATTTCTTCCTCTCACAGTGCTGCAGAACTTTGCTATGAGATGGCAATTGCTGCAGTGATTGTCCTCCATGGGAGAGCAGAAAAATCCAATTTCATCGATATACAAGGTGAAAAGAAAGACGGGAAAAAAAGAAAAATCTCTTCAGAAAAAAAAGAAATTGAGGCATGAAGTAAAAAAAAACACCACTCAAAAAAAAAAAAAAAAAAAGAGAGAGAGAGATATATAGAGACAGATGTGGCAGGAGGGCGGGCTGGAAAGACACATGGTGTGGGAAAAAAACATGGCCAAGTTGATTGTTAAATATGAGATTGTTTTACAGCAGGGCAGGTATTGAGTGAAAATGTAATAAATATATAGATATTGTTTTCAGGGGCTATTTGGTAGCTGTGGCCCCAATGAGCGGCAGCAGCAGAGGCAGCAGGCTGAGCTGCCTGGGAGCCTGGTGATGGCCTGTCACTGGAAGCCCCTCTGATGAATGGCTAGGTTGGATTGGAACAGACGTGCAATATATATCAGACTTATATTCTCTCTCTCTTTTGGTGCCTTTTCCCTGCTGGTGTGAGGAGATGCAGGGGGAATCCTGAGGTAAAGAGAAGACCAGTGTGCAGATGGAGGGAGGTTTCAGAACCGTGATGGGAGATAATATTAAGCTCGCAGTCGAATTTACTGCATTCTGACTGGTAACTACGGAGGGGTTTGCAAACAAAAAGAAGCACCGTGCCCACAATTTCTTCCTCACACATCATCACTCTCAAGAATATTTACATCAGCCATGTGACGTGGGAAAAGGCTCACGACAGCTTCCCAGAGTACAAGGTAGTCTTCAAATGTCTTATTTTACATGGATTTAAACCAATGAAAACAGCAAATTCTCACTTTTCAGCTTGGTATTCTCTCTCCATCAGTCTGTTCTCTGTACTGCCATGCATTCTTCCACTCCTTAGAAGAAGATGAGACTGAACCCTTAATACACAGTCCAACAACAATCTTAACAGGATAGGGATACTGTATGTCATATTATACTGACACTTTGCAGACAAAAGTTTTGGGACACCTGACAAATACATCAACAGGGACTTTAATGACCTCACATTCTAAATACATAGACAGCTTTGTAGGTGTGACAGCCTCCTCTTCAGGCAAGGCTTTCCATGTGTCTGTGGGAATATTTGCCCATTCATGCAGTAGAGCATTTGTGAGATCAGGCAGTGATGTCGGACCAAAAGTCCTGGCTTACAATCTCCGTTCCAGTTCATCCCAAAGGTGTTCATTGGGCTTGAGGTCAGGACTCTGTGAGGGCCAGTCAAGTTCTTCCACACCAAACTCATCCAACCATGTCTTTATGGAGCTTTGCTTTGTGCACTGGGGCACAGTCATGCTGGAATAGAAAAGGACCTTCAACAAACTGCTGCGACAAAGCAGTTTGGGGAAGGCAATAGCATTGTCCAAAATGTCTTGGTATGCTGAAGCATTAAGATTTCCCTTCACTAGAAGTAAGGGGCCGAGCCCAACCCCTGCGAAACATCCTCATAAAGAGGATGGACACTTTTGTCCAACCAGTGTATTTTCATACATAACTGTCTGTATGCAAATTAAATGTTCATGATTGTTGATGTAGCTCCCTCCACCCCCCCACAGCACCAGCTTAGTTGTACGTCCTGTAAATATGCTCTCTGTACTGTCTATTTGTACTGAGGCTCCTTCATCTGGAGTGGAGCAGTATTAACCAAGCAGGATTTACGCAGAGTACACAGGAATAGAACAGGCCAAAAATAATTTTGTTTGGTGTACTTCAGGGCTTACCTTGGGTGAAGACAACAGGGAGGGAAGAGAGGCTGGACTGAATGCCAGACGGGGCACCGTGGCCAGAACAAGAAAAAGGAGCGTTATTAACACAGTCCAAACAAACTGCACCCCCTGCGGAGTCCCAAGCCGCTTGCCGCACAGTCAGACAACATGCAATATGCCCGTCATTGATCCTCACTTGCACACAGGATCAGACACCCCTCACACAAACCGCACACACGGCTGCCACTTCTGCTGTGCTTCGTGTCCGCGGGCTGTTAATTCTGACAGAATTTGTAAATCGAAATGCTGCAGTTTTTGTGTGGAAGTTTTAAGGACAAAGCACTTGTGAAACATAATAAATCATTTAATTTCTGCCCATGAATCAGTAAATAAACCAGAGTGCATACTGTTCATTTTCGAAGACGTTTCCTGCTGATTCACACACTCATCTATGTTTATTGTTTTTTTTTCGTGACAAAGTTCTCTTCCAGCCTTTTCTTTACTCTTGTTCTTCATCATTCAATGACATTTTATCTTTTCACCACTCTTCTGACTCTTTCTTTTATGTTGGCTTTTTCTTATCCTGCAAATGTCAATTTATCATAACATAATAAAAGAAGTGATACTTTCTCACCAACTTTCCTCTTTTTTTTATCTCATCTTTTCTTGCATTTAATCTATACCTTCTCTGATTCCTTCAGCTTTCTTCAATGCAGTATCGCTTTCCTTGTTGTCTGCCCATCCCTCTCTCTGTCTCTTCTCTCTCACCCCCCCAATTCCCGTCTCTCTCACTCTCAATCATCTGTCTCTTTTTGTGGTGTGAAGGTGATTTGCTGACACTTTGATCCGAGAAATATTGACCAGAGGCCAACATGGGCTGACGGATGGCCAGCGAACAAAGTCGATAATGCCAGTGTTAGTCAGGACTCGGCACATCTACCATCAGCGCTCACATTTACGAGGCGACGCAGTAGAGCTACACTCTCCAAAGATGTAATAATGCCACATGAGCCGAGGAACTGAGAGAGGGGAGCTCAGCTATATGATTGGATCAAGTGAAACAAGACAGAATTCCTACATGTCATACTGTTTTTAGGTCTTTTGCCCAATCATCAACCTGCGAACGAAAGCCGGTAAATAAAAACATTTTCTAAGCGAATGATCTGTCAAACATTCCCCTGATGTCAGAAAATGGCGTCCTCTCTGCTGCCCAACCAAAAACACACAGGCCAATGCACTTCCAATTACTGACAGACGTCCGCTACCACTCAGTACTCACTGGCTTGGCTTAAGAATTTAGCTTGTGAGGGGTGAGGGAGGGAACTTCATTGACTTTACTAACCCAAAGGCAGTATGGTATCATGTGTAACAAATTCAGATTCAAAATATTAAGCCTGCATGGTCTCTACAACAGGAATTGCCGCTGTTTGTTAAAGCATCGGAGAAAAAAACATATTTAAAGCAATTTCAGCGACAATGTGTGCACACATGGGAGAAGAATCGTCAAAAATAGATTCAGAAAATATCAGGAAACTTAAGTATTGCAAAATAATATATTGCAATACTGTATTGATTCTCAAAAGCATTGTATCCATTTATAATTCTTGGCTTACGCCCCAACAGGCAGATTTGACTCTGAGCCAGCCGTAATACACAAGCTATCACACAATCTTTTCAACCAGCAATCACAAGCATTTGAGCCATTTAGATTAAGAAAAAACTCATTGACATAAAGGATCTCCTGAGCAAAAGGTGCTCACTGAGTGTGTGATATTTTGCCATCCTTGAATTCATGTGAGCTACTACGAATTTCTAAAAATTCTTACTCTTCTAAGAATCATATCTCGCTTCAAAACGGTGTGAAATTTCCATTTCGCTTGCACTTTATAAGGCATTTGACATTTTGCACCCTCCAAAGGGGAGAAAACTCCTTCCCAGTATGACGGCATCATTTTAAGCACATTAAATAGGGCACTGTATCCTTCCTAAGAAACACTTATGATTTGAGAGCAGCATGAAAGCGTCCTTTTTAACACACTTTAACAGGGCATTTGACCCTGGTTTCCTGTCTTGCAGGCATCTCTCACTGGGACCAGCATGGAGCTGCCAATTGAAGAGGGCTAAGCGTGGCAGCTGACCCTTGTCCCCCTCCACAGGACGCTGGTTTGACAAGGAATATTGGAGCAGTGTCATTTTCAGGGACAGGAGGATGCACACAGGGATGAATGAGATGTAACCTTTAATCCTTCAGGCGGAAGAATGGAGGAAGAATTAAAGAAAAAAAAGAGAGCAAAAGGGAAGCTGAGAGACTATTACTAAGAGGCGCAAAACAAGAGCGATGCACACCACACTGGGGGAAGCATGCAGAGTTCATGCTAAAGGATGATAACAAAACCAGTGGGGCAGAGGGATGAAGAAAATGACCAAATGTGACTGTAATTTGGCTGAGTGCAGTGGTGACCAAGTCCACTGCGTATGCTGGCTGAACTGTGTGCACAAGTCTGTGTGCGCTTGCTTCTGTTTGCACCGGTACGAGTCTGCATTATACATTAACAGAGTTCTGAAAACTTTTTGTTTCTTCCCCAGGCAAAAACCAGAGCTGCAGCGCGTGATTCTTGAAAATAGCAATGATGTCACGGTGCTGGGTGACTGCATTATGCAGCATTTAGTTTTTACTTTGTCTTCTGTTGTAAAAGGGAAGGTTATCTTTTGCTTCACCTTCGAAGGCTCTATGCTCCATCCTGGGATGTTCTTGTTAGTTGTGCTTTGGTTTTGTTTGTTTCTTTTTTGTTATTATTTAATTATTTAATTATTTTATATGTAATTATTTATCTTTTCTTTGTCATTCCTGTAGTTTTGCCAAACTTTTGTCTGGCCACCATAAAAACAAACTGCTGAAAGCAGTTTTGTTTTATACCGCAGTGTGGAGCAGCTGACAGACTTTAGTTTTGTGAGCCGAGTTAAACATTAATGTAACCTTTGTCAAATGTACAGGCAGTTTTCAGGTTGGTGTGTGGTGCAGACGGTTTCTCACCCTCTCCTCCAGCCGGGCCACCTGCTCTCTGTAAAAAGCATCCTGCTTCTTTAGGTCTGTTTCTCTGGCCTCCAGCTGCTTGGCCTAAACAAACACACACACACACACACACACACACACACACACATATACACACATAAAAGTGCACCCCATCCAGCATACACACATGAAGAAAAAGAAAAAGAGACATATTAGAACACAACATGGACCTTCAGCCTTTTGGCATACATAAACCAAAATGTGAATCATTTCTTAGCATCATGTTTCATTGCGTATGCACTGTGCACAGGGAACATGTGCATATTTTGCTTAATGTGTAGAAAATACATCTGTGTGTCCATGTGTGTGAAACTGATGCTGCCTTGATGTGCACTGTACGTGCTTCTTTGTCCTCTTGTGTTCAATCTTCAGCCAAACCACTATCAGGCCAAGAGGATAACATCAGCTCTGAGTGTGAAGAAGCACCGTGGTCTGGTGTATATATTTACCCAGCCTACCAATCTCCACTGTCCTCTCCTCTACTGTGACCTTCACTAAACGTACGACTGACTTGCTGGGTGATATACACAACAGATAAGACTTGGATATATCAAGTCCCACAGAGGAAAAAGCAGACCCTTCGGACTCAGGCTGAGGGTTAGTGACTCTAAATCCAACTGGAAAGTAAAATTTTATTAATCTTCATGTTTAACAGCAATTTGCTTGTAATTCACTTGAATTACTTTTCATTGTTTACTTGTCAGAGCCTACGAGTATACTGATGGTTATGGGTGATAACAATGATAAAAACAAGATTTATATACTGGTGGAACAGGAACTTACATAAAGCATCAATGACTTTTTATAGATGGAATCATTTATGGTACTTAAATTAAAAGAGTGCATAACAAATCTGTTAAAAAAAACAAAATGTGTAAAACATTTAAACAGGACACGCAGCTTCATTACTGACAGCAAATTTAGGACCCAAACAAAAGCATTTTGAATCAGCGCTCCGTTCTGTTAATAAATCTTTAGAAACAAGCTTAAAATCCTCATCTCATCTATAACTCTGAATTTGAAGCACAAGAAGCCGTAAAAAGAGATCATGAAAACTTGGAGCAGCTTAAATACCTGGTGGAAAGAAAAATGTGACATGTCAAAGAAGCTGAACGGGAAAAAAAATCCTTGACTCTATCATGCAGAAACAGTGAGAGGGAACTTTTGAGTCTGTAAAAAATCTAAACTTACCATCCTTCCTATCTCCTGAATAAAGGGAGCATTGAAAAAAAAAACAGGAGAGAAGAAAAGATGTGTAAAGAGGCACTGATTTATCCATGATATTCTTCAAAGTGACACTTGGACAGGTTTAGTGTTCAGAAGCTTGGGGTGACTGGCTACCACACTGTTCTGCTTGAACATTCACGCTTGATCCTCTCAGTCTACTCTTTCACTGGCAAACATACACACACAATAGGGCAGACAAACAATATATATGTAAAGTATATAACCATAAACCACACACAGACATACATACATACAACAGCATACTGCAGTTGACTGTTTTATGAAAAGCAGCCACGCAAAGAAGCCTTGAAGCCTGGATTTAAGCACTGTAGGCTGTTGAAGGAGACAAGCCGAGTTTGAAGAAAACACAACATACGGACAGAGAAAAAAAAAAACTGCATTACCCCATCCAATCTCTACTACACTGATAACCATCTGCGTTTGGCTACTCAATGCACTGCAGGCGGAGCTGCATGCTCTATGCATTGTGATGAGGAGTGGCGGACGAGTGTCACCGAGGGGCTGTCCTCACATGAGACGAGTGGGGGAAGTTTCAAAGTCAAGGAGATGCTCTGCTCTAATCTTATACATTGCACACAAGACAGAAACCTACAGGCACAGGCAAACACCTGCACGCACCCACACACAGATTTTACCGCCTTGTGGTCTTAGGTTCCTGCAAAATAGTCAAGCTCCACGTCTGTCTAGACTCATATATATATATATGGAGTGAAGACTTTGAAGAAGAACAATTTAATAAAAAGCTATTAAGTGTAGTTCTTCACCAAATGGATGTTATTGCTTGGTCGACATGTATGACTTGTGACACATGAAGTGAATAATTTCCAATGAGAAAAATGCTGTTTTTATTCAGAGGCTATTTTCACAGGACAGAAAGAATGCGCTGTCCAAAAGTACAGCTCAGTATCAGCAAAACTAATTTGTGGTGGACTACTCTGGTATGTCTATAAGTGTGTTAATTCAATGAGAAAAACAAACACATGTTGAATAATAGACAGACAAGAGTTTTTTGGAGAACATTGTGAGGTCACAGTGAAGCTGATCTGTAACGTCTTGGATATAAAATATCACCTCTTCATCACTTTATCCCATAAGACATTTATAGGCATTAGGATACGAATTCTTTGGTGAGGGCCTTAAAATGAGTGTTTTGTGAGGTCGCAGAGACCACTGTCTACCAAATTCTAATCAGTTTTTCCTGAATCCAAGTGGATGGTTCTGCCAATTTTGAAGAAATTTCCTCCAGGCGTTCCTGAGATATCACATTAAAAAGTATAAAGCCAGTATGGAGCCATAAAAAAAGATCCCACATCCTCACCTTATCACATTCCCGACAACAACTCAGTAAAGCAACACCATGGTCATGTTGCTACAGTCCTCAACACAGCCAAACATTGCCCAAGTCTTATTGCAATCATACAATTGTCTCCGTTGTGTCCCTTTACAAGTCTAAAGTGCTATTGTGAAATCAGTGTTTTACAAAAGCTAACGCCGCGTGCACTTGCGATGGAATCGTGTTGAACTTAAACCCTAACGACAGTGTTGGGTGAACGTTCCCCGGAGCACAGGGTTAAAAGTATGCTGTAAGTACACTAGAAGTAGCGCTATTATGACCTTTAAATGTGTTATCGATTCCAAGCATGCAATCAGGAGCTTCTATGAAAGATGGCGAAGCTTTTTCACAGACTGGATTTCTGATGGGCCAGAAAGCTGTCTCCTACCCAACAGCTCAATTTAAGAGGAAGAGAAGAGTGATGATAGGATGGAGGGAAACACAGCGGAGAGGACTGGCAGGGGGTTGTGTACCGTCACGAGTGTGTCCAAACTCAATGTTACGCTGATAGGTGGCGACTGGAGATTTAAAGCTTTGCAGAGAGAGAGAGAGACAAAAGATGCACTCAGACGCCGAGACACAAACAACGCCTCGGACGCTGATCTGAAAGGCACACATCAGCACACACCAGCCGGAGCAGCTGTACCCACAGAGAGCGGGTGGAGAGATAAATGCGTATCGAAGGCGAGACTAAAGGGGTCATTAAAAGAGAAGAGGTGGTGACAGAAATGTGTACCCAGGGATTTTCTTTTTTTGCCTGTTTTTTGCTCACTTTTGTGTGTGTCAATGCGTACGTCTATGCATACATGCAGCCGTGCATGTGCCCAATTTCCATGCAAGCAGGTTGGCCCTCCTCTTTGACGACACACAACGTCAGAATTACTTCCAACCGATTAACCCCATTCAGCAGACTTTAAAGATAATCTAATCATACTAAAGGCCAAACAATGGGACAGACTTCACCACTGCCTATACACCTTTTGTTCCCCTAATGAAGAGGAGGCCATGGGCGGAGGAGGAGGAGGAGGAGGAGGAGGAGGAGGAGGAGGAGGAGAGCTGGGGCAAGGGTGAGGGTGGAGATGGGGGTGGGGATGTTGGGGGAGGAGGGCAGAATTTGAAGAAAATGGAAAAGAACTTGAGAGTGGAAAGAACAGAGAGATAAGAGACAAAAAGAGGAAGAGGACAATAAAAGGTGATTTATCACTAGAGGTGTCGAGAATGGGGGAACTGGCTGTTAGATGGGACATGGAGCCCGGGCCAAGTGTGTCACTCTGACTTTAAAAAGAAGTTAAAGAGAGAAAATGATCACAAAAGTACGGAAAGCAAGAGAGAAGTTAAGTGGAAGGAAAAGGGGACACCTAAAGCACTTACAACTTTCCAGCTTTTGAAATCAAAGCTTCTCCCAAATGGTGATTTCTTCATAGGAGTGAAACATGACTGTCAATCACTCTCATGATGAAACAATGTCTTTCTTTTCTTTTTTCTCTCTCTGTTTGTTTCTTAAATGAATAATTTCAAAACTACACAAGCCCAGTGGATGATATAATTCATTTTGGCTAATTCACTAAGTCTAATTTAGCCCTGTTCTGTCTAATTTTCTTGTGCAGCAAACCTTGACATGGAAAAAAAAAAGTAGAAAACTGAGAATACAATCAGTCACAACATCCCCTCCCATTGAACGAAGACGAAGAGTCCACACACTGCTATTTGCAGCCCAGGAAACCACATCAACGGCAAACTTTTACATCCCCCTCCCATATCCATTTCCGCATGGCCTCCAATTAAGTACAGTAGCACAATGGCTGAGGGTGACAGCCGGCTGAGAGTGAGACCGTGGTGGTCAGATTAAACGGATCGTTTAGGCGAGGTGAACGCCTCTGTGAATATCAATTAGTCAGCCGCTGAATAATTAAGGACAGCCACGATTTTTAATTAGCCCACTGCCGCAGTTTGAGCTGGGAGTGAGGGCAGAGGAGGAGGAGGAGGAGAACAGGAAAGGAGGATGGAAGAGGGATGTAAACAGGTGGATTTTGCTGTGTCAGGCCACCCTCCCCCCCTTCAAAACCCACCCACCTCCTGCTCTCACACTGATTTGCTCCCATACGCTCACACCTGCTTCTTTCTCTCTGTTCACTTTTTTTCCTCTTAAAGCTTTCCAAAGCACTGATATAAAAATAACTCCTGCCTGCAGCATTCAGCTGGCTTAAGGCAACTGCATGTGTAAGTATATTCATATGCTGTGTTGGGCTACATAGGGGACTCCCTGTTATAATAAAGACATTCAGATTAGCACACATCCCTCCTCTACTCTCCAAACCATGACTTTTCCCTCAACCTAGCCAAGTCATTTTTTTGTGCTGGAACCTAACCAAAGCTAAATTAAAGTGTTGACACATGATATAATTACTTTTCTGGAAGACTCAGACAAATTATACCATCCCGCTGGTATATCCTGGTGCATATTATAAAATGCTAAAATTGGGATATTGAAATAAGGTGTGGTATGGGGCTGTTTTCAGTGGTTGGACTCGGCCCCTGACTTCCAG
Organism: Scatophagus argus; assembly: GCF_020382885.2. Classification (NCBI taxonomy): domain Eukaryota; kingdom Metazoa; phylum Chordata; class Actinopteri; family Scatophagidae; genus Scatophagus; species Scatophagus argus. Next base: position 7,100,313 of record NC_058514.1, on the reverse strand, counting down.
TGAAGGGAAATCTTAATGCTTCAGCATACCAAGACATTTTGGACAATGTTACATGTCCAACTTTGTGGCAGCAGTTTGTTGAAGGCACTTTTCTATTCCAACACGACTGTGCCCCAGAGCGCTAAGCAAAGCTCCATAAAGACATGATTGGATGAGTTTGGTGCGGAGGAACTTGACTGGCTCGCTCAGAGTCCTGACCTCAACCCCATCCACCACCTTTGGGATGAACTGGACTGTGAGCCAGGCCTTTTGGTCCAACATCAGTACCTGATCTCACAAATGCTCCACTGCATGAATGAGCAAATATTCCCACAGAAACACTCAAAAATGTTGTGGAAAGCCTTCACAGAAGAGTGAAGCTGTTATAACTATAAAGAGGGGGCGAACTTTCTATGCATACAGAATGCAATGTCATTAAAGTTTCCGTTGATGTAAGGGTCAGGTGTCCCAGTGCTTTTGTCTTTATAGTGTATTTTAATTTCATTTGAAGGACTTACTAGAATGAGGCATACTAAATTAATTAATTAATTTTTTGGCCTTATGCGGTATGGAGTAAAACCAGAAAACTTATTCGAGCTCAATACAAATACTTCAAATACAAATACAAATACTACACAGTGTTTACCTGCCTTTTTGGGTCATGTCCACCTAACATATGTATCCATAACCCTTCTCACAAGTTTAAAGCAAAAGATAATTTCTCATTTTCTAAGAAAAGAAAAAAAATCAGATCATGGCGATTAGCAATTCTGTGCATATTACATTTTTCATTTCACACCTCAGTGGTGGAGACCTCTGAACTGCAACAATGAGGTGACTTACTGTTACACTGTGTGCCCACCACATGCTTATAAATCATGCTAGATGAAAATTCTGTCATGATCAATAGAGCACAAATCAAATCTCATCGCATTAACTAACAGCACCTCATCCATAACCTCGGTCTCTTTTTGTCCTCCCCTGCCACCATCAGCTCAGCCCTGATTCACCCCTGTCACGAGTAGCATCATAATCAATGCTCCTTCACACCATCCGACTGAGTGCTGCAGCACGGCGGGTCAGAGCTGCTCACCAGGGCCCATCTATCACAGACCTGCGAGACAGGGCCCTGTGACAAACTAATACTGAAGCCACGGGCCTCAGGTCCTGCTTGCTCTGACAGGCAGGGAGGGGGTCAAAGGGCAGCACAATGTGACCGTGCTCTGGTGTTAATTGGCACGGCAAAGGTGTAGGTAGCATGTGGGAGGTTAGAAATGGATGGAGGTAAAGGAGGGGAAGTTCAAGAGGTAGAGAAGCTGAAAGGGAAGGAGAGAGAAGGGTCAATGTGTGAATGGAATATGGATGACAAGATAGTTGGAGCCTATCAAGCTTGAAGATGGGAGAATATTTTAGATGGTCTCGTACTTTTAGCAGCCACAAACAAATACATTAAAATCTCTATCTCTCTCACATACTCAAAACAGTTTTGGACACACATCACTCTCACAAATCTTGGCACATCCTGTACCTGCCTTTAAACTCACTGCAACTCTATCTTTATCAGCTTTCACTGGCAGATCAAATCTAAGTTATGGAGTGTAAAATGATATGACCTAACACAGACCTTACTGGCATTACCCTTAGAGTCACTAATAAAACATGCGTCCTGGTAGCAGTAGCTGTAATACTCCATTGGAAACCATTCACTTTGGCTGGTTAATTAGCATCTTGGGGTTTTACTGAGTGCCAATAACACTTAGGTTGAAGGCTGGCTATTAGTCTCCAAGGGAGGTGGTCGGGTTATGGGCGATGTAATCATGTCAGATATGGTGTGGTCATTTAATGGGCTTAACCTTGACTGATAACACTAAAGGACAAACTCACTGTCAAACACTTATTCACACACATATTGTGGGCCAAGAAAAATGTCACTTTTTATTACCAGCAATCTTCCAACTGTGTTCAGTGTTGAAACGTTTTTCTCAGTTGAGCTGCTGAGCTTGTGTCTAGTAAACATGCTGTGTTCACAATAAATCAGAATTATTACAGTTTTTGCACAATTATCAAAAAACTAACACCCGAATGAATTTATGTGAAAGGCCTGCCATCATAAAGTGAAAGTTGACCATAACTCTTAAAAGAGTCTTTACTAACTGCACTGCCCATACCTTTGGTTCTATCCACATGAGTGTGTTTCGTTTAACTAAAATGAAGCTTAGTGCTTTCTCCTTTGATGCAGTTCATTTTACTAGGTTAGTGTGATGACATTTAAATTAAGCTGCACAACAAAAAAGAGACTGGCCTCCTGTTTCGCAAAAAACGGATTTGCTGGTGAAAAAGACAAAGAGGAGAGAGTTGTGTAAATCATAGGAGGAGGAGAACTGCTTATACATTTGGACAGCCTGCCTCTGAGGAAAGTCATGGTGTGGCTGTTGTTTGTATGTACAATATCTGACTGCAATAGTGGAGTAGGGAAATGAAAAAGGGCCACTTGAGACAAATTTAAATCCTACTATTTCACCCCCAGACTACTATTGCTGCATAAAAGGCATCACGCTTGTAAGTTTCACCATAAATCTGAAGTCAAAAGAAGCAGTGTTATCATTAATCAATGAGAACAAGCTCGTTGTGGTTAAGAATCAATGACTGAAGCAATTAGCTTCTGACCACTTTGATGTTCAGATTTAAAATCTTGCTTTGCCAATCACTGTACAATCATCCATACACAGATATGTCATTAAGTCAGACACTCTTGTATACATTTGGAATCTCTGAGAAGTTGACATCCTGGTATAAAAAAAGACAACAGAGCCACAGGCTGCTGACAGAATTGCTCCTCTTTGGGGATTTCTTAGTCCAGTGAGTAATGACATGATGACCTAGTGGGTCAAAGGGCTGACCTGCCCAGGACAGGGACCAAAGGCCAAGAGGTGTAGGTGGCTAGTGTGGGTGTCTCAATGTTTGTGCGTGTATCTTAACTAGTGGCTGTTTAAGAGCACATTAAAATGAAGAGTCCTTGAGGAGTCTGTAGCTCATTGAATGAACAGGGGTCAACAGAGGGCTTGATCTGAACCAGCTGGCCTTCATGATGCTGAGACAGCAGTGTCAGTCCACTCATACATTTAAATTTCTTCTGCGCTTGACTCAAATTTGTAGATGTTTTGAAAAATATATTTTAGAGAAGGATATAAAGTATATAAGCTCATCAAAGATAACTAGGACCATCCTTAATTTAAGATGTGCTAAGGATTAAAAAGCCTGGAATACCATGAAAAAAAGCCTGAACAGAAAAGGTCCTCCAGTGAAAACAAATGGGACTAGTCTGCCCAAAGCTTGAAATCCTGGTAGAAACATGAAAAATCACTTTCCTTTCTCCTCCCAGACACTTCAAGCCCCCCAGCCTTTGTTGGAGACACCACCTCCACCACTCCACTGCCAGCTCCTTCGCTGAGGGACAGCAACAACATCTGCTGGCTCAGAGATTGATTAATTGGCTGATCAGGCGCCCACGGTGTAAACTGATTGATTGATCATCTTGTGGTTGGAGTTGCCTTTATCTAGAGCCCCGGGAGCAAAGCTCTGGAGGTCCCCAGTCATCTGTCATGTCCAACACACAGGGGGAAGACGCACGAGAGATGAAGAGCTGTGGGTTCATTACTGAGACATGGGGGGTGGGGGGGTGGGCATGTATTTAGGAAGTCTCAGCCAAGATGGGAACAGAGGGCATGCTGAGAGAACAATGGGAACATGGAGACAAAGAGGCTAAGGATGAAAGCAATGGAGAAGATACTCTGGTGGCCGTAGAAAGAGAAAAATAGAGTCATGAAGGCAGAACAGAGAGGAGGCTGGCCAAGCTGAAAGCAACAACGAAAACATTCAAACTCATTTACTTGGAAGATATTAATAGAAGCTATGGCTTTCTGTTGCTTCTAGTGACACATGGCACAAACATGGAGAACGCTAGTGCGCATTCAGTCAGAAACATAAAGCGATCGCGGGAAATTAATTTACCTGACGGCAGAGGACACAGTGAATGACCTGAGAGTGGAAAGAGGCATATTGTCTTTGGACAACAGATGTCCCAAGGGAGCAAAGTGAATGAGAGTGGAAGAGAGAAGAGACGTAGAACAACATATATCAAAGAAGAAGGTGAGAGGAATGCAGAAGGGGAAGGCAACAGAGAAGGACATGAAAGCAGGAAAAGGGACGGTGTGAGGATGTGTTACTGACACCGGGCCTTATGGACGACTCGAGCTGCATGTCCCTGACCCGTCTGTGAGTGTGTGCCTGCAGCATGTGCAGCCTCACCTGGATTCATCTGCATGTGTAAGTCACTGAATCCTTGTGTGATGATGACTGTGGCTTAATGTTTTTTTCTCAGTGCACGTGTGCTCATGCTGTGCATTAATGCATATGCATTCCACCCAGCAGCAGGTGGTCCTTCCAAGCCTGATGAAGTCAGGAGGGGGCCAGAGTCCACCTTCAGCTTCTGTCCATCAAGCCCACATCAGCAGAGTCAGGGTCACCTCTAATCTACTAACCTCTTCAGCTAAATATTGGCCTTTTCTCTTTCTTCCTTGATGTACTTCTTACCTACTCTTAGCTATTACTGACAACTAACTTAAAAGGGACGCACAAGAAAGATATAATTTGATATTTTTCTCTCCTATGCAAGTCACAGGTTAGCCTGTTCATTTATATTCCACTTGCGAGATTCATGATCTTTTCACCCTAATCTCCCTCAGGATTACCTTCTTGCAGATACAGTGGTATCCTCTGAGATTATTTGACTTTTGTTTGAAGTTTACACTTTTTTATGTACTCTTAAGGGCTGTTTGGGATTGGTTTGTTTCCTAATTGGAGTTTGCAACCTTGTTTTGAAAACTGCTTTGTAAATCAATATCTCTTTCTATCCTTCCATGCGCCTCAATTTGTTATCCCCTTTCCATTCTCTCACTGCTTCTCTATACCATCCAGATCCATCCATTCCTGCTGTTCAGGGCCTTTTAAACTCCCCTCTATTCTTTGTTCTCTCCCAATGTTTAAATTCTTTCCATGGTTTCCATCAAAATCTTTACCTCGAGCACCATTAGCTGAGCAGACTGTTCACATCTATGGAACCTCATTAATACCACTCTCCTGTCAGAGCCAAGAGGGAAAACACAGAGAAAGACCAAGAAAAGGGAAAGAGATGAGCTCAGAAGAAAATACCTGTCATGTTACTCGTCCAACATATCTACTGTACTGAGCCACACACACACACAAAATGCTTCATCAAAGTTAACTCAGGAAGTTTGCTTTTCTAACCTTTGCACTTATACAATAAAATTAAGTCTCTGAAGCTGAATGAAAGAGCGTGTAAGAAACCAAAAGAAAACACAGCAAAACTGCTGTTGTTACTACAGGCAGCAAAGAGGCTGTGACTACCAAGCTACAGTATCACACACTCTTAAAGTTTCTGAGTAAAGAAAATGTTAGGTTCATCACATTGTTACATTTTTATACATACAAAATCAAAATCAAAATCACCAGAAATTATATGCACTTTTTATTAATTATCCATTTCCGGTTGTAATTTGTCTGTTGTGATGACAGAAGTGAGATAGTACTCATCTAAAAGTCGTTAGATTGGAGATTATATAACCATACAAATTAACACCATGGCGCCATCATAAATCTGCAGCACCAACAAACAGGCAGTCATCTTCATCGATTATCTACTCCTTCTCACCCTGAAAACTCAAAATCCAAAATCCACAAAACCCCCCAAGTGATTTTTCACTCATGATGGTTATACAACTGCTACATGACTGCCTTTGGCAGTACTGTTTGAAGTCGTTGTGATATTCACTAACAGGAAAGTGGAATAACTATATGGGGAAAAAAAGTCATACCTAAAACACATTTTTGAAGCTTTCTTTACTCATTTTTCTCACAAAGGAATGTGCACAAATATAAAATGTTCAGTTATCCACAGTACGCACCCAGAGTGTTATTAGGTAATTAGTTTTTGTTTATACAAGTCAAATGCATTCACTGCTCAGCCAAAGTTGAAAAAAGCACACAGCACGATGACACAATTCTAGTCAGTGTTTCAAAATATTTAGAACAAATGAGGATGAATGCATACATTCATACATGCCCCCCCCCCCCCCCATCAAAAAATAAAAATCAAGGCTGAGGTAGTAAATTGACTCTACAAGCTCTCTTGACAGGAAGAAGCTTCCCTGACACCAGTATCCATCCATCAATCGAAGCGCTGCCATATCCTGGCCTCGCTGCTGGCCGCTCACAGTGCCAATTAGCTGACAGGGTATGGGCCTAGTGCACAGTGCCAACCACGGGCCATGCCAATTAGAGCCTGACCTTCCGTCCAACCCCAATACTGGCACTGTATGTGGGCACCACACCCTGGGCAAGGGTGAAGTATTGCCACTAATATGTAAAGGACAATTGAGTGGACACCCTTGAAGATGTGAGTGAAAGCGCATACACAGAGACAGGAGAAAGAGTGAGAGCGAAAGAGGGAGAAAAAAATGGACACATGTATGTACAATCCAGTGTCGGTAGGAAAGAATCAAAAGGGCAGTGGAGCAGGCAGAATATCTGCTCATTTAAGATGACCTCATACAGCACACAAACGTTTCATTATTTCATATCCACTGAGACAAAGCAGACAAAGAGCAAGCGTGACTAAACCTCACACACTAAAACTGATTGAACAAAGCTTTGCTTTTGTGAAATGCATTTTGCAAAAACATTATTATAATATTCTATAATAATATATTCACAATGACTTGATACATCTGCCCTCCAGGCCTATCAGTGTCTGCTTATGAGATCTGTAATTGTAGCTCCACCACTGGACCAGTCAATGAAAATTTTGATCATGCTCTTTTTTCAGTGAAGTCAAAATAGAGTTAGTGTTGTCTAAAAAAAAAATAAAAACAAAACTAACTACAGATTACATTCAGTGCCACAGAGTGTTTGTGTGTGTCTGATCTAACTCACATAAGACAGTACTGTAAGACATGTATGCAACATCATCATCATCATCATCATACACCCTTGGATGTTTTCATCGACACCAAGATCCTCATTTTACCCCAAATTCCAAGAAGGTGCAATCACTGTCCTTTATTTTTCTCTTAAACACATTTAGACTTCTGATATTAGTGTAACATAGGGAAGGGACTGCAGAAATAACCCAAGCATGTGGCCTACAAATAAAGCAGCTCCCAACTAGTGAAACATTTGGCTCCTCACAAACTTAAGCAACATTCTCATCAGCTTCTCTGGTGTACTGGTGGTCCCATTTGTTTAAAAGTACATTCAGCTTTAAAACCGACCTGTGATCTGTGCCACATCACCCCTTCCATAATACCTCTGCAGAGCATACTAATCAAAACAGACTGACAGTTCTTTTAAATCCAGTTACATCAAGCCTGGCAGGGGTTACTCTTACAACAGCCCAGAGAACTGGAGTCAGAGATAGGATGCAATTTGTCCTTGGCAAACTGTGCAAATCCAAAAATATATGTAAATCACAGTGTACCACTACCTCTCTTTATCTAATTCAAAAGTAAAAGACATGAGGACCTTTTCTCCCCCCAATCTTCCTTATACTCTGTCATGTGGAAAGAAAGAATAATAAGTTAAAAGAAAACGATTTTTTTTCTTTCACTACTTTTTTTTTTTTTTTTTTTTTTTTTAAATACCACCAACGGGCACCAATTCAAAACCCAGCAAGTCTCCTTTAATACCTCGGAAATTAAATTGTCGCCCTATTATCAGCCGGGTCCAGTCGGCTGTATCTAAAATGCAACAGCGCGCAGCCAAAGTACACAAGGTTTTCCAAAAAAAAAAAAAAAAAGCAGGACATTTGCTGGAGACTGCAGTTTTTAGAAGAGCGGAAGGTGGAGGAGTACCGAGATGAGCAGACGGTGTGTGTGTGTGAAGTAGAGCTTGTTGCATTTAAAATGTTAAGCTTCACCCAAAGTCATTTTCAAGCAAGCCAAGCATCAAATGGAACACAGTTTAAGGAAAGAGTAAGAACTGATTTTCTCCAGTAGTTCTGACAGGATGGACATGGTGTGTGTGTGTGTGTGTGTGTGTGTGTGTGTGTGTGTGTGTAGAGCAAGCAAACAAACGTTCTTGCTATGCTGTATTATTCCTTGCTGGGAAAGCAGAGGTGGTGGAAAAATCAGGGAAAATCACATTAGCTACTGGTATGAGCATGAGTGTATGCGTGTGTGTGTGTGTGTGTGTGTGTGTGTGTGTGTGTGTGTGTGTGTGTATGAGAGGTAGATAAAAACAGAAACAGAGGGAGTGACAAAAGCAAAGCTACAAGACTGATAGGTGGAACAAGGCTCTGTCGAACTCTGTTTTTATTGGGTATCATTTCTTTCACTGCCACACTGAACCAACTCCTGTTGGAAGAAGTGATACAGTGCCCACGGCTTTGACCAAATGTAAGAAACTAATAAACACATGGACAACAGCTGGACTACACCTAAATCATGTGTTTCAGCTCACCTGTAATCTATACAGTCAGAGGTCCAGGATTAATGGTACAGGTTCATATTCCTGCTTGCACTGCAGCTAGTGATGACAACAAGCTCTTTACAAACCCTGTACTGCTGTGATGCAATATGGCGCTGCATTATTTCGCTACATCATAGCTGCGTGGTTACAAGTACAACAGGTCACACCTGATCACACCCACCTGTGATGCTAAATGTGGTCAGAGATTCAAAATGCTTTCAACACATAGAGGCCAGTGCAGCTTTTTCCTCCTTCCAAAAATCTAGAATGCAGTTATTCTGCTTAATGAGGTGGTGCTTACATGGATGAATGTATGGGGGACCAAACAGGTCATAATTCCAACTTTCTCCTTTTTTTTCCAGTGAGCTGTGAAACCACACACATACACACAACAGGGAATATTGTGCCTACTAAACAGAAAACCTTAGTTTGACCCTCTCTGTGCTTGCACAAGCTCCTCTTAAATGGAAAGCAACACACAAACCCTCCAGAAAAAACTCTTAGACACCCAACTGCTAAAATACTATGGGTCTCATAAAGGTATGTGTATGATTCATTTACTATGATCATTTCCCGATAGAAATTGTCTCCAGCCGTGTTAGGATTGCAGAACAGGTTCAGCTTCTTTTAAGTTAACAGGATATTTGACAGGTAATCGAGACAACTGAACACTAAGAAATGACATAAATTTACACATACTGTATCCTTCCGTTGGATATTCATATACTATGGCCTAGTGTGTCTCAGCTTGAGATCTCATATTTTTTAAAAAAAGGAAAAATCAAATGTAAGATTTGGGTGTTTCAGAACAGTTTCCAACAGCAAACCAAACCATTGCTGCCAGGTAGACCCCACCCAGGCCACTGTTTGGAGCTTGAAAAGATTGATGGTTCTGTGTTTGATTGAAAAGTCCGCCTCGGGGTTAGAGACTGTGTCTGGGTGAAACACTGTGGCCAGTGATTGATTGGCCACTGGGCCACTTTGGCTCTGCAGGGAGCAGAGTTGTTGAAAATCAAAAGAGGCGACGGTGGAAGTCTATGATTTCATTAAAACACAGATGTGTGGGCTGATAGATGGATGTAGACTGTGAATAACAGCATTATGACCTATTCCTGACATGTGCTAGTATATCTCTCTGTCAAAACTCATTATTTGTCAGTACATGAACTGAAGATTATATTGCTGAGCTCATTCTTTAACAGGTCTTTTTTGCTTAGTCTTCAGCCAGTATCCACTACAAACAATCACATATTCCTAATTGATGCTTCTGGGGAATTAAGCACTAATTGACCTGCTATCTAATTAAGGGTTTATTTGTGTGCAGTGAGTCTACTAAGTAACTCCTTGATGAGGCCATCTTGACCACATAAAGCCACAAATCAGTTCTTCCACACCGGGCTGTTGACTCACACCCGTGAGGAAATTTTTCAGTGATCATCTAATGAGAAGATACAGTTATTATTAGTTTGCCAAGCATGTTGAAGACAAAACAACACAGCAGTAAGTGTTGCAACTATTTTTCTATTTCCGTGAAGTTGATCAGACTGGCCATTTGTTATTTGCAGGCACTATAATCTCAGAAATGAAGCCTTTTTTTCTTGCTCTTGCTCTGGACAAGCAGGCATAATTAGCATGAAGAGTGAAATTAAAAATTACAAACATAACTTTAAAAAAACTGTGGACCATCAAATGATCAGCACTTTGCTTGTTTTATATCCCCCAATAGCTGACAAAAGGTACAAAAAAAACATGCACCACATGTCTATAGAGAAAGCTAAAATATACTGCTGTGCTCCTAACTACCATAAACTCCTCACATTCGCTGGTGTTCCCATTTCCTTTACTGTGGTTCCCCCTGAGTGGCAGAACATGTGTGAGCGCTGACACTGAACATGTTCCCCTCAGACAACAGAACCCCAGGAACCCGACAACAATGACAAAGACAACACACACCGCTACCTACACTGCTGTGAAGTTTCAATTACTGGTAGATTTGGTGGCTGGCTACTGCCAGTCAGCCTGACAGGGAGGGGAGTGACTGGTGGCGGAAAAGCCTGAAGGGCAAGCACTCCCACCAGGCTGGTAAGAAACCATCTAGGGCCTTGGCTACACAACATACTTTGTTGTATTAAATGACAATTTTACATGCCAATTTGCCACTGGAATAGACATTTAAGAGATTGACAAGTTGACAGTATGGTTATAACTCCAGAGAACACAGTACAAGAACACAGTACCACGTAAGTAACACAAGTAAAAGCATGTGCATAAATGCATTTCATTTCTAACTAATTACTGTAAAAACTTTCACAAAATATACTGAATTTACCTTTAGCTGTGCACACAATTTAGGTTCTTCTAGTGCTACAACCAGAATACAGTAACAAACAGAATCCATAAGCAAAATCTAAATCAATAACATCTAAACAATAGCCAACCCAGGTCTAACCTCATGTCTAGGGGCAATTCTCCAGAATGGGTGTCACTGTAATTGGCGCAGCTATGGTTGCGGAGCTTATGGCCATTATAGGTGAGCGTGGGGAGGCATAACTGCCCTCAGCATTGCACTCTGTGTGTGTGTGTGTGTGTGTGTGTGTGTGTGTGTGTAGCAGAGGAGGGGAAAGCATGGGGGTCCAGTCGCTCACCGTGACCTGTGTCTTAATGAGAAGGACAAATCAATACTGCGCTGGACAAGGAACCCAAAAACTCCAGCTGCCACAGACAAATGTTTTTTTTTTTTCAGTGGCAATGAACATGGGAGCTGGGCTCAAGTCAGTTCAGGTCAGTTCACATTCAATTAAACCAATGTGAAGTGTAATAAAATCCCAGATTCAACAGCATCATCTACATTCTGACAAAATATTTAACCTTCCTTTAGATACAGAATTTTCCTATACTCTAAATAACTATTCCCTTTACTTTTCTTATGGCAAAGTAACGTTACAGACTATCTTAAAGTTTAAGATAGAACCTTGTTTTTGCCTCTTACCACTCAAATTTCCAAAACAGTCCTGCAAAGTCCTGCAAAGTCCTTAGCTCAAATCCAGTTTGGGACATTTGTGGCAGGACATTCCAGTCTCTCTCTCTCTGCCCACAGTTTCTTTCTTCTGTGTATATTAAAAGACAAAGACAGTCCTCTGCAGCTCGACAAAGAGACTGATTGATGACATGTGCAGTGTTTTTACTCATGTAGAGTACTTTTTCACTTTCCATAATGGTGAAAAAAACCCCAAAAAAGCCCCAATATAATTTCTCTTGACACCTAAACTGTTAGTGGAGTGAGATGAATCAAAATATTTTCAAAACACTCCCACTTTCAGCAACTTACCAAAAAAATAAGGAAAACAAAAAAGCAATTTTCTGGGAACACCGCAGAATAATGTGAGTCACTCACTGAGAACACCAGATCGTTTTCAAACCAGAATATTTAACCAAAATTCTCATTATTATTATTCAGGCTGAATTAAAAAATGGCTTAATATTACATCTTGATCAATTGCTCGTGGATATAACAGAGCAGCCTATATGATAATACGTGAGGTGTTAACAGGTTTAATGGTGAAAAAGGAACGAACAAATCACCCCTGAAAGCTCTATTAGCCATCAGATTATGTGCTTAGCACTGCAAACTACAACCTCTCTCCGGAGATCGCTCTCGATCAACTTATTGACTTTGCCCAGCAATCAGAGCCAATTTTACCTCCCAATTGCTGATGCTTATGTGCTCTACAACAATGTAAATTTAATTTGGTGAGTGACCTATGCAGTGGAGGTCTTGTTCTTAATGACAGAGGTAGTTAAAAGCATGCCATGTGAAAAGAGACAAAAAGAAAAAAAAAGTCTAAAGGCTCGTAATACAAATTTAACATCTCAGCAGCAGGTCTTTCTGCTCATTTTTAATTTTTGAGTAAAGATTAAGTCTCACACTAAGACACAGAAGTACAGAACGGCAGACAGGCAGGACACAGACACACACACAAATTCTGAAAAACATGTTTTATGTTTCATCAAAGATGAGTTCACTGTGGGTAGCGGACAATCCCGGAGTTTGACAAACACAGAGCAAAATGACAATGGGTGGGAGACATCTCAGGCGAGAGGCTGCCTTTTTAAAAAATGAAAAAAAAAAAAAAAAAAAAAGTTCATTTCCAGTTGAAAAGAACAGTGGCTGTGCGGAAATGTCTGACTTGACAATTACATGAGGGGTGCGAACGGCGCTGCGCCTCCACTGATAACCCGTCGGATTCTATTAAAGCTCCAGCACTCCAAAAGAATGCTCAAACTGAGGAAATTATCACACAGACACACGCACACAAACTTTCAACAGTAAAAAAACCCTCTCACAATGATTCTTTCCCCGAAATATGTGTGCATTAAAGAAGAAGAGACAAACTGGAAGGACAATAAAAAAAGTCACAGACAAAGAATAGAACAAAGGCTGCGTGTGTACGCTCGCTCTTGTACTGAATGAACACCCACTGCAGTGCTGCTATCTGCACTTTCAAAGGCTTCTAATTGCCCTGGGTTCGGCCTTGGGGCCACAAGCAAACGCTTCATAGAGTCCAGGAGGATAACTTCTCTTCTGTACAGATTGTTTGTACTTCAGGAGCATACAGCCAAAGAAGTGCAGCAGTCCAGCGAGACCCACCACCCATGATCCTGCTCATATATTTCTATATTTCAGATACAAAGCAGGTGTTACATTCTTTCCCTTCTTCCCCCTCAACCCCCCTCCTTTGTCCTGTCTCCCTCCCTATGAAAAACAACCCAAATTAAATTACAGAAAGCCCACAGCTGAAACAGCTTTCTTCACAGATGCCAAAGGGGAAAACACATCACATCACGTCTCCCTCCGACGCCATCCCTCTCCCTTTCTCTCTCCCTCCCTCCCTGGCCGCCTTTGTTTCTTTCGATTGGATCGCCGTTCCAAACGAGGGATCCCTCATACACTTTTCCTGCGGCGTGGAATCACGTCAACGTTCCTCTCCGTCTCCATCTCCCTCAACAAAATGATTCATTTTTCTATTATGGCGATGAGCGTGTGAAATGAGCTATATAATCAATAGCATAGGTTTGTAAACAGCAGCCGCACTCCAGGGAAAATGTCTTTTCTTTTTGAAAACAATACGCTCCCTGTATGTGTGTGTGGGGTAAGGAACGCTCATCTGACAATGTTTACAAGGGCAATTTACAGGAAATAAAGACACGGGCTGCCTAAAATGAAGGTAGTTTTTATAATACAGCATGAACAGGCAGAGATATGAAGGAGGACAAAAATATCAACCTGCAAGATGTGGATACAGCAAAGAGGGGCTTACTTACCGTCATAATTTGAAAATGAACATAAACTGTGCTCAGAGTTTGCATTATACAGATATAGCTGTAATATCTTGAAGACAGCTATGAATAAAATGTTACATTTTTCGCGCATGTGTGAGGATGGATCTATGATCTATACTGCTCACAGCATTACACACACATACACACACACCTGACATTTGTCACTGTACCAGGCATGACCTGTCGATTGCAGGAAATATGTTCATTTCTCTGTGTCTGTGTGAGCGAACAGGAATGCATGAACATAGAGCGTGACCTGTGTTCATGTAAGAATTGCTTTCATCAGTGAGTCTGTGCTTGCAAGTCATCCAGTTAAAATGTCCAACGTCTATTCAAACTGTGGTGCAGGTTCATTGAAGTGAATGTTAAGATAATATATGATGGACAAGTACACATCGACACCATTTGTGGACGGGCTTACCAAGAGTTGAGCACGGCGCTTCTCATCCTCGGTGGCAATCCTTTCTCTTACTACAGCTTGCTGGAGGCTCTCCTGGGCCAAGGCCCGCTTTGCAGAGAGGATCCTGGACACTTCACCGGGGACCTGGGATTGGGCCTCAGCCTGAGCCTTGGCTGCTGCTCGGGCTTTCTCTGCTTCCAGCCTATGGAGCATCAACATTTTTACATGATTAGATAGATAGATAGATGACTTTATTCATCCCTGAGGGGAAATTAGGTTGTCATAGCAGTCTGGTATATTTGAATACAATAAAAATACAATAGCACAATAAAAATACAATAGCATTAAAACACTTAAGTAGAAAAACAGAATAAAAATACACCTAAAAGGACACTTTAAAAAAACACAAGATAAGTGTTTCAGCACTGGCAAGATGATGGTAATAATACTGATGGTAATGTTACTGTAAATACAATATATATATACATATATATATGTATATATATATATATATATATATACATATATATATAGTAATAGTAACAATATGTGATGATAATAATAATAATAGGGAATAACACACTTTTTCAACCCATTTCAACACATTACACATTTATGATGTGCAAAAACACTGCAGGACCCAGCATAACTTCCAACTGCACACACAGGGTATAATAACAACGTACCTCATGGTACAGGACTACGTGAAGTGCTACTCACCATCTTCTCCCCTGCAGCTGTCTCTATAATGCATGTCTGGCTACCCAAATTTTTAATGTGCAAAGTTACTGTCTGCTGTCCATAGTATGTTGCACTGTCTACTGTATTGCACACCAAGGTCTCCTGTGTCTGTACATGTCTGCATCTATGGGGAAGCAAGGGCTTACTATTTTCTTTCAAAGTCAAACTACTTTGAAAGAAGAAATTTTTGTTAAACAAAAAGGGTACACTCTGTAGACATAGTACTGGGATGGGGCTGCTTTTCAGGGCTCGGCCCCTGACTTCCAGTGAAGGGAAATCTGAATGCTTCAGCATACCAAGACATTTTGGACAATGCTGTGCTTCCAACTTTGTGGCCACAGTTTGTTGAAGACCCTTTTCTATTCCAGCATGACTGTGCCCCAGTGCACAAAGCAAAGCTAAATAAAGACATGGTTGGATGAGTTTGGTGTGGAGGAACTTGACTGGCCTGCACAGAGCTCTGACCTCAAGCCTATCGAACACCTTTGGGATGAACTGGACTGGAGATTGAAAGCTGAACATTTCGTCCACCATCAGTGTCTGACCTCACAAATGTTCCACTGCATGAAATTCCCACAGAAGCACCTTCCCAGAAGAGAGGAAGCTGTCATAGCTGCAAAAGTGTTTATGTATTTGGAGTGTGACGTCACTTAAGTCCCTGTTGATGTGACTGTCAGGTGTCCCAATACTTTTGTCTACATGATGTATCTATTGTTCTAAGATTTAAATTAATCATTTGTATGTACATATGGTAGTAAATGTTTGTTGTTGGGCACCACCCAAGTTCATGCTGCAATGTTTGCAGTGTCTCCCCAATGAATTCAAAGGCTACAATGCTAATGAAACATAGACAGATGCCGATAAATATTGATTTTGCAACCACGGTGTCAGATTTTTCCACACACATATAATTGCTATTCCACAGCTTGCAGAGAGGGGGCAACATTGAGAAGGGATAATCAACACTGAAGTAAAGTTTAAAGTTGAACTCTGAGTGCCCCAGTGTGAACAACCCTGAAGCACCACAGTCAGTTAATATCTATCAGCCAGTTCAAATCAAATAATTTGCATGTAAGAGTGATTTGACTATCAATATGTAATATAGTGTGAGAGACACTATCATTTCTCCAAAACAAGAATCATCAATTCAGTGAAGCAGCGATACAGACAGAGGCAGTGCGTTGTTTGCAGACACGAGACCACCATTTGAACCCTGTCACCAGGTTCTCATAGTTGCCTAGCAACGCAGTCCCTACTTGGCGACAGTGTGCTTGATTGGAGAAGAGGAGGAACGTCCCTGAAACCCTGAAAAGTCTTCCTCTGCTAGAAATCAAACGTTGTTGGCAAGGTAAAATAAACACAGTGACAGACAGACAGTCAGACAGACAGACAGACAGACAGACAGACAGACAGACAGACAGACAGACAGACAGACAGATAGAGCGAGTGCCTGAGTGAATTATGACAGACTGAATGAACAAGTAGAGGATCTTTATAAACTGCTGCCTCAGAAAGATCCCAAACCAGACGGCCTTGATGAGGAATTCACTAGAAGGTGAATGTTGACTTCATTCCAGATAGGAAAAAGGTGCAATACGAAGTTCCTTCACATTCAATAAAACAGCCTGTGATCCATCAGTTCTTAACAGTTGTTTTTAAGTTAACTTTTAAATTAACAGAATAAATTTTACTGTTTCCATTATTTTTCAAAATTTTGTTTTATTCATGAACACTAGGGTTAAATGCCTCATCAGGTTTGTGCACTGCTCATTATGATAATTTAAGTGCAGCATCCTGGTTGTCAGGTGTGTGGTGACAGGTGTAGATACGGGATCTGGTGTTTTCCCTTATTGGCTCTGCTTTTTTTTCCCTATTACAACCCAGGGGGTGAAGGGTTTTCATCTTTAATTCTATTTCAAACATCTCACTCATCTCTTCACTCACCTGTGAATATATTCAAAATGTAGACGAGTAGACGAGTAGTCATGATGGGCACACTTGTCTAACCAATCACCATCCCGTGCCTCTAGCTTCAAGTAGATGACAGGAAAGTCTAATAAAAATGTGTCTGATGTCTTACAGCGGCCATTTGCCCTGTAACACCACTAAATGTCAAAGAGCAGGGGAGAGCAGGACGAGATGGGGGACACAGAGGAAGAAAGAGCGGGAGTGAGTGGTGGTGACATGACATGTTTGGCCCTGAGGAAGTGAAGCAGAGTGTGGGGGGGGGGAGGGAGAGAGAGAGAGAGAGAGAGAGAGAGAGAGAGAGAGAGAGATGGAGGGAGACGGAGAGAGACCAGCCATGTCCAGTCTCACAGTCCACTGGGCTGCAAACGTCAGCACACTCCATCCATCATCTGGCTCCAACTCACGCGCATGCACACACTCAGACACACACACGGTGCTTCCTAATGGCCTTTTAGATTCACCATTTCCCTACAATCCACGCCTGCCTGCACTGCTAATGCACCTAAGTTACCTTTCTCTAGAAGGTTTAGACGCTGCTACTGCCAAAACTATGAGAGAGAAGAGACAGTATGCCGTGTGGTTGGAAGAAGGACTTCGGCGGTACTCACGTCAACCAGCATCAGCAATCAGTGAATATTCTGGAGCATGAAATTTGGAACCTTTGTATAAAGCACTACAGAAGTTAACAAGTACAAGTCCCATACCTAAAAAAAACATGCTAGAAATAAATGTTCAAAGAGATAAAACATTTCTCTTTACTCTGTCGGTAATTAGCATTACTTATAACCTACAAGTAAACTAAAACATGGCAAGTGTGTGTTATGGTGACCAAAAATTCCAACCTGAATAAGTGTAAGACAGGAATCCAAGAAAACAGACAGCCTTGCACAAAAGTCCTTCTACTGACTTCCTCACAAGTGCTAACCGAAGCAAAGACTGCTATCACTAGCTGGATGCTATCTGTCTGCTTCACCTCTATTGCTTTCCAGTCATTATTGGCCTGTCCCACGGATATTGGACACATTTTTCATTCGACTGTAAAAGATTGGCACTGGGTAGGAAGGAGGAGCTTTGAAGTCGAAACAGAGAAAAGAAAAATACAGCACCTATGTAGGGGACAGAAAAATGAAATGATGTCTTTGGAGGATAAGTGGATGATGTTTGGCCCGGCACTGGACAGAAAGAGAGGATAATCTTGGCCGAGTAACCTTTGTTTTGATGGCTCAGTGGATCGAGCCTCAAAAACAGAAAGCTGGAAAGACAGAACCAGTGAGGTATCATTAATTTGAAGAGGAGTGGAGCGCAAGTGGGTCGCACTGTGTCGGTCTCTCAAGAAGAGTAACTCACTGCTTCCAGGAGATGACCTTGAACAGAGGTACTTTTTGGAATACTTCTTTTGGATACTATTTTTAAAACTGACAGAGATTAGATCTGTGGCAGGTTTTGTTTAAAATTCATAGGCTGAGTACCTGAGATGCTTCAACTAAGCTTTAAGCAACTATAGTCAGGGCAGGCTTTCCAATAACAGAGGTAACATGATGTGAGGCCAATGCTGCAACAGCCAATTCAAATCAGTTTAGCCATCGACACTCGATGCGCCCCGAGAAATATGTCATTACCGTAAATATCAAAATAGAACGAAATAAATTCATGTCCTCCACCCTTTCCCCTTTTATCTCTTTACTGTCTGTCTTTCTCCTCAGCTCTTTACCCATTAATGCTTCCTGTTGTTTACCTGTCATCTACACAAGATGTGTCTCAATACAGTCTGCCTGCCAAGGTGGATTCTGACAGAGCTGCATAACAGTGCAGACTCAACCCGAGTGCCTTGAAACAAAGGCATTTAAAGGCCCAATGCAATATTGATGTTAGGAATAATGTCGCTGAATGCTGGCTATGAATATTTTATGGGGCTATGCACTCTCCCTGACACACATGTGCTCACACATAAAAACACACACCTTACCTGAATGTGGGTGCTATGAAAGGTTGGGAGTTAAAATTGAGTATATGGGAAAAAAAGGACAACATAGTTGAGAAAATTAGTCTAACCCCCACTCTGCAGAAGGAACATAAAAACTATTCTGTGCACACACCCACCCAAACCACAAACAATAGATTTACTAGGAGATTAGACAAAGTCAATAACCTTTACTGTTCAAATGAAAACGTAAGCAGCAGGCTAAAATGCTGAATCCCTTTTTCTTTTCCAAAACAGTATATTTACAGTTCAATAACTGATATTTTTACAGCTAATGCACTGGGGATAGGTGCACTTCTACAACAATATGGCCAGATTTACAAAAGGCAAGAACCATAGGTTGGAAGAAAGTGCTCTGTTGGGAAGTGCATCTATTTATGTCATAAGATGATCACATCACACACATACACAGATACACCCAGAAAGTAAAGTTAAGAAAGTTAAAAAACAAAACAAACTGCTGAAGAATGACAACTTGAGGACTGCACATGTGTTTGTGTGTAAGAACACCTGTAATACAACAGCTAATGTAAACATTTTTGTCAAATTTTAAGTTCAAGTGTACTTGCTGTCTCGGCTAAACCAGCTCACTGAGATGCTGTTTGATATCTTTGGAGGGCCTTGCCAGTTACTTGACACATATGGGGTAAATTTCTTGATGTGAGGGTGGGTAGGTCACTGCCAAGGGTACCAAGGGCAGTAGGTGGTTGTATGAACGGATATCGTTATCATTGTGGGTGAGAGAGTGCCGTACAGTTGCTGGGATGTGCTTTTCAGTAGCTGCAGTTAGAATATCATGCAGAAATGGAAAATGCAAATGCATTCAGAGAATTTATCAAAGGCCTGTGATGTTGCTGAGGCAGACACACCTTTAAGGAAGAATCACCATTCACCCAGACACAATCCTGGCTACATCTGGTTGGACTGGGGGACTTTTTGTTTATAAAACAACCTCCCTTTTTCTAGCCCTGCTAAAATGAGTTGGAGGCTTTTTGTATGTGTAAGTATTTCTATGTGAACAAAGATGAAGCAGCTTGTGATTGGTGGGTCACCGTTTCGATTCCCCCACCGGATGGGTAGGAATAATTTGGGTGTAGTGGATAGATTAATGTGGAAAAAATACTCCCCCCCTCCATTAGCTGGCTGATGTGCCCTTGAGCAAGGCACTTAACCCCCAATTTGCTCCCCGGGCGCTTGATAGTGGCATCCCACTGCTCCTGTGTGTTTCACTGCAAACTAAACTAGTATTAGACTAGTATTAAACTAGTAGACTTGTCAAAGTTTGAACTTCCCATGTAATCGTTAAAGAAATTCGACATTAAGAACATCCCTAGTGACTGCAAGCTCAAATGACGTGCAGGAGGATTCACAACGACGACAAACCCTGAAGTTTCCGACACTGATGCACATACATTTCATACATGGGAGGTGAAACTTAGAGAAAATGACGGTAGGAAGAAGACATGAGAAAGAGGGGGAAAAACAGAATGAGAAACAGAGAGAAGACTGAGAAGGAGGCAAAAGAGATAGCTGGAGAAATACAAGCAATGTGGAGAAACATAACAGAGAAAGATAAGGAGAAACCTCCTTCATTCTAATCCATCCTGCTGATGCAGGATGAGTCAGGTTAAAGGACGAGAGACAGGGCGGTATAAGGGCTCTCACCCCCTCATCCCTCCTTCTCTCTCATCCTTTTCTCTGAGTCGTTCAGCTCTGATGCTTCACAGAGAAGCGGCAGAGGCAAATCTGCTCCCTGCAGCCGCTCCTCGCCACAAATGAGTTTAGGCTGCACCCAAATGAACTCCTCACAGAGCCCCAACTTCACTACTGCCAGAGCAAAGCATGCAAAGCCAGATCTCAGGAGTTCATATATGGCTCTAAAGCCAAACAGAAGCAATACGGCCTAATCTAAATACCACCAAAAATACAAAATAAAAGAATCAGCAAAGCAAAGGGAAAAAGGGAACTGAATGATTGATGATTAGCAATGATTAGCAAGTGGCTGTGACTGTGCAGAACACTTTATCAGTTCAATAGATCTTTGTTTAATAATCCACATTTAATTATTTGTGGCCAACTTACAGTAAATGAGCAGGTAGCATAAGCATTCAGTGCACTCTTTGAAGACATTTTAAAAACAGACAAGCTGCAGGAGCAACTGTTGGGGCTGAACATGACCTTGAGATTCTGGCCTTATGTATCTTATGTGTGTGTACGTGTGTGTGATTGTTCCCAGTGACCCGGGGGTTCATATTTTCTTCCATTTACCCATGTTCAAGCTGTGCAGCAGTTTCACTGCGGGGCTCTGCGACTGGTGAGGCACTGTGCAGTCTTGTTAGCAGAGCTTTGATGCACACGCACACCCACACAGATACACATACACACACACATACACAAATTACCTCTTACTTCAATTTTGCAGTAATATCTATCCAGTCTCCTCGCCGAGTCTTCCAACACAGCAAAGGCCACAATCACTGTGCCTCGTTTGTCATCAACAACAAAAAACTCCCCTTAATTACGGCCTGCACTGTGGGACGGTGAAATACCATTGCAATTTAATTACCGTCTGACAGCCCACGACTGAAAAAAAAGGCTGTGTGTTTCTCTCATCTAGTTACACTAAAAAAAAGAAAAAAAAAAAGTATCAGTCACCTTCATCTGCAATGACTACAGAAAAAGAGTGCAAGGCATTTTCAGTCCTAAGGATGGTGGTGTGTTACCATGAGAAAAGAGGTTTATTTTAGTTATAATTTTCATTAAAGATCATTTTTCAAAACTGCCAGCAACTGCCTTCAGATTTTAGAAAACACAACAGGGCCAATAGTCTGAAAACTCAAATATTGTCCCATGCTCTCTTTTCTTTATTTCCCATCTTTATCAAGGAAATTACTGAAATCAAATTCCAAATGTTTCCATACTGGGCAGGAACCCTAAGCAAAAATAAAAAACAAACAGCAGACAAGGTCACAATAAAACCTGACACTGACACACACCTACACACAAATGCTGGCTTACTGATGATTGTCCATTTACAATTTCATGTCCAGTTAAGTCTTCTTAAGGGAGACGTGGTCTTAGCCAAGCAAAATTGAGGACTTGAAAGCCACCATGATTTCAATTATTTGCAAGGAGGGCATAATTTTGAAGCACTTACTCCTCTGAACAGACATCAATAAGAGAGCTGCAGGAAGTAGTTATTTCAAAAACAATAAAATAGCCAGGGAAAAAAAAAAAAAAAAATCAATCGACAAATGATTTCTCAAAACCACTCGTTAATTTCTCTCTTCTTGAATGAGCCTGAAAAACGAGGCAAATTGCTAGGCTAGCGCCACCTTCCTGGATAAAGAAGAGTGTTGTTCATTCACCGGAGCCTGCTGGAGATCATCCAGGCCTATTAAAGAAAGGTAGCAATGATTATTGGACATTATGGCATGTCCACCTGTTTATTTAGGCTCACAAAGAGGAGAGGACAGGAGAGAGAAGATGTACTCCTTCCATGAAGAGAGTGTTTCTTCATCAAGCAGGGCTAATGTATCACCCCCACAACACCCAGGAAATTACCTCAGGATAGCGCCCTTCTTTCTCAGACATGATTAATTGATCCGGAGAAGGAGAGATAGAAAGAGAGAGAGAGAGAGAGAGAGAGAGGAAAGTGCTGATGTGCTTCGGAAGAGAGATAGATTGGAAACACAGTGGGGATCGGAAAAGGCTGGTGCTGACCTTTTCGACTATTAATGAAAGCGGGAAATGGTCACGTCTGAAAATGTGTTCGTTTTCTAATGAAATCCTGGAACAGGAATTGACACTAGTGCAGTTCCCTGATTCAATCTATCATGATCGTGAAAGGGAAAAGGTATGGGAGAGAGGAGAACGAGAAGAGTAGAACAATGTCCACCCACAGAACGCCAGATGTTCTGACTTTCACAAAACCCAAGAAACCTAATTCCAACTCCAAACTCAAATAAGCAACTAACTTTGAAAATAAATAAAATGTTTGACTGACTAGAATGACAAAAGTTTTTGCAGAAGATCCTAAACAAAAGCTGGTTTATAATTTCAAGCAAAAACTGTGTGTGTGTGTGTGTGTGTGTGTGTGTGTCTCTAACCAGGCATGCAGCTCTTGCTCTGCCTTAGCTCTGTCCTGCTCCAAGCCTTTAGACAGCTCATCAGTGATCTTCTTCCTCAGGGCCTCTTTATCAACTGGGGACAAAAGAGATGGGAGAAAGAGGTTTTAAAGCACACAGCTGTTGTTTGCAGACAGACATATTGTGTTTGTTGAAACACTGAATAGAAGGTAAAAAAAAAGGACAAAGAAACAGAAACATGAGCGTTTTTCTAACAGGAGCTGGAAAATCTGCATTAATTAGAAAATATGCTGCATTCAATGAACATTTAAACTAATGAATCAAGGAGGAGTCCACATCTTGTCTGAACAGCCTGAGCTGTTAATAGAGCTTCAACTATTGGCTGATTGATCAAATGGACAAAGGAATAACAGGAATAACATCTTTGGATTCGAGGCAAAAAGCAGTGACCATCACCTGTGGCTTTTCACAAAATTGGGATGGACATTAGTTACAATAGCCCTAGTTACAATACCGTGTGCCATAAAATGTTATGGAGGCTTTGTTGAGTGTGTGTAGGACAGAAATCTTAGCCCTCAGGCCACCATGCTATATAAGCTGTGTGTGTGTAGGTGTCAAAGAGGCCCAAGGTATTGAAGCATAACATCACAAACAATACACAAGCACAAAAATACCCAAACACAGAGACAGACAGACTCACACACTCACACAGAAAAAGCACAGCAGTGCATCACCCTATCTACATATATTCATGTCAGGGACATCATACATGCATGACTACATGTCTCCACTGTTCTATCCTGGCAGGTAATTAAGCATGAAAGTAAAGATGCCAGTCTGTGACCAGGTCCAAAACGTGCTCTGAAGACAGAAGTGTCATGTGGTGTTGCTACAACGCTGCAGTGATCTGGGGGGATGGGGGGGGGGTCTCGTCTCAGTGTGTCCAGATTACTCTTCCACTGCATTAGTTAGATGGGATAATCCCTGTTGTCAAAATCTATTATTACCTGGTAACATGTGGTAACAGCAGGCCAGTGGACGGACACACACACGCAATAACTAAAGCCATTTCTTTCTCATCATCTTGATGTTGCACCTACTGTTAAACAAATACAGGCTGAATAAAACAGCAGTTCTTAAAGCAAACCTGCACTGTGCTCCGGGATATCTAGTTACAGCGCCTGTTACAGGCACGATGTGTGGGTTTATTATCATCATAATTTCATCTGTCTGTAATAAGATTCTTGGCTTGTTCTTGCTTTATTTTAGGGAAAAGAACATTCATGACTGGTGCATATAGAAGCCTGAACTGCACTGCTTTCTATGTGTATTCTTCTCTTAGTGAAGACTGACATAAGGATCACTTGTACTTATTAAGTGCATAAAATTCAAAATAAGTTTGAATGTCATAGGTAGTTGGTAATTAGTCTGAATGTTACAATCCAATTTTCACATTCATTAGATTTTAAAAGATTGTGATGGACACCAGTTGCTAAGACAAGAATACAGTTATATAAAATCTCAGCTCATTTGCTAGTCTTTCTCCATCCACATTCTGCCATTTAGTCCTCATCGCTTCCTCCGGCAGCTTCGTCTCACCCACACTGTTAATAACTGGCTCTCAAGTGACATTCCTACAGTCATACGGCATTCAGTTAACTTAATCCTTCCTCTGATTTCCAACCTCTGTAGCCTTTTCGTCTCCGCAACAAACGTGACATAACAAGAACTTACACTACAACAACTGTTTGGGAGAGTAAGGAGAATGAACAAGGGAGGCTTTGACTGGGCTTCAGAAGGAACACCAGTGCAAACAGAGGCAGTGATTGACAGTTGACAACTTCTCACGGCATAGTGTTTCTACAAAGACAGAGACTGCTGTCACCAAATGTCCGGAGCATGAGAAAATCATATCCATCATGTCTGACAGCACTCAGAGGCATCATTGATCTCACTGCAGAGGAGAGTCTAATTACAACTCTGTTAAGAACTACGACAGAAAGACAACCTGTAGGGCTTAAATCCAGATGTTTCCCATACATCTGTCATCTGACAAATACGTAATGATGCTGTTTTACAACAGGCAAGTATGAAAAACTCCAGTGATGTGCTATAGTTGTCTTATGTCAACAAAAAAATAATGCTGTAGCAGTTTACTGTGTGACTGGTTATCAAAACTTATTGACGACCAAGACTCCTCGCAGTACTACTACTGTACCACACAATGTTTTAATATTAACAACAGATCAAATGACTAAGTGTAATCTCAAGAAAACCACAGACAATTGCATTTCTGCAAAAAATGTCTAAAAAGGATTTGATCTCTGTTATATAGTTTATTCAGCTGTGCATGTGATCCCACAATGTTCAAAAAGAGAAAGCCGCAATTGTGTTGAGTGCGTTTCATCTGATGAATAAAACTTTAAAACACTACTTTGTCTGAGAACATTTCTGTCTGAGTCACATCAGATAGATTTTCTTCTACAGAGGTGGTTGTTTAACAATGGAGATAACAACTCCCATGATCCCGTGCTTCTTAGATGTTTCGCTTTTATTGAGAGTCTTTTTGCAGCAAGAAGCATAAACGGTGCATGTGAAGAGTTTTTTCTGAGAAGTTAATGGAAACCAACCCAGAGTTACAAACGAGACTGAATATTGGTGATATTGCTTCAGGTCAGTGTTGTGTTTGCTGCTTGTTCCACTCTCGTAGCAAAAAAATAAAAATCAACTGATGCAGCTTTAAAGAAAAAAAACTTTCTGAAGTCACTAGATTGTTCTGAGTGAAATAAACAAAAGGATCTCTGTAGGCTACTTGTTCTTTCATCATGTCTACATTACTAACATTTGGTTTGACGTTATGTCAAAAATATGCAGCGATATTTGTTGCCTGAGGGAAAAACTCTTTTCAACGTGTTTGATGAAACTTTAAACAACAGTGAAGAATCCATTTGAGGGAAAACTCCTCAATTACATACTCTTCCCTGTAAAGATCTTAAAAGAACGACGAAAGACGAAAAGGCTACATACTGGTCAGCAAGTGGCCTTTAAAATCAGAGGTCAAATTGTGCCATTTTCTATCAGGTAAGACTGGCATTTCTGCATCAACCGCTCTTAAAAATCTCTCAAGCTTTGATTGAAAATATACACCTTTTAGCTGTGAAGAATGAAAAGGAAAATTTTAAAAGTCCTCTAAGTTCAGACATGCTGAAGCAACTCCACATTTATCACCACATCCACTCCAGCCCTGCAGAGAGGGGCTTCAGATAGCTCGTAGGCCCGCAGGGTCAGCCAGAGAACAGGTTCTGATATGATAAACACTGTCTGGGGTCCTTGAGGGAGGCTGGTTAGGGTCAGAGACAATTCTAGATCGACAGAGCTCGTGTCAATCCTGAGTAGGACATGTAAATGTTAAAAAGATTAAAAACTCATCATCTTTTTCAGACGTGTCCCCCTCCTTTCGTTTTCCACCAATCACTAGACCCTGTGGAAAAACCCACAGAGGAGGAGGAGGAGGAGGACAACGACGACAAGAGGCGGCGGAGCACAGGCTATTGGCAGTGGAGATAATAGACGAAGGCAAATTGCATTTCTCATCAGAAGTTTCATTAACCCCAGGACCCGCGTGGAGGGCATAATCTGTAACATTACCACTTCCTCACGTTTCTGGCTCGCATAGTCGAGTCACCGCACACCTTTGACTATGTTCAAAATAGAAAAGCACCAAGAGCAAGCTTTCAGTCCTGGCAGGCAGGTGCCATTTCCAATTTTTTTTGCTTTTATTCACACCCTCTCCTGTTAATTCAATCTACTGTTGTGAAATACGACCAAACTGGTCAGTTCAAGTTTTCACAAGATAGCAATAAAAGTTAGTTTCAAAAGGAGAGTCATATATGAGTTTCACACACGCACACTGACCAAGTCACCCACATTTCTCCTATTGTTTTCCCTCGTCTCTCCCATATTCTCTCTACTGCACCTGGGAGACGTCTTTAAGCAGGCTATTAGTCCAACGCGGTGTGTGGGCTATGGCATATGAATATTTATAGCACACTGGAGAAGGTGTGGGAGGTTCAACCTTGACTATGGTGTAATCAGCACACATACTGACTCAGACCATGATTTAGAGACAGCCGACCTGCTGAGAGCCTCACTCGATACCCAACTCTCGTGGACACACATAATCAATGTCCGCCTCATTAAGGTCGTACCCTTTCAGGATTGGGCTGAACTTTGCAACTTTTTAACGAGATTCACATTCACATTCATTGCACCTTTGAATTATTTTTTTCCTTCAAAAAAAGAAAGAAAAAAAAAGGGCATGTTCGATCAATCGTCCAAGTTGACTTTTTTTTTTCTCTCTGTCTAATAATTGGTGACCTTGCAAGGGAAGAATACAAAATAACAGAATAAATGTGAATAAATAATAAACCAACGTCATTATTGTGGTATGGTTGACACAAAGGTTAATGTCTGACAGGAGTCAATCGTTCTGAAAACAGGAGAACTGACTTTGAAGTGACAATAAAAAAAATATAATACTGCAAGTACAAACTGCAGATATACTGTGCATACAAAAAGATGATGAGTAGAAAGAGAAAAAGGTCTTTCTGTGTTTATAATCAAACTTTCCACCAACGTTTCTAGACCAAGAAAAAAAAAGGAGGAAGCAGCTGAAAGCAGCTGGTAGTTTCTCATAATAACTACACTCCAAACCGTCCACACCTTTTACAAAACTAAGTGAGATATTATTGCACGTATGTTTTAATGTGAAAATTAATTAGCGCAAAGACTGGAGGAAGAACTTTATACAACACTGAGAAAAACGAAACTGTTATGAAAGTGGCTCCACAGCTAATGGGGAAACAGACAGACAAAGAAGTTTTTTTAATGGAATATACATGAATAAAATGTATTAACTGTCCAATTGTGTTACTTCTGTGCTCAAACAAAATTCTGTGAATCTCAGTGAAGCCCTGTGGCAAAATAAAAATTTAATACTCAACTCCTTCCCTTAATGAGGCCTGGTGGTTTGTTGTGTGAAACTGCGGAGGTGTCGTTTAAATCACTGGAGTCAGTGTGGCGTGGCATAAGTTGGCCTTTTTTAATTACCTTACTGATTGAGAACAGTCAAGGATGGGCAAGTCTGCCCACAGCCTGGATGCCACCCTCTGAAGAACCAGCACCCACGCCCCGTTCTGCACTTTAGTAATGAACAAGTAACATTCAAATGTCCTTTGCTGGATATACCAAGAGATACAGGACGTGCACCGACACTAAAGAGTCAATGAGGCTAAAAAGACAGAGACAGAGTGAGCTTGTCCACATACGCACATTTGTGGACAAACAATAAATGTCACTCAATTAATCTGATGTGATACTTCAGCAAATATTCTTTTGTATGGTTAAAGAAAATGTGACTGAAATCAGTTATATCAATGAAACTTTGTTTCTTTTGCACTCCTTAACATGGAAAACTTTTGTTTCATAGGTCTGTGTTCTTTACAGTTACACTGGTGATATGTGCTTACTTCTTCCTGTATCAACTAAGATTGTTTCCTTGGAGTGGAACAGTCAAAGTGAAAACAGAAGTCTAGGGGTTTAAGCACCATACAAAATGAGTCACAGCTACAAAACTATGCATATGAACTATTAACAAAAATCAATACAGTATCACAAAACACAATATTGCAATACACTCTCTCTCAACATCTACCCACAGTAAATGACGTACAGGAGGAGAAATGAACAGTTAAACTAGTACTTCATATCACATTACCCCAACTACCTCAGGCATGTCATGTGTGCTGGCAATCTCAAGCCCACGCAGAGCAAGGTAAACTCAACAAACATAATTATAAAAACATTTCTGTTTCATTTGCTGTAAATAACTGTTCGTTTTATTTATTTTCTATTTAGATCATCACATTATAGTCTGTAACAAAAACTTGTTCAAAACACTGCTTTTGCAGCAACTTGTAATTTATATACCATACATATGAGGTAAAAAATGTGAGCTAATTTTGTTCTTAATTTGTTTCAATTCATAGTTACAATATGCAACATTTCCCCATTAAAATGTTCACCAAGAGTTGCAAACTTCAGGATTTTCTTTACTGAAAACAGCTCTCTGCTGTACCCAGAAACAACACTGATGGAAGCAGTGAGATGGAAGATGCAAACTGAAAAGCTAAAACAATGAGATGAAGGAGACTATAAAGTGTGGTTAAATATTGATTATAGCTGCAGGGGAAATTACAGAAAACACCCAGACAGATCAAAACTTAAAGACTACCGTTGAGTTTATCTTCACTATTTTCAGCGTTCTCACAAACCGCAGGAGGGAGAAGGGCAATCTTGACAGCTTGAGCTCCACAGCGACAGAGGGAGAATGGAGGGCCACTAATTACAGCATCAATTTATTAACATTATTACAAGAAAGAATTAATCATTTCATTAACAGTTTGGGAATGGCAATGAATCATAATACGACCACAGCTACTACGAGGCCCATGTTTTAAATGAAGACTAATTACAAATTGCAAGAAAAGTTGGAGACAAAAAGCTTAAGGGGGCTCAAAGTAAACACCCACACAATAAACATAATTAAAATTTAATGTAGCTGGACTTAAAATATATCCTCGGACAGTTCATTCCCTCATACCCTTTGCCTTCTAATTAACCATTCTACGGAAGAAGCAACCCTAACATTTCTGGATAAATTGAGCTATTACCAAGAGAAATTCCTTTCTTCGGTTTTTATAAATTTAAAAAAAAAAAACAAACATTCACTCCTGTCAGTGTTAAACTTTTTCCCAGCTGTCTCCTGAGTCATGAAAGAAGACTGAAGAAATCCAGTATAAACTAAGGGGAAATTTCAAAACTGAAAATGTTCATGGCATCAAACTACTTTAAACTCAAAAAACATTTAGGAAATCCACACACAACTACTGCACCATCCATTCTACATACAAAGAAGGATCTTGGTAAGCTTGTCAATGTCATTGATTAAGCTACCCTTGACCACTAGAATATTATATAGCCTCAATCAATACCATATTACTGAACAACAGATATCACGAAGCAGTAAATCTGGTGCATTTGTCCTTTTCCATAAATGCTTGCATCAGCATTTCTTTTTAAATGTGTTACAAATACTGAATTCCAGCATACTGGAATTAAACTCACCGGCTGGAGCAGCAGGAGGTGGTGGGACAGAACTTGACTCAGGTGCTACCGGTGGCTCAGGGACAGGAGGAGGGGATACCGGCTCGACTGGGGGCTGAGGAGGAGGTGCAATTGGTTCACAGGGAGCAGTAAACTCAGGCAGGGGAGGTGCAGCAAATGGCTCAGCAGGCTGTGGGGACAAACTGTCCCCTGAAGGATGAAGGGTTGGTGGCAGGATGGCAACAGGCTCAAAAACAGGAGGGGAGGAGACGGGTTCAGATTCGGGAAGAAGGGGAGTAATGATGGGATCAGGAAGGGGAGGTGGTATGGGTTCAGGTGCAAGTGGAGGAGCAATGGGTTCAATCGCATGTGGAGGAGCAATGGGTTCAATTACTGAAGCAGAAGAAGCAATGGATTGATTTGTGGGAGGAGGAGGAGATGATTCATTGACAAGGGAGGGAGGAGCGAGTGGAATGGTCACTTCAACCACAGCTGAAGCAGAGCAGGGAGCAGAAGCAGGAGGAGGGAGGGTTGTAGGCAAAATTACCGGCTCAACAGCATCAGAAGCAGGAGGAGGAGGTGCCGCCACAGGCTCAAAAGCAGGAGCAGGGACAGCATTAGCAGCAGCTGGGGGTGATGTGGGTGGGTGCACCATGTCAATTATGGTGGGTGCTGCTACCTGTTCTGAAGGAGGAGGTGGTGGAGGAGCAGCCACAGTCTCTGTGGCTGATGGAACTGGTGGAGGAGGAGCTGGAGGTGCAACAGGTTCTACAACAGGAGGGGGAGGAGGCATAGAGGTAACTGGGTCAAAGGGAGGAGGTACTGGCCGCAGGAGAGGAGGAATGAGGGTGGGCACCGTGGACGGAGGTGGAGTGGGAGCATGTTCACGTTTAGGAGGAGCTGCAGGTTCCCTCATGCGGTTGATGACATTCTCAGAGAGCTGCAAAGGAGAGTGGAAGAAATGTTGCAGAGATGGATTTAAACATATTTAAGTTGCTGTAAGCACATAACGTCCTGTAAAACCACAGCTTGGCGCTTTTTTCTTTATCATAGCAGTTTAGTAAGTGACCTTCACGGGTGCTGGCAGGCAGATTTGTGTAACTTTTGACAGAACCTGACCTGTTATCACTGCTTTCAGTCTTCATGCTAAGCTAGTCATCTCCTGGCTTTCACCTCACACACAACAGTCATGTGAGTCGCATAGATCCTCTCATCAACGCTCAACATGAACCTGAACAATGATACTTCCTTAGGAAAACTATACATTGCATTTACCTGGAGTAGACAGTGGTGTGTTTTAAATCTCTTTACATGACCATTAAAGCACAGGCATAAACAGGATTACACCTCACTGAAAGACATTAGGCTCGCTTGGTAGGCTTGCCAGCTGAGTAATAATAGACGAAGCCATGCCAACTAAAGTCTTACCTGATCGACTAAAGCCTCTCAATCTATATTTAACATCAGCTGACGGTGGCATAGAAGAATTTGTGACAGCTCTAATAACAGAAGCTGCTGACGGTCACTCCATGTCAGTGACTAACCACGTTAACAACATGTACATGTGTCCACATTTAAGAAAAAAACTCCCAAAGGATAACATTATCTATGACGAGGAACGCCTGAGCAGGTTTCATTCATGCACCGAGTGACAGCAGAGCACGAGGCCGGTGACGTTAACGTCAACATTCCCACAAGGACATTCAAAAGTTTTACTGCACTCATTTCATAGCCGCCGCCATGTCTGGTAGTTTAGGTTACGCATTTGTGGTTAAATTGTATATCCCATCACTACTTTAGATCAACTGGTGCAGCTTTGAGAATGAATGAAAGTCAAGCTATCAACTTAGCTAACTTTAGTGTTTTTAGACAAGCCATACAGCATAGCTTTCACCGTTGTTTGTATGCATTTACGATACAGTCCAGGAACGTTACAGCACCGCACTGAACTGATACGGCTTTAAAGCGATCATGAGAAAACTGTTTACTCAACACTCAACCGGGTATGTTTACTGTCACTTACCCGTATGCCCTTCACCACTGTTATATTATCGTTCTCATCTGACTCAAATGACACGCGGCGGGTACTGTTGTTTGCTCCCATTGTCAGACCGCAGCTTGTCAAAGAGTCACTTATCTACATGTAATATGGAAGGCTGTCTACTACTTTTTGTTTCTGTACACTTTAGCTGCGTTAGCTGGCTGGGGCCAACACGCCACTGCTTCAGAACGTCCTTACTTCCTTAGCATGACGTAGTTGAATAACTGGCGAGTTGATTGGACAGACGCCCCCCTGCCGTCTTAACATCGGCAATTTTTATTGGTTATTGTTTGCAAGCTGGGTGGGAACGTGTGAGAGCTGTATGTCTCTGATTTTTAGTTTTTTTCCAATAAATTTACATCAGTATGTTTGATGTAGGCTTGTTTATTTATTTATTTTCAACAATGGCTTAATCCAGAAAGACAATTTCAGGTTCTTTTGTCAATTATTCCAGGAATACTGGGCAGCATATTTAAAAGCTTTGTTTTTGCTATGCTTAATTCTCTTCTAACTCTGGGATCCAATATCTGTGTTTTTGTTTTTATGTTTGTTTTTAACATGTATGTAAACAGAGCCAACCCAGATTTATATATAAAAGCCAGGCAATGTGAAAGCCAGGACTTTCAGAAAAGCTAATTTTATAAATTATAGAGTTAGTGTTTGAGCTCAACACAAACACTGGTCCTCTTTTTGTCTGTGTTGTTGCTCATCTGAGTTGACAGAAAGAGAAAAAGAAAAGAGCAAAACTCCAGTAAGAAAGTGAGAGGAGGAAAGATAATGAGAAGTGGAGATGGAATGGGCAAAAATGCAGCCAGACTGAAGAAACAATATCGTCAGGCTGATTTTGAACACGCAGACTGGTAGAGAGTTGCCAAAGCCATCAGGGAACGCAGCTCCTGAAACGGAAATAGAGCTGCAATGAGAACAGAAGGAGCGGGAACAGAGATGGAAATAGAGACCCATTACATGGCCAAAGTCCATAGAAAACCTTTTCTTCGGACTTGCTCTCATAATAGGTTAGCGGTCAGTATCACCTTTGTTTTTCTGTTGTTTTTCTTTCATTTCTGTGCTGAGCTCATACTGACATTCAGCCCCCTTTTTAGAAGAGTATATCTCGACTCCACGTTTTTGTTTTTCCTCATTTTGTTACAGACATCTCTCAGACAGTCCACATTTTATTGATATTTCTCCCAGCATGAGTCTTTGTTATTTGTATAGCAGAATATCTAATCCTGGGAATTAATGTGTGTTGATTTTAATTTTATGTGAGTTTAAGTATTGATATTAATTTTCTAAGTCTGCCGTCTGCTCTCAGTAGAGGAGATGATACAAAAGAAATCCTGCAGTCAGTATCACAGGTGTGGACAGTTCTTGGACCCAATAATGGACCCATGAGGCAGAATATAATAAAAGAAAGCTTTACTTGGAGACGAGGAGTCGTACATTCAGTAACAGGCAGCCAGTCAGAACAGACAAACAAATCCAAAGACAGAAGACACAAATCAAACACGGTCGGGGTAAGTATGCAGAAGCTTGGAGCGGCAGAAGGCAGTGAGCATCCTGGGGAACTATTAGGCAGCAGAAAAAAAGGTCAGGTGGTCAGTAGAAGTGCTAAATTGGATGGGGATGACTAGTGGATAGGCAGGTGTGTTAAATACGTAACATGGTCTGGATTGATTCGAGAGGAAACAAATAAACATGCAGAGCAGGAGGGAGCAGGTAAGGAAGAGGGAAGAGAAGGAGCTTCTGCAACTGAGATGTCTTCTTTGAGATGGAGAATTCCCACCATACACAACACACACTGCTGGTGGCTTTGAGATGTTTAACCCTCTGGTTAGCATCGCCTGGGCCGTCGGAAGCTGATGTAGGTTGATGATGAGGCTGATAAAACACCATCATCCTACTCATAGGACCATGAGGCAATGGACAACAACAGTTAATTGGTTAATTGATCAGTTGGTTATCTCAATTGTTAATTAAGCTTATTTGAAACAGTTTCACTCCGCTATTACTGTTATTACTATTCTTGCCATTTTTTGAATAAAAACATAAATGAGAAATGACCAATAAATCCTACTCCACTGAAATGAAAGTATTTCCCAAGATTTAATTTTGCTTTTAAAATAAAAGGATCAAATATGCTGTCATGGACGATTGTGAGTCAGATGAATCAAGAAAGGTCAAGTGCACTTGCTGAACATTTATCATAAAACCTATCATCAGCAGGGATTTTATCAAGTAGTCGATATAAAAAGACATTTTAAAGAAATATATAAGTTCAACTCTAAGTGTGTTTCCCTCTCTCTCTCTCTCTCTCTCTCTCTCTCTCTCTCTCTTTTAACATTTTATGCCATATCCATTTCAGAAACTCATACAACCTTGCAGGACATAAAATTGCAGCTGGAAATTTGATATCCCTCAAGGAAAGAGGATATTATAAGGAATGGCACTTCATAAGATTTATTTTTTTTACTTTATATATTATGCCAACACAATAACATAACACATAACTCTATAATGCTTCTTTCTGCTGATTTTTGTATTTTCTGAATTGTGTATGTATGCAGTGCTGTGCAAACGTAAATCGGTTGAAACTTTTTAAAGAATTTATTGTGGTTGTGTATGTCCTAACATTATTATAAGAGAGTTCATATACACAGAGGACCCACATTCAAATCCAGGAAATATAAACCTTGTTCAAATGCATATCTCTATATTATACTATGTTCCAGAATGGCTGTCAGTGCTGTATGTGCATAAAAAACCTAATAAATTTCAGATATGAGAATCTCCTGAAGAAAGCTGCAGAGGTTGTAAAGATTTTATAGTGAATTAGATGATATTAATGGGAATATGATGACAACAGGAAAGCATGAAAATTTTTTACTTCACAAGAGATGACCTGCAGAGGTCATTCCAACAATTAAAACAAAGTCTAAACAAGGTAATAACCAGGTTTAAGAGGCAGGGCCATCCCAGTTTGTCAGTTTAGCCAGAATACTGTATACAGTATATATGTACATGGATATACATTTGCACACAACACAGTCAAATACATGCAGATTATTTATTGTGCTTTATTTTATTTTATTGTATTTTCATTTTCTGTGTTGCTCTGAGGTACAGTAATAGGTATTGAACAGATATCCCCAAGGGGAGTCCCTCACCTCTGCAACATGCACAGATTACATAACACAGAATTAGATTGTGCAGTAGTGCCCTGAGGGGACTCGCCGACAAGCCTCAGGCTGTGGTGAATTCAGAGCTTATGGGACAGAGACATGACTGAATGGCAGAGTGGAAAAGGAGCCTTTCTTGTTGTTTATGACAGAATTATTATTGCAGACAAGCTTATTAAGTCTGATTCCTGTCTTTGATCAGCTGTACTGTTTGGTTAACATATTAATAATATTTTATTCAGTGATTGTGTGCAGAGGAGAGAAAATGAGGATGTTCTTGCATCTTCAGTGTTCTTGCATCACTACTTATCATTTTATTTTCATGCCTTGCATGTCCTGCTCATGTCAGTTTATGCCATTTTGTGAACAGTTAACATTTCGTTGCAGTGACAGTCCCAGTTGCTACCTTGAAACAACACAAAGAACACAAGAGGATAATGAAGACATGAAGCGGTCCGGTTGATCACTCATCGGTTACGTAGCTCCTAAAATAGTAAGGATATTTAGTTTTTATCTCGTTTTGTCCACCTTACCTTGATGTAATGCTGCTTGGCAAATTTCTCCTACTGTGCTTTGCTTTGATTTTATGATGCTTGGGTCAATTCCAGCATATATAATATAGGCATATATAATTTTGATGGAATTTTACTTGTCTTTGTGTCATTTCTGCTATCTAAAATGTAAGTTTTCTGTGTTGTCCTCTGTTGTTGGTTGTGTATTAAATTGAAGGTGAGGCACATGTTTTGTTTGATCCAATTCAAGACTGTGGAAAAATCCAGAAGGCACATACTAGGTGCAATATTATGTTGTTTCCCTCAAACACATTTCCATGGAAACAAGTAAAGAAGTGTCTTATTCTTAATCACTGAGGGATGACACTTTTTTTTGCAAGTTTCCAATGATTGTCATTGAAGAGATAAAAATATTGTATTTACACAACCTTTTTATCTTTCCATGCTATTCCTCTCACAACGATCAAATCATATAATCAAAGCTATCATCGTACATTAACAGCCTCTCAACAATTAATTAAAGCCCCAAAGTTACATCAAAATAGATTCCTCAGTCAAAGTACACGAGTTATTTAATGATCACAAGAAGCTCATCGGATGGAAAGCACCTGCTTAAATGCATTCTTTTGCTGTTAGACCTCATTTTATCTTAATCCATATAATCTGCTAACAGCCACATACTGTAATTATGTACTGAACCTTAAAGAAAATGAGTTGGTTTTGTAACGTTGTCATACTATGGTTCCAAGTGCTACAGTCTTTTCACTTTCTTTACTAAAGATTCGATGCAGGACACAAATTGATTGAGATGCATCGTTTGCATTTAGATATATGCATTAGCAGGCTACAAAGACATGTCCTACAAAGACCTTATTGCCCTTGTATTTAATCCACACACAGGTCACTCAGTCAAAGCAATCACTTAGTGTCCAAACACACTGCAGGCTGAAAGAAATAACCTTGGTGCTGGGTTATTGGAGAAAAGAAGCCCTGCAGATTAGTTGGACTGATGGGACATGGGCTAGAGGGAAAGGTGATAAGAACTTCAAAATTAAACTTGGACCTGGAAAGCTAGCAGCCTTTAAAAGAAAAACAGCGGCTCCTGCGTGACATAGCGATTGTTTCTCTTTTTTTGGAAGTGACACAAAGATCACCCACAATGTTATCTCGTCAGTGCACCGGCGCATCAATCAGGGCCCAGGCTGCTGGGAATCGACCCCTTTTGCTCCAGAATCAATGCCCTCTCCCATTCTCGTTGGTACAGCAGAGATTGTCAGAGATACAGCACAGGAGCGCCTCGCCAAATTCAGCACTCTATGTTCTAAATGGGTAGGCTATTAACTCACTGACACACACTGTCTCTCGCCTTTCTTCTCTGCTGAACCTTTCCTTTATCAATCTCAAGAGGACTGGATTAAAAATGTTATAATCGAAGATTTTTTCTCTGCTGTGGTATTTGTGCGTAAAATATCAATATTGCCCTTAAGTATCATCTTAGTCGCCACCAACTAAAATCAGGGCAATTATCTGTACCATTCAGCACACACATTAGTTGTTCTTATCTGAATTGCTGATTCAGCTATAGACCTATGGATACAGTCCTATTCTTATATCGTGTTTAAATTTTGAGTTAATTCACTGCATAAAAACCCAGAACCCTCTAAAATTTAGAATGTGGGGTGTTCAATAACTGTTTCCATTCAAATAGAGGACAAAACCTACCAAACATTTCTTTTATTTATTCCTATTTCCCACAGCTTATATCAGTGTGGTTACCCCATGCACTGCATTGCCCACCTTATTATGTAGGTCCAGTGAACTACAAGCTACAACACAAAATTAAATTTACACATTCCCGACAATGTCAACAAAAGCTATACATTATTAATTCCGTAAAGGTAGGATTTATGGCAGAGCTGCTGCATTCAATTGCAGAACTGCGCGTTTCGCATGAGAGAGTGTGCGCGTGAGACGTCCCCTGGTCAACCTACAACTCCCATAATTCCGTCGTCTAACCTCGCGCCTCCGTCTTCCTGTTTGGGTGCCGCAGCTGGAAAAATGGCAGCAGATACAGGGAGATACAGGAGTGCAGTTAATAAAAATAAGGACCCTTCTGGTCTTCTTATATCTGTCATAAGGTAAGCTCTTACACATTCTTTATATTATCTTATCGGCGCTGGTAAGACGCAAGCAGCTCTTCAAATGTAATGAGACACGGATTGACAGCTAGCCTTTATGCTAAAGCTACATGTTAGCAACATCCTTCCTGTATTACTGATTGTATGAAACATATTAAAGCTCCCACATTTTGCAGTTTTTTATGAACGATAGCATGTGTTCCTAATGTTAACAGTAGCTTTATTTTTATTATTTTTAAGCATGGGAAAAGGTTGAATCTTGGCCCCAGTGTGCGGTTCTCGCCATTTGAAGTTAATAGACTATTCATTTACAATGCAATGGTGTCCTAAAAATCGTTACAGTTAGACGAGAAATGGTTTTCGTTCGTTCGTTAACATTAAAGTACCTTTTCTTTCTTTTTTTTTGCGGCATGCTTGGATTTCAGATATGTCTCTTATGCTAAGCGATAATAGGCAATTTTATAGTAACGACTTGTCTGGGTTTTTAAAAGTTATATATAACTTATACCTCAACTTGGATGTAACCATCATCGAATAACACATAGGCACACTGTGACCCCACTATCATCTCCCAGTTTTGACAGCCGTTAGTTAGCGAGATCTTATTTTCTCTTGTTAAACTCTTTAGCAGAAAAGAAAATGAAATGATGGAAACAAAACTTCACTTATAGGCTTTGCAAAATGTTTTTAATGGGGAGATCAAGTGAGCATCCTTTGCCAAACATGTGAAAAGATGCTATATTTCACAGATCCATTTGTTACTGCGTGAAGATACATCTTCATGGTGCTATGCTGCTTAAGGTGTAAGGAGGTGTTGGCTTGAACTGTTAAAGTCATACTCCCGTTAATTCTAACTCAACCTGTAATCATCATTTTCACAAGTGCTCTGCTCCTCACTCCAACACTTTTGCTTCACTCATGGAGTCAGTTATTGAGCTGAATTCTGCCTTTCCTTTCCCTCTTCCCTGATGCAGGACTCTGTCCAGCAGTGATGATGTGCAGGACAGAGAGACAGAGAAGGGTCGTCTGGAAGAGGCCTTTGAGACGTGTGACAGGGATTTAGATGAGCTGATTGTTCAGCATTATGCTGAACTCACCACTGCCATCAGGACCTACCAGAGCATCACAGAGCGCATCACCAGCTCCCGCAACAAGATCAAACAGGTAGAAAGGACAAACTTGTATACAAAAATGGACACAGAACAAAATGAATCGGGAGGTTATGAAAACCGTGACTCAACTTTACGCTTACATTGTTTCTGATGAATTTCAGAGCAACAAAGCTGTGTAATTAAAAACGGAACATTTCGTCCATTTTCATTTGTCTCTACAGACATTAAAAGGGTTTCTTATCTCAGTTTTTTGGCGTTTTTATTCCCCAAGACTGAAAGACTGACTTAATTAATACAAGTCCTGGTCACCCAAGAAGAAAACTGCCAGCCCCCTGGACATAATTTTCTCTGTCACACTTCATCCCCATAGTCTGTTCCATGAGCAAACCAGCACTTCTTTTTCTTACAATAAAACAGAATTTTCTTCAGGATGTGCTGGCACAGTTCTATCTTTAAATGATCACTTAAGAAATTCATTTACTTAACGTTGTTGGCCTTTTTCACAGCAACGACGTGTTACAATAGAAAAATCATAGGTGTAACCGATAACATTAATATAGTTCAGATCTATTCAAGTGTGCAAGTGAGTAGTGGTGTTGTGACAGTGGGTGAGCTTGTACAGTACCAGCATGCTTAAACAGAACCGAGGTGTCATAACATCAGACAATTCATATAATACAAAACAAAATGGAATAAAATACCCAACAGCAATGTAACATAAAAACAGAAGATAGATACCTTATGCTTTTTTAAAGAAAGATAAACTTTGAGTAAGGAATTAAAAGATTATCCAAGCCCCACATTCACAGATTGGGAAATCCAAAGCTGAGGGGCCCCGACTGCAATTTACTCATATTCTGCCATCATTAATTTTACAATTAATTTAATATTATTAATAAGTTATTAATATTATATGCAGTATTTAATCCTTGAAAATGCTTGTTTTCTAATGTGTGTTTTTGCCATTTTCTTTCTGCTCTTAGCATAGCTCTACCCAATTTTAACCTAAGGTCTTAATCCGTCAGAAGTTGAATTACCTGTGTTTTGTATACAGGGCCTTTAATGTAATTACAAATGGCTTCAGTGCACGTATCTGCAAAAGCAGGAAAATAATGGTGAAAAATGTGTATTAATGTATCCCAAACCAGTAAACCAATATTTCAAAAAGGGATATGATCACTGATTCCATTGTTTTGTGTCACTGAATGAGTCCTGACTTCATTGTGGCTCTGGCTTTTGGTTGAGTTGCAGTTGCGCCTCTGTTTTCATGATTCAACATTTGACGGTCACACTAAGAAATCCAATATTATTACATTGCATAAAGATACAAAGGAAATATTGCAAATTC
Source organism: Scatophagus argus (assembly GCF_020382885.2). Lineage (NCBI taxonomy): Eukaryota > Metazoa > Chordata > Actinopteri > Scatophagidae > Scatophagus > Scatophagus argus. Next base: position 7,059,778 of record NC_058514.1, on the reverse strand, counting down.
CGTAGCTGTCCTGACATTGGTGTTCAGAGCTTGGGCACTCAGAAGTAAGGACTGACTTACTTTCTTCTTTAAATAATTCAGCTTTCAGTGGAATCTTATTTTTATACCTCTTCATTATTAATAGTTTCAATAATTGATTAATCTACACTTCCAAAAATGTGTAGCATTGTGACTTACTTGTTTGGATTTCGATGCTCTCTTTCCTACAGGTGAAGGAAAACCTTCTGTCTTGTAAGATGCTGCTCCATTGCAAAAGGGATGAGCTGAGAAAGTTGTGGATAGAGGGCATCGAGCACAAGCACGTCCTCCAGCTGCTGGATGAAATCGAAAGCATCAAGCAGGTTCCACAGCGGCTGGAGGCCTATATGGCAAGCAAACACTACCTTCATGCCACAGATATGCTGGTAAGCAGACTAATGGTCAGAGGTCTGTTTGTCGAGGAGCATCTTTGTATGAGTGGGCTGTGTTAGATAAAGAGACTGATGGACAGACAGAAAGAAAAAAAAGCTGTGTGGTAGATTAGGTTTTCCAAATCTGTTTTGTTTTGTTAGGTTGGATGGCGAGTGAAGTGAACAAAGTGAGAAATGGAGAAGATTGCTGTCTTTGTCTAATTGTTGGAAAACTCATTGACATATGGAAATGCATATGAGGCAATACTGCGGCAGTGTGGTGCTTCTGAGAGCCGTGATGGGCACAGTACACATGCACAAACACCATGTCTGTGAAGTGTTGCTGCTAAGATTGATGTCTTTGCGCCTGTCATTCCTTTAAAGAATCCTTTTCTAGCCTTGAACAGTCCATTGGATGCAACTCTTTTACATCAAGAGAATATCATCTAAGTGCAGTGAAGGCGCTGCAGGTGTGTACGTATGCGTCTGCTTTTGTTCTTTTGATGTGTGTTTTGCAGTATACTCGGCAGGGGAGCTGGAGGATGGCATTGAGGACTAAAAGACCAGACTCTGTGATCCTTTTTTCCCTTCGCTTTTCTCCCTCCCTTCCGCTGTCACTCTCACACATCTTCCTTCAGTCTTTGGTAATAATTAGTTTGCTTGAATGGGGTTATCTTAGAAGGAGGAAAAAGGAAGGATGATGGTATGCCCAAAGGACCATGAAAAATCCTCTTTGTGTGGCGTGGAGAAGTGGAACTTCATTCAACCTGTGCTCAGTCACTACAGTGTGTTTTGAAAGGTTGTTGAAAGTTCAAATTCAGTTGGATACTTCGCCTCTGATTTGCACACTTCAAATACTTGATCGGGATGGTGGAGTTAAACATACTTAAAATCTCATTTTATTTGCCTTTGCAGATCTAAATGCTGTTGAATGCATTCGTTCTACCTTTCGCTTTGGTGACACGTTTATGCAATTCATGAATAAATAACGTGAAAATATATTAAGTCCTCTTTAAATCACCCACTGTAGAATGGCAGAATGACATATTTGGTTTGTGAATGATACCACCAGCCTGCCACTGTTTCTACACTTGTGGCATGATGGACTAAATTAACTTTGTAAACTAAAACAATAGTTTGCAGTCAAGTGAATTACAGTACATATGTGCTGGTTTCCCAGAGGTCAGACAGCCTGCTCAGTGCACATTTGGTTGAGCAAGCTGAAAAAGGGCTCTGTGAGAAAAGTGGGTGAATTATTTGCTTATTTAAGACGTGATTTAATGTCGATTTGTCTTGAAAAACAGTTTTCAAATTGTTTGTTTCCAGTGCATAGCAACTTATTAAATACATATGGAGTGTGTGAATGTGGGGGTGGACAAAAAATAAAACACAACACAAGCCAAAAACAATAACGTCACCCACATGGAAAGAAGCTCTCTTGATTTTTAGAAACATATCATTACCGGATAGTTATGTTTATTTGAAATTTTGTAAGAATCATGTTTTCTGATGTATACTGCCAAGACGTAGTCTGTCTGCTGTAACATCATAGTGCCTGTGTAGAGTCCCTGATGTGTTCACTCCCAGCCTGCTGTCACTTATTACAGCAGTCATCTGACAGATTAATGTCTCCTTGGTTTTCACATGCACCTTCTGTTGCGCCTTCTCTCTATTTCTTTTTTCTGTGTAGCATGGGAAGAGTAGTCCAGCCAGGAATAACCTACCTACCCCTCTTTTCTCTTCTTCACTGTCTCTCGCTCTCCATAACATTGTTTGTGTGTCTGTTATGTGTGAGGCTTATCTCGAAGGGTTGACAATTAAAATTCAGTCTATGCTCTCTGTCTACCATTGAATGGCAGTCTCATACCCCATGGACTTGGTTAAAAACGAGACCAGAAACGGTCCTCTCCTCTGCTCAGCGAAATTGTCTCTGAAAATCCAGGTGCACACACACAACTACTGATATCCCTCCTTGGAGCTCATGGCTTAGTGATAAACTGCCACACTTCTCTTCTCTTTTCTTCTCTCCTCTCCTCTCCTCTCCTCTCCTCTCCTCTCCTCTCCTCTCCTCTCCTCTCCTCTCTTGCTCCCAAACAAATCCACTAGAGGCTTCATATCCCTCATTATGCTGACAGGCCTGCCCCCCTAATGATGTTAACCAGCCTTCCTCCATCATCCCAGCCCAATGGTAATGAGATATCCCCCCCTCACACACACACAGACGCATAAGTGTCAAATGATTTACAGTCACACAATCATACACATGTAATCATACACAGGCACATCTGAGAGGTTTTCACACACAGACACACATGGAACACACAAAGCCTTGCAGACATACATAGTTATTATATGAAGCCAAAGGGGGCTGATCATGCAGCGCATTAGCTCGTCTTGTCACTAATGTGGCTCTCATTTGCATCAGCACACACTTGACCGGTGCCCCCTGCCCAGCATCATACTCTCCTGCTACCCATTCCCTTCTGGCTTGCCCTGGCCATGTAAATATTCTTCACAGTGATATCATCTGGCCATTAGTGCCCTTGAAAAACCCACATACATACTGGCACATTTTATTTAATGGCATGAAGATTTATTAATTGCAAACATGCCACAATCACTCCCGCTGTGGTAATAAAAACTGAGGGAAGGAGTATAGATAAATTTGAAGAAATAAAGAGTGTGACTCAGGAAGCCTGGAGGCGACTTTTTTTTGTAATGAAATATAAGGTGTTCTTATTGTACATAAAAGTATGCATCATTGTAAACATGGAGTTGCAGACAGACAAGAAGGGAACTTGTACAAGAGTCATGAACTGGAGAATCCTGAAGACAGCCTAATTTATATGAGGAAATGATCGCTTGATTGAACTGTTTTTGTTCTGATTGAAGGGAAAAAATTCTTGACCACTTTGATTTTTACACACCCAAAAAGTATAAGGTATCATCTAAAATGGAGGGATCTAAAGCTGGAGGCTGGTAGGCTAATTTAGGTTTCATTGCAATAACATTTCCATTAGACAGCTTAAAAGATTTGGGATTTTCCTTCAACAGAGGAGCTAGTGGGATGCTAAATTTAGTTTCCTGTCTTTCTATAACCCTGATGCTGGATAACAATCATATTTGACCATATGGAGGTTATTTATGGTGTTTCTCCTGTACATAACAGTCCTGTATTCGTCAAGTAAGGATGGGCATGAGGATTTGGATGTCAATGTTTGTTCAACATATAGAACACTTGCATTTTTTTAATATAATAGATTAAAAGTAAATTAAAAGTAATTACTGTTCTATTAAAATGTTTTTTGTACAAGGCTCAGTGATCTATCTGCACAGTTCCATGCACCAAAAATGATAAATAAGCAGATTAGCCATCTCATCACAAAAATATTGGCTGGCGATAAGCTCCTAAGTTTTGTGGAATGATCAGGCTCCTGCGAGCTGATGGCTTTTGTTGAGCCAGAGCACAAGCTGCTATTGCAGAGAACAACTACAAGAGTGGAGAAGATGTCATGTTACTAATGTAATGTCGATGTAATGTTACCCTCATAGGGAAATTATTTGGTTAGATTCTGGGCCATTCATCTTTGTCATGTATTGCCCTCCCTTTCCTCTCTATACTGTGATGTGATTTATGTGGCTTTTCTACTGTCTGCTGACTAATAGTTGAAACAACAGGTAGCTTGGCTGCCATAGTGGTAAGATCAGACACCATGAAACTTCAAAGCACTGCTAAGGATAACTGGTGATTGGCTCGTATGTTGTCATGTGCAGGTGTCAGCCGTGGAGTCCTTGGAAGGCTCCTTGCTGCAGGTGGAGGGGCTCGGAGATTTGCGTCTGGAGCTCCACAGCAAGAAGCTCAACATCCATCTTGTACTCATTGATGAGCTGCACCGACATCTCTACATAAAGTCTACCAGTCGGCTGGGACACAAGAACAAGGACAAAAATGCTTCTCGCCTTCCAGGGTAAGAGACAGATTGAGATTAAAAAAAAAAATCATGGACTGTTAAAAACTATTCTTTTAGCCAGTTTATTTGCTTTGAGATCCCAGAAGCCTGTGTTTCCTTGTTATGTAGTCAGCAGAAATGTCGCCTTCAAAATGCTTTCTTCTTTGAAAAATTCAGACTTTATAGATGTTCCTTTTCCGTTATTCCAATTATTCGGTGTATGGAAACCAAACCAATTACTGTCAGAAACGGGCCTCGTGTAACTTGTTGCTCTACTTCTTTTTGCTGGTTCTGCTGGCACTTTGTGCTGTTAGGTTCTAAAGAAGCATGCGACACCCCCCACCCTCGAACCACACACACACACACACACACACACACACACACACACACACACACGCACACACACAGATAATTTTTAATGGAAAACATCATTAATGCACTCATAGAGAATTAGGAAATATGCACTTTTGTGTTGTGCAGTTTCCAGGGAACAAAGCATTTTCTGAAACCTCCAACACTCTGTCAGTTTGCCAATTACTTGCAGTAGATAAATAAAAAGAGATAATTCAACATCTGCAGTTTCTGCGGGACACCATTGATGATGAGGTAGGTTTTGCGGCCACCAGGAGAATAACCTCAGCTATGCCTCCATGACCCAAGAGCCAGGTTTTTAGTTTGCTTATGTGGCCGTATGACTTATTAGTGATAATGTGGCACACTGGCTTAAAACACACTGTTGATGCTGTTGTGTTCTGTGGATCGCATTCAGCTGTGTTTGTGTGTTGTTTGTGCTTTTACATTTGTGTGTGTGTGTGTGTGTGGGTGTGTTAGTGTGTGGGTGCAGTAATTATGGTGGCGGTGGGTTGGTGAGGTACAGTGATTTATTACTGAGGGTCAGCCAGTGACAGGTCTTGGCCTTCCTGTATTGGGTCGCCTCTAACAACAAGCCAGCCTCCATACACCCCACTCACTTAGCAGGCACACTGTGTTTATACCGCCCAACTTAAAGGGCCTGGATTGCTTCCACCTCCGGCTTGAGGCTTGATAAATGGCTCATTGGAAAGCAGGACCAATCCCACCCAGAGATGCAAGGCTTTTTGTTATAACAGTAGATTGTTTTTTGTTAGAGAAAGGCAGGTTAGTAGGTGCATTTGTGTTAGTGCATACTAAATTTTTATATCTGTACAAGAAGTTATTACTCCAGATTTTTGGGCTTAATTTAAGTGTATTCCTCTCATGTAGTTGTAATATTGTGTTTTGTAAGACACAGGAAGCATAACATTCAATACCTTGGTGTGGTTTACCTTGATAATCACTGCTACTTGATATTTTTTCTCTTTGAAGCTCCACAGTCAAAGAGACATCTCCAGTGCCTGCATTGGATGTCAGCAGCATGTCCACCCCGCGCAAGCTGTTGGATTCGTCACAGTTCAGCACACCTGGATCCAGCAGTGGTACGGCATTAGATTGCAATAGATAGAGGGGGAAGAAGGGTGATAGCGGCAAGATGATAATGAAGGAAGCAAAAAGAAATGGGAATTTTAAGAGGGCGTTTAATGAAAGTTGCTCTCTATTAAAATTGCATACATTAAAAGTACTATAGAGAAGATAAACACGTCAACAAAGCAGTGTTGTCGGTTTCTTTGGGTAACAAAGTGTGTGGATTTCAGTTAGCAATTTTATTTTCACTGTGCTGATATACTTAGTGATAATGAAGCCATTAGCATCTCTCTGGCTTACATTCATTTGCATATCATTATGAGTGTGCATTGCCAACCCTTCTTTCTCACACACACACACACACACACACACACGCGATCACATAGTATTAGTGAATGCACGCAGAATCTGTTGATCTGAACTCTTGTACAGCTCTCTCTTTGCGGCAACTCTTTGCACTCACACATACAAAACTTTGAACACACACGCACCCACGTTTCTTTTCTTGTGGTATATGTCATAACCTCTTCAACTGTGAATGTAATATACATCTTGCTCGCTAACATTATAATCATCTTGTCCCCCCTGTCTGTACCAGCAGTCACCCAGCGACTCTGTCATCACAGCAGGGGAACAGCATTCATTATGCTCAAACTGGTAACCGGCGCTGTAACAGGGGGACTGATGACGCAGACTGTAACTGTTTTCAGGAATGTGTGCGTTCCCTCCTGGTTGTAGGGGGCAAAGAGTTAGCACTGCATTCCTTCCAGGCAGAGCACAGAGGAGCGCAAACAAGAAGATAATGAAAAAAGTTAATCCAGCAATAACTTGGTGTTCCCTTGCTGTTTCTGAGTTTTTATATTAAGCCTGGCACTTTTTTCACCACCCACTATTGGCATTTTAAGTTAGCGACTCATCATTTATTTATTTTTCTTTTTTCTTACCTCTATGGGTACCAGGGAACCACATGCTTTACTGTACATACTCAGTATCCACAACCATGTTAGCTTATCTCTGCTGTTAAAACGTGGCAGTGACAGATTAACAATATTAGCATGTGATTGGCTCAGAAATAAAAGATTTTCTTGACGTCTATCATATGGCCAACATTTTTATGCCACCCAGTGTTTTTCTTAATCTGTTGCTGTCATTCTCTATCTCTTTCTCTGCTGCTGTTAGCTCTTGCCTCACTGAGGGCCTGTGTCAGCTACAACTGTCATTTTAGTTATGAATCTTTTACTCCACCGCTTTTTTATTCGCTCAGCTCAGTTCATTGCCATGAAAGCGAATGCCAAGCATACACACAAATGTACGAATTACCACTAACACATAATAAATAGCTGCTCGATTCTCCCACCCCATAGGCCTAAAAGTAACAACTCAACCACAGTTTTCCCCACATTGTGCAAACAGAACACTGGCAATTATCTATCAGCAGGCGGTAAGTGCCTATACACCGTCATGCTAACAACTGCGGTCACGACACAGCAGCCATCTTCCATCGATGGCTTAGCTTGCCATTTTGTCTAATAGCATTAGAGCACCTCATTTGTAGACAGTAATTGTCATAATTATTACACAAACTACAGCTGGAATGGGGGAAAAGAGGAAATACACCCAAAGTCCATTAACTTGCCATAAACATTAACTCTCTTAACGCGCTTTGATGGGGAATTGGGAGGCCCCATCTAATGGAAATTAGAGCATCATTCAATGCTGCCACTCTCAATTTAGCCGCTAATGTGGCTAAGTCAGATGGAGAGAGTTTGTGGGGGCTTGTGAGGGTGGGGTGAATAAAAGGATAGGTGCAGGTGTGTGCATTCAAAAAAACAAAGATGTAGTATATTGATGTAGTTAAAGCTGTAATTGTATTTGTTTTAAAGGTGAACACATGTAGCTGTTATGTCTGGACAGCTACTGAATGGGTAGCAAAGCTCTTTAGAAATATGCAGTCTTTTTTCTACGTGGTTGCAGTATGTGCTAATCTATATGTTTGTGTGTACCTTCTTTAGTACGTGAGCTACAGCAGGATGTGCGAGATTTGAACCAAACGGACCTACCTGAGGTGGACCCAGAGGAGAACAGTGCCGAGTTCATGGGCATCCTCATAAAGGTACATACATGAACACTGCAAAACACAACACACACTAGGAATTTTCCCTCCTCAGTTATGTTACAGCCCCACTTGTGCTCTGTGCACTTATTTCCATGTTCTCTTGCTTCAGATAAAGTGTTTTTTGGTTTTTCTTCAGGCCCTTGCCAAGCTGAAGAAAATCCCTGAGACCATCAAAGCCATAATGGAGAGGCTGGAACCTGAGCTGAAGCAGATCGTAAAGAGGTCCACCACTCAAATTGCAGACCATGCTTACCAGAGAGGAGAAAACCTGGCCCAGGAAAGCCAGCCAAGGTACAGTTGACCATGAAGAAAAACCTATGAACAATTCTGCTGAAAGCCATTGTTTTTTACATGATTATGTTTTGATAGAAAATAATAAATAGTATTAGGCTACCGTTGTTAGCACTGAAAACAGACTTTAATAAAGCTGCCGCTTGTAATCCCCTCCGTCTTGTATCTGTGCAAGAGTTAATGTAGCCTTCTTGCTTGTTCTTCTGTAATTATAGTATTCCCATTAGAATCATTTCCTAATGGTTGGCAGAGGTTAGAAATGCATCTCCCCTCCCTGCAGGTTCTTAAAAATACAGTACTGCTGTTTATAAATGCTAATATAGTTTGGATTAGTCATCATTAGTCATTTTTGGTGTTGACATGTACCCAGTCTTTTCAGTATATTTAGAGCTGACAGCAAAGGCAGTCAACACCGTGTTTTGAATGAAGCCTCAGAGTGTTCATAGTCAGACAGTCAACCAGGTATGAAACACAGTAAAGGCGAGGACTGGAGGCACATCTGCCTCAGACCATGAAAACAGATACTCTGCTGCTTTAAACCCAGACAAGTCATGGTTTAACACACCCACTGACACGTACACTCGCACACAAACAGCGTCACACCTGCCGTGGTGGACTGCTGCATTTTAAAAGCAGTCACATCGGCTCCTGCAGACATACACATAGAGCGAGCAGACTTGGGAACCACAGGTCTCAGTCCACTGATCCCGAACCATTTAAGATGAACGTCTTGTTTTCTGTCAGGGATGTTCTCTCTGGCCTCGTCTTCCTTCCTCCTCCGGTTGCCTGCTGAATCTCGTCTGACCTCACTGTGATAGGCCACAGTGTAGCTCATTCCCAGCTCTACTCCTTACAGATTGTTTTAAGTTTGCCTTGGTGTGACTGCCTAACACTGTATTTGTGTGCATTTGGGTGAACACATAGAGGCTATGTGTATGTGCTTGGATGCATGCACACCTAGTTCTCCTTATGTTCACTTCAATTTAAAGTCGAGGCTTGTTGCTATGGAAACTCCTACCAATGTACCACTTGTAGGGAACAATGGTCTTGCATATTGCACACCATATTTTATAATACTGCAGAGTAGCAGGCAACACTTAAGCACTTTATAGCTTATGTGATGTTTGTATGGCTTGCTTTATGTTCCCATTCACATCAGCCACTTTTGAAGTGCATTTTCATTTCCAGCTCCTTTCACTAGATTTTACTTTTACTCCACTGTGCAGGTTACCAGTGCATGCACCACTGATCTGTGAGTAGCTTAGTTTCATTTACATCAAATCAGACTTGTTGAACCCCCCCCAACACACGCACCTTTTTTATTTTCCATCACAAAACCAGAGCCTCAATTGTTTCTGCTTTGTTTTTGGTGTATGTGAGATTCTCAGTCTAATCTGAATCCCTTAGAAAGAGAGAGCAGATTTAATGAATAAATGCTTGAATGACCAAAGAACATTAAAATAAATAGGTATGCATTTTAAATCCAATTTAAAAACATTGAAGGAAAAGAAGAAAAGCTCATTGATCACAAGATTGATCGCTTGTCTCTTTTGCACTGTGTTTTTTTTCTGCCTGGTCAGTCGAGTGGTCATTGGAAACGTCTGTGGGACAAATTTGTGTGAATGTGTTTCTTACTCTGCATATATTTGTGTATGACAACAGGATGACTTGCTACATGTGATATTTCAAAAGTGTTGTTGAAAGACTCTGTAGACCCCTGTGTTTACAGTAATCTTATTATCTGTGGCTGACAAGCAATCAAATCATAATCTAATATGGACACTCATCATCCTCCCAGAATGAAAGAAACACACGCACACAGATGTATTGTTGGTCAGTTAGTCAAGGACTGTATGTCCACGTGTGTGCTGCCGTCTCTTCCGACTGTTCATCAGCCGTGTGTGTCAGCTTCGATCCTGAGGGGAAATGAGAAGTGAGGCCTCAAAGAACAGACGATATGGATTAGGATGGCCTCCACTGGGAGATAATGAGGAAGACTGGGCTGTATAAATTTGTGTGTGTGTGTGTGTATGCGGTGAGGTGGGCGTAAGTCATGATGTGCCCAGAAATTTAGCAAAAGGAAGTGGTGACAAGGTCAGAGCCATACATTTTGTGTGTCTTCGTCTATGCATGATCATATGTTGTTTGTCCATTTCTTAAAGTTTGTCTCCACGATGTATGCTTCCTGTCAGTCCTTCATGTTTATGCATGAGAGAAAGAGGGAGAGAGAGAGAATTCCTTGACTCGCTGACATTTCACAGCTCCTCTCTTCGTCTCATGAACATCTTCCATTTACTGAGTTATAGCTCATAGTGATTTGTGCCTGCTTTCCTATCCATTAATAACATTTACTTGCTGCTACTGCCAGCAGAGTGACAGACAGCCAACCAAAGTGCCCCCTAGTGAAACATCCATCTTGCCTTTACATTATCCTTACATCTTCCGAGGAAACCTTGGCCACTTCCCAAGACTTTTAGCAGGCGTTCTTTTCTTGCAGCATTTAAATTGTTGCTAATTTATATCGGCTTGGCATTATGAGGTATTGGCTCAGTTGTGTTTGAGTTTACTTAATAGAAGATGGGTTCCTGGCAGTTGCAGTTTTTTGGTTGTGGACCTAAACATCAACTCTGGTTAGCTGTACTCCAGGCTTATACAGCTGGTCTTTTTGCATCTTTTAATAGTTAGATACCCAACCCCACTGGTTTCCTTAATTAAATTAGCAGAAAATATTGGTTAAGTGCAAGACGGATTCAGTTAGAATCCACAACATTCTGTGGAGAGGAGAAGTTTAAGATTTTGAACATATTAGATTAATTATTAATAATTCTAATATCTAATAATTATTAGATTAACGTCACAAAATAATCTGGGTCCATCAAGGACTTCACAATGACAGTATTTTAAACTTTTAAGCTGTTAATTGAAATGCCAGAGGAGATTACTAAAATGCCAGTGTCACACAAACAGCGTGACTATGTTTACATAACTGCAGTATCTCCACTAAAATAAAGTCGGCACTTACCTGTATGGGTGCACTGGGTACATATTCAGACTCGGCTAATGTAAGCTGTGTTCCCTCTTTACTTTGAAAGCTTTGTCCTTGTGCAGAAAGCTGGTATAGCAAAGTCTGAATGAAAGCATTAGTGTAGATGAAGCAACTGTAAGCTTCCAATCCAAGGCATATAGCACTCAGATCAAGTGGAAGGTCTGTTTGGTTTTGGCTGCGCTTTCTTCTTCAGCCAGAGCCATTTAGAACTAATGAGAGTGGCTGTTCATTTCAGTCCAGGCCGTGCTGCTCACTACTTTTTCAATAGCTAGGTGCTGGGTTGAAATAGCTGTTAGTATCTGCTATATCGGAAAGGTGAGTGAAAACAAGGAACAGCAATATTTAATTGGTGCTGTGAAAAGTACGGTACTCTGTAATGATTTTTTGCCATCTGTTATTTCTGTCATTTTTTGGCACAGCCATAGTTTTTCTTTTAGTCTTCCCTTTGTCAAGTCAGACTTGTGCACATTATTTAACTTTATTATGTAAGTAAATGTGGTGAAATAGGAATAATTTCATCATTTAGTAAAAAGTATCTGCACACATACTGTACATCCTTCTGAGTGTTTAGGTCTCACTTTCCTATTTTTCTAATATTCAAACAGAAGCTGAATGGTGAATGTTATGCTGGCTGTATTTATTAGGCCCTCTTTTAGATTGCTATGGACAAGACCATAGGAAAAATACTTTTTTTTTTTAAATACTTTTTTTTTTAATGTAAAAATCACATCTGTGATCTCTGTTTCCCTTCTGCCAACTCTCTGCTCTTCATCCTTCTTGTTTTTCATTGTCTCCTCCTTCCTTTTCTTTGGCTCCCTCTACAGGCTGCTTCTGGAGCTGCTGGAGCTTTTGTTTGACAAGTTCAAGGCCGTAGCCCAGGCTCACAGTGTGGTGTTGGCCCACCTGCAGCAGATCGCAGTGCAGTGCCCGGCCGGGGCCCACGAAGAAGACATCAAACTCTACGAGCAGGCCGACGTCTCTGCCAAGATCCAGACGGTGCTGCAGGTCAGATATGAGCAACAGTGACTCAGATCACTGATGTGCAGTATCAAGTTTTAAGTTTGTTGCCATATCATTCAGTTCAATACATTATAGTGGTTTTATCCCTGTGTGAGCAAAAAGCTGTATCATCTGTGAATCAAGCCCGATTTGATATTGTGACTCTTTCAGTGTCAATCATATTTACCTTTGCTAGTTTGAGCATGGGGCCATGTTGTAGCACCATCCACCTTCTCATAACAAGGTGCTTTCTCTGCAGTCTGTGTTGTTTGTTTTGTTGTCCCTTGCTGGCATACCCCGAGGCTTTTATTTTTTATTGCCCTGCCATGGAGATTTGTTCATCCTTAATTTATTTTCCACCCAGCATTTTACTTAAAACATTGATTTAATTCACCTTCTCTTGCAGTAAATAAATCAGGAGAGGAGCTGGCAGTGATATGACGGATGCCATTCAGTCTATCAGCAAGTAGTAGCAAGAGAAAAAGACAGGGGAAGCTTGATTGCTTGGATTAATTTTAGGTTCTTCAGCTGGTACGTTCTTCGTGCTGGGTTCTTGCTCCCTGCTCCCGTTTGATTGGCTGAGGGGATGAGCAGCTGCTGAGCTGACCTGCGGTGATTCTCAGAGGAAAATCTGTGGCAGTCGTTGCTCTCAAAACAATCGGGGTGTGTGTGTGTGTTTGTGTGCGTCCTTGTCCCTGTGTGTTCATACTGAAGAACACAGTGGTTTCCCTGATGCTCTATCACTGGTAGTTGTGTAATTTTAATTTATGACGTTTTCCTGAAGCATTTCTCACGTGTATAACCGCGTTTCAGTTCTTGGAAGTTTGTGAAGGTGGAATGAGGTGTTTCTTCCTTTATTTTAATAGGCTTTTTTCACCTTCTCTGCAGGCTGACCTGAACCTGTTTTTGTCACACTAACAAGTGTTTTTACTCATCATAAAAGTATAAAAATAGATTAAATTACAGATTAATTCTGTTGCCCAGTAAATTGAAAGCCTATCAATTTCTAACTTGTACATGATTCCTTGTCTTCTTCCAGTAACTTGATTTCTTTCCAGCTGGCATCCATTAATGCGTAAATTACCGGAATGTTTAGGTGTATGCGTGCGTGCGTGTGTGTGTGTGTGTGTGTGTGTGTGTGTATTTCTGAGGTGTGATTGCGCATAGGCATCTCCTGTAATAGCTCTGCTGTACCAGCACAGTTATAGAAGACATTAAGCCATTCCTCATCACTGCCAACACCCAGTTGTCAGGAGCTCCACTCTCCCCTGTCTGTACGATGTGAGATAATGTAATCTCTTGATTAGAATACTCATTACATGAAATGAGTTTTTTTTTATTTACTCACTCGTGTTATTATTTCCTGACCGATTGTATCAATATGAAGGCCCCTCATCCATCCCACCCTCCCTCTTGCCATTTCTCTCATCTCTTGCTTGTTCTGTCGTCTTTCTTTCCCACTCTCTGTTTCTATTTCCCTTGCTCCTTCCTTCTCCAGCATCATTGCTACTGCCTCTGTATTGCAGTCTCTCAATTTCCCAATACCTTGTGCATACCCCTCTTGCTCCTTGTAATTTCCTTCTTGATCTCATTATCTTGCTTTCTTTTTCTCTCACAACTCCCACACTCCCTTTCACCCCCTTCATTTAGCTCACTCTGTGCTAGAGAGTCGCATATCAGCAATGAGAGAAATTAAATCCTTACTGCTCCCACTGTGGCTCTGTCAAGTTTTATTGGATACTGAGCCAGTTCTTATCTCATGTCTTAAGATGCTCAAAGGGGTAAGAACCTACAAGGCATTGGTCAAAATCTGGCTACTTTGTTAATCGTTCATCATGAGTTTCTTTCTTTCTTAGATACTGCAGCAACTGCTTAAACTCCTTTTTACAATTTCCAAACAGCAGTTCACTGCTGCCTGCATTATATACAAAGTGATAATTGATATGAAGTCTGGAACAAAACCAGACTGTTTCTTTTTATCCTTTTACAATTAAACTATCTGAATCTGTACACTTATTGCATTTCACATCTTTCACATGTACAGATACCTATTGTTGGGGGTTAGATTCCCCCCCCACCACACACACACACACACTTTGAGAGTTGGAGAAACCAGATTGACCTTTCCACATGACATACCAGCAGACAGATGCAAAAGCCGACAGAAACACGGGGCACCCCACTTACAAGGCCTCGGCAGAGAAACGCCGTTCATCAGTGAGTGACTGAGGCCCGGCAAGCTTAGAGTGGAGAGTATGTAAACAAGCTTTTGAAAGTCAATGTAATGTTCTAATCCCTGTCCAGAAATGCTGGAGATGCTTCTGCTGGCTGTTAATTTGGCTGTGGAAGTATTGATTCAAAGCGTAAAATACTGGATGCTGGAAGGAGCGCTTTAACTTTGCCCCTTTGCAATTTTTACAAGTGGCTCTCTGAAGAATGTCTGTGAGCATATCTATTGATTATGCTCACCATTATTGAATTTACATTTGAAAGTGCACACCACTGCTTGCCTTTGCCACTCCTTATGTCTATCTATGATGGCTCTTTTTTCTTTTTCAATCAGAACCTCTCCTGTTCTTCAAAGAAGCCCATTTTATCAAAGAAATCGCGGTGATGAGAGTTTGTGTGTATCCATAAATGTTTAATATGCTGTCCTCTTCAAAAATACAGTATCAAATCATCACACAGTTAAGACTAGCAGAAATAATGTGATGTTCTCTGATTTAAAATGTTGTTAAAACAACATTACGTACCAAGCTAGAACACCCACAAGGTTCCTTTGAATTGTTAACAATGTGGAAGTCAGAATGCAGTATGTAATCAGGTAATTGAGAAACATAGTTCATAAAAGATCACAGTTTATAGATGGCATGCACTTTTCATTAAACCCACCCAATGGGAGTCTTATTTAATGTATATTTGGCACAAAGTGTCTCTTGCTACTGACATCCGTCACCCTTTGACCTTGTTGGCCATTTGGTTTGAGGCATGCAAGTTTGTTAATTAGCTCGCCATTTGCGCATTCTGCAAGGATTTGTGCCTGACTGCTTGCCATGTCCGTTGTCTGCCGCGAGTGTGTGACCAGAGTGCAAATCACACTTTTAATGAGTGGCTCACTACAGACAAAGAACTGTGAGGCTGCATTCACAAATATGGATAGATGCTGACTGTCTGCCTTCTGAAAGAAGTGCTTTCTGGGTCGTAAAAACTTCACCAGAGACCTCGAACTTTTGCATATTAGCTTTTTTTTTTTTTTTAACTCTAGCAAGAGATAAGAAAGCTACGACATGTATTTCATGTATTTTCCAAGTAAAGATTAAAATTTTAAAAAGCTAACTTTGATTAAACAGACTGTCAGATACCTATCCCTGTTATGGAGTATGCTTTGTGGCACTCCACAGGAAAGTCCTCGCACTCTTCAGTACTGTGATTTTCTTTGACTTTTGGATATATTCATACACATTTCTAACAGAACCTCTTTTTATTATTTCCATTTTTATGTATTCCTGATCTCTCCCTGCTCCGCTCCCTCTCTCTCTCTCACTGGTAGCTTGGTCTTAACTCTTCTTCATAAATGAGTAATTTCATGGCCATAGATTAAGCTAGAGAAAATGGGGGGTTATGTTTGCTCCCAAAATATATGAAATGCACAAGTGGCTGAAATATGCTGTGCCTTCCTTTGGCTCATCAACACAGTGAAAACGAGGCGAATTGAACAGAGAGCAGCAGCAGAAGACAATGATCTCTTTTAATTAGATATGAAGCGCAGATATCGCTGCGTTGTTCCCGCGCAACATTTTAATCAATGTGTCACATTTATTCTGCCCTCCAAAGCGCTGTCATATTTACATATCACTGGAGCGCAGTGAAGTCTACCATCTCCGTTGGAAAGTCTCTTCTCTCTCGACTCCACCTCCCAACCATATCTACTACATCAAAATCACAGCAGACCCTGGAGACTCAATCAACTGCTCATGTATGTTTTTGCAATGATTTCCTCCCAGTTTATGACTTTGAGTCATAAAGGGGTGCACATTATTATGTCCTTCACAGTTAACACGTTCTATAAAACCCTCAGATGAGGTTAGTGCAGTTGTTCAAGATTACCAACATGTATCATGAGAGAATTCATTCCTCTGTTACCATCAATATTCTCTTACCTTTTTGGTAGAAAATAAGTAAAACCAGTGTGTTCATATATCACTTGCTTACCTTGATTTACTGTGTAGACACAGTTAAAAAGAATTCAGTAGGTAGAAGAATTTTCCCTACAGTTTCAAGGAGCAACATCACAAAAAATGACTTTTAAAGGATACCATAATGATAGAATTTATCCCTACTTTACACCCGTTATGGTCAAGATAGTAATATTGTCAGTGGCCTTTCTTCTCTTTTTCTCTTTAGTTAAACATGCAGTAACAACAACAGCAAACATGCAGTCCCTGCTAATTCACTGCTATTTTCATTCTTATCAAAATAGATGTTAAAAATGCATGTTCTAAAAGAATACTATTTATAGATCAACACTGCAAATTGTGCTGTTATTCATTTCTTTTTTTTTGTTTGAAATAATAAAAAAACGTAAATGTTTTTGCATCAGAAAACATGTTTAGGGTATAACAAGAATACAGGGACAAATGAAATTGGTTTCACTGAACACGCAGGCACATCTTCCTCTCCTCCATCAACAAGATAGCCTTCAAATGATTGACCAGATGCAGTACGCTCCAGGTGGGAACCCCCTCTGGTTAGCGGCAGTTCAGTGCTGTGGGAGTAGTTGTGGCTGAAGCTCTGTCAGAACTTGTGAAGGTTATTGAAGTTTCAGGAACACAATCAATACGGGGTGTATAAAGAACACTTTCTTTGACGGCCAAGGACACTTTGGACTTTAACTTCAAGCTAGCAGCCAGGGATATCAGTCAATATGTTTTGTGACAAGACACCAGCCAAGGGATTTAGTGGGGAAACAGCCGATTTCAATAAAGCTTTGAGAAAGGAACAAATTGTTGAGATTGTTCTCTCGGCTGCTTTTGACATGACTTAATAAGAGGGAGAGGCTGGAAACAAGGGATGGGAAAATGAAGTGTTATTTATTTCTTTAATTTTAGCCAATTGACTGCTGTGTTCATCCAGAGACAAGTGCTCACCTGCAACGCTTTGAGTGATGCTCTCTTAATTGCACTGATTTGTTGGGTGTTAGGGTCCTAATGGACAGGATGGAGGATGAGCGTACACTTTCCCCGAGCACAAAGGGTGACATCAGGACATTTAGTTTGGAGCAAATAAATGGGAGTGCAGGTGATGAATGGTGGACTGATTTAAGTTTGGGATGAGACCCAAAACTACTCAAGTATGGACCGAGGCTGTTTGCTTGATAAAATTACACTGAATAGTTGTGGCTGAAATGATTGTCTCTGTCAGGAGAGCCCTTGAAAGCATTTTAAGTTTTGCATGTGTGCCCCAGTGACGCACATAAGCACACACTCACTTGACTTGATGTGAACTCTTGAGCTTAGTCTTAATATCTGGTGTGAAGAGCCATTTGCCATGTCTCACGTCTTTACATACCATCCCTGTTTTTCATCACCCATGAATATTGATTTTTAGTGAATTCAGTTCAGTGAAGGCAGTTCATTTCCTCCTCTCCTGTCAGTCAACTGTCTTGTAGTGGAAGTTGCTGTTGAAACTCAATGAACAAATGCAGTATGGAGAAATTGATGTGTAATCAAGATCACCAAGTTACTGCAAGGGTACTTCGATGTTCAAGTGTGCAAGTTTTTAACCTGACCTGTGAAGAAGCAAATGTGGAAAGAGACCTGAGCATGTTTTCATCTGATACTACATGTTGCCAAAATCAAAGACGCTAAGAGCAACACAAACAAAGTTTGTTGCAGTTACATTTGCATCACGTCCATGAATCCCACCCTCTGATAGCAGAACCAGGTGCATCAGATTTTATCAATGCAGCTAAATTAGAACTGGGTTTATTTGAAGCCAGGTTTAGGGGGCCTCAATAGTGTAGTGGATCGGTTTATTTCTGTCACTTGTGGGCCTGTGCCATGTCACGTGGATGTAACACTCTGGGTCAGTGAGTCACCTTATTTGTAGCTCAGATCTTTTTCTGTACCTGTTGCCTTGTTTGTAGTCCAAAGGACTGGTTACACAGCAGACATTCTGACACTTTATAGCAGGAATCTGACAGGTGTATTAATGATTGCTGCATTCCTCTTATTCCTCTTCCTCACTGCCACTGTTACTGGGCGAATCAATGGACCTGAGCTGCCTTTAACTGTTAATAAGTCCACCTGCATTTTTTCCAGACGTGACAAGTCAAAATGTCTGCTGTCCATTCCATTTTTTCTGATTCCTTTTGATATCCGATACTTCTTTGTCACGTCGTGAGTGTGCCTCACTGATGAGCTGTGCGGTCACACACAGGTGACAGTAATAGGATCCAGGCCTCTTTGTTGCTTGAGTAATAGCGATTTTAATGAAATTTCATATACTTGACCTGATGGGTAAGAGGGAGGAAGAAGGAAGAAAGTGGAGATTGCCTTATTCATTGTATGGAGAAGAAGGACCGGATATCAAGGCTATGTGAGTAATTGTTTTATTAGTGATTAGCAGGCAAGTGCAATGTTCTGTAGATAGGAGGGATAACTTTTGTATCAAATGAAACAATGAAATATGATGGATTGTTTCCCATTGATGTGACATCTTCATTTTGGAACAAAAGGCTGTGGTACAAAGCTTTGTCAGTAAAGGCAGTTACAGCATGCAGTTGTTGATGAAGGAACAAGGATAAAGTATTCAGTTTCAGGAACTTCTTTCATTTATGATAATTAGTTTGCACAGTGCACATTGAGAGTGAGATATATTTATTCATTGTCATTCTATCCACTTATAAATGAGAAAAACACTAATTTACTGCGGTTTGGCTTTGGGGCAGAGTAACTTTGTTTGGACCAATGGAGCACTTGTTATCGAGGCAGTTTTGGTAAATCTGAGAAAACTTTACTTTTGCAAGTTATAATCTCTGTAACATGGATTGATGCTGATTTGTAGTTGGTGACTCTGTTGACTAAAAGCACATTCCCTTGTCAAAATTAATAGGAGATCCTTAAGTAGGTAGGCAAACTAACCTTTTTTTGAACTTCACTTAAAAGTGTCATTTTAGTGACATTTAGTTATTTAACTTGGTCTCTTGTACTTTTTCTTTATCTTTCTTCTCTTTCCATTCCCATTTTCTCTTTAGCATTCTCTTCAGGGTTCATTTGCCACCTATAATCCTTTGTTCTTTCTATTCTTCACGGTTCTTTTCCACCTTTATCTCTCCTTCCTCCTTCCTCTCTTTTGGTGTTACTTTCTGCCTCCCATCACTCTCTTTCGCTATCTTTCTTTCTGTCCTAGCAGTCCAGTTAATTGCCTCCAAAGTTCACTCTGTCTCTGGGCTAATGCAATTTAAGCAGGGTCGGAGCCCCTTCATCAGCCCAGTGCTGGCATTTCATTAAGTCTACTTGGGTGTTAGCTTGCAAGCAAGTGGGGGTTTCGCTCCATCAGCTCATCATTAGTAATTAATATACTGATAGGATTAGCTGCAGCATGGGGCTGGCGGCAAGTGGACCCAGTGTTGCCAGTTGGAGAAGGCGTGTGTGATATGGCCTCCAGCGCTGCCTGTGATGTGGGGAAGTGCGTTAGGGAGTAATTACATGTGTGTTGAAACATTGTATGCACTTGGTTAACAAGCATATTTACAACGTGACCAAGTGCACCAAAGTACACTAAACATTTGACTTTATATCAGAACTCTTTTACAAAGTACACATTGTAATTTTTTTCTTTTGTTTTTTTTTTTGGCAAAAAAATATTGACCACTTCTTTTTTTGTAGTAATGTGCTGAACTTCTGAAACCATCCATCAAATCAATTTTTGAAACAATCTACCTGCTTGTGCATTATTTTTCCATGGATACACGTGCATGTGTGCATATTTGCATTAACAGCCATGATAGCATGCGAAGGCTTTCCCATGCATGACGGAGGGGGCTCTCCGCAGCGTTAATTACATCGTTATGGTGGGGATGGATCTCCATCTGCTTGGCCATTACTCCTGTCCCATTCTGGGCTGACCCACACTGCGCCTCAGAATTAGACACACACGGGCTAAATGGCTCTGCTAAATTATGAAGCTATTAGATGTGGGAGGCTATTTTAGAACATATGTATTCACACAGAGAGAGTGAGAAGAATGAAGAAGTGTAGGAGAGAAACGGGAAGATGAACAGAGGTAGAGCAACAGAGGGAAAATAGAAATGTGAGAAATGAGATATGAAGCACGAAGCGATTTTGAAAAATGAGAGCCAATGAAAGCAACAGGGGGAATGTGCAGATAGAATGATAGAGTAGAGGAAGTTAACTTTCTCCGCCTGGCCAGAGTTTCAACGTGCTTGTCCTCAGCTATTGTTAGAAGTCGATAAGATTTTTATGAAGCGCGATCAGACATTGATGGATTTCACCATGTATCATGCAGACAGATGAGGGAAATGGAGGACAAGAATTTATACAGCAACCGGTCACATCAGTGGCCTTTCTGTGTCACCAAATTTAATTTTTTTGGCTCCATCAACATGGTGTTGCCATGCACATACACGCATTTTAAAACTAAAAGCCATAACAAACACAAAACCAATGCCTTGGGATGGCCATAGCAGATCTTTGCTGAACAAGCCCTTTTTTTAATTGCAATTTTACATAAAACATGATATGAAAATAGAATTCAGTAAAAATATTCTTGAAATGGTACAACAAAACTGAGAACAGTGACAGAAGGGATGACAGTTACAACCGCATTGACACTTTTGCCTGAGTGTTCGTTGAATGTTACTATAAGCACATTGGAGAAATTGATGATCCAAACGTATTGATTTGTTGCTGTTCCAGATGTGTATATGTATATATACATACATACATCTGGTTAACGTTCTGTTTTTTTACTTGCCATCTAGAAGCAGGCCAGCTGTGCAAAGGATTAAAAAAAGATACTTATGAATAGGTTGATAGGTTAACAGAGCAACGCTTACAAGATCTAATTGTGAGTGGGAACTTCAAAGCCATTAATAAGCTGGTTTAATCCATGTTACATTATCTAAGGTGTAGTTATACTAGGAAGTATATGAATATGATAAATTAGGGACTAACATCAGATTGATGAGTTGTAGTCGGCTATGTTTGACATCTTGACATCTTGTGTTAGGTGATACGTAGTTTTCATCCCTGTGTTTCTTTGGACTGATTTAGTGAGTGGACATTCACAAGTTTGGAAGTATGTTAGACTTACTGCAACATGACCCCCTTAAAAATCGTACAAATGTACTTCCTGTACATCAGTTCTTCTGGTATGTAGATTTTGACTGAGTGCTCTGTGTGTCGTTTAGGTTCTCCTTATGGAGTATCTGGATGTGAAGAACAGCCGCAGCACCACAGAGCCGTCGGCTCAGCTTTCCTATGCCAGCACTGGCAGTGAGTTTGCTGCCTTTTTCGCGAAGAAAAAACCACAGCGTGCAAAGCAGTCGCTCTTCAAGCAAGTATCACACCTTTTGCTCTCTGCCTTGTGCAGGCACAAATCTAAGAAAAATAAAAGAATAAATTCCCCTGTTTAAAGAGAATCTAAAATTGAAATATCTCATACAGACCAAGATATATTGAAGGTTACATTTGTCTGTTTAACATATCAGGCTGATGCCCATTGTAATTATTTTTTTGTTTCCTCTTGTGTTATGTGCTGAATGTTCTGTGTGTTTTGCAGGTTTGAATCATCTTCCCATGCCATCAGCATGAGTGCCTACTTGAGAGAGCAGAGGCGAGAACTCTACAGCAAGAGTGGAGAATTACAAGGTGAGGAGGAGGATGGAGAGTTGGACTGAGGAATGGAAGTGGAGAGAAGGAGCGAGTGGGGGGTACCAACGACTTCTGAGTGGTTTGGAGACCTGAGGTGAAGATGGGTGGAAGTATAGTGAGATGAAGGAAGGGGAAAGCAAGATGACAGAGCAGAATGTGTGAAAAGTATTGACAGAACAGTGAGGAAGTAGGAAAACATGACAAAGAACGAAGAATAAATTGGACAGGGTTTGAAGCGTGTCAGAGAGAAATGAGCAGCAGGAGCACAGAGCAGAGACTGAGGTTGGGTGGAAGGATGAAAAGAGGGCGAGAGGTTGAGACCTGAGTTGAAAAAACAGAGAGATACAAGTTTATTTAAAAGACAGAAATAATTGGTAAGTGCAGATAGATACATGAGTAGAGAGGAGACATTATGAGGAGATGGCAAACAGGATGTATGTTGCCTTGAGTGGAAACAGGGTAGAGAAAAGGTGGAAGCAGAGCCGCTGTGGAGTGATGGAGGGATTTGGGGAGATGGAGAGGCTGAATGAGCGCATGAGGGAGCAGTATAACAAAAGGCGCAGTGGAGATGGGAAAGGCCTGTTGCAGGTCGAGAAGTTACTCGAAGAAGGAGAAAGAAAGGCAGACAACAGGAGTGTGGAGAGGGAGACGGCGATAGAGGAGGAGATTGACGAGAGGCAGAAAGCAGGGTGACTTTGCAGAATCCGCCTACAGGGAGAGGCCTTGAAAACCTCTCATTCGCTTACACACACACAAAATAGGCACAGTGAGTGAGCTGCACAGCCAGACCCTGGAGAGTCTAAGCTGTTCTACTGCTTCTACTTCCTCTGCCCCCCCCCCCCCTTCTCTCCCTGGCTCTCTGCTTCTCTGTCTATGACCTTGAGGTTTCAATCAGCACTGCCTGACAGCACTGTTTGTCTGCTACTCTTCCTTTTTTTTTTTTTTTTTTTTTTTTTTAACCCAGGGCTCCTCATTGACACTATTTGGATAAAATAGAAAGGATAGCAAATGGACCATGACAACAGTAAAGAGCTTTTAATCTGTAGAAACTACTCCTTCACACTTGCAAAAATGATCCTTTGACAATATCTGTATAGCTAATTATGACTACTGAGAGCAAACTAAAGTAAGCCAAAGACTGCAGGCTGTAGTCAAAAAATGCCACTCATACAGTAGCTACTCTGTAAATGTATGCAAAATGTACTGCTTCAGCTCCCCTTGCTACAAAAAGAACAGCATTGATTAACTGTGGATGAAGGAAAATCCCAAATGGTCTTCAAATAACAGCTCACTTTTTTTTTTCTTCCATCTGTCGGCGACTCAGAAAGAAAAGGGAAAAAATATTTTTTTGACTGGCTGAATGCCTCAGAGCGTTTATAAGAAGATGAGATTTCTCTGGGCTTTCATTTCACCTGTCACAATGCGTAGCACCGGCCACAAGCCTGGGCCAGGGCCTGAATGGCTGCAAAGAGATTGAAGGAGTAAGAAATCATTTAGAAAGTGAAATAAGTCGGCTGTGATGGAGGGAGGGAGGCAAGTATAGGAAGGTTAAAAGTCATTGTTTTCATCAGGGTCCAGCAAAGAAACCATTAAGAGATTTCTGAAGGAAGAAATTAGAAAAATATGTATTGAGATGGTGTGGAAAGGGACTTTTTCCTCTCTCTTCAAATTAAAGTTAGTGTAGGGAGGGAGGGAGGGAGAGGAAAAGATTGAGTTGATGAGTTCTTCTGGCTGCAGGATTACTCAACACTTAAAGCTTAGCCATGTGTGTCTCTTAGTCTCCCTACTTGGAGTTTCCTAAACTCTTCTTTTCTCAACGGTCTGCTTCAAGTCAATATAGTTATTAACTCAGATGCTCACCAACGCTGCCTTGGAAATAAGACTTTGATTGTTCATTTTAAATCCAGCTATGCACCGTTAACAAAGGAAGAAAATAACGGTCATGCACTAAATGGACTACAAAGTCAGAACTGTTGCTGTTCCTGTAGTTTTTGCAGAAGCATTTGCTATATTTGCCACATTTGATACTTTTGTGAATAGTGATAGAAAATATATTTTCACCTCTGAGAGGCTGCAATATGTCACATACCTTTGTTCAAGTTCACAGGTCTTTAAATAAGAATCAGAGCAGCGGCATTTGAATAGAACGGCTAATGATTTTCTAACCTCTCCACACTGTATGTCTCTAATGGGTTTGAAAGTAATCTGTAATATCTGTAATTTATGTCTCCTGAGTGTTGTAAGGACCCGCCATATATCATTACACACATGCACACAGCTACGCAGGCGCATATTCGCATGCCTCACATATGCATGCAAACACAAGGGGGGACTTAATTGCTTGCCTTCTCCACTGAAACACGTCTGGTACGCTTCAATTAATCCAATGCTTCATCTAAAGACTCTATTACAGCTCCATATGTAGGCACATCTGGAATATGTGTTCTGACTGTATGCAGTGAGACTGCCTGCTCGAGCTTGTATATGGTGTTCATATATACATCGGATCCTCAGCTGTCTGTCTAAATCTGTATGTCATGTTAGCGGGTGTGTCCTCGGCAAACTTCAAAATCACAGAGCCTCCAGATTCAATCACATTCCCTATGAATAAATTATGAAAATAGCAATTTTCCAGCTGTAGATGTGTTACCGTGCCCCCCATATTCCTCTACGTGTCTCCCAACCACTAGACTTTTACATCCTCACCCTCTGCTTTTTTATTGCCTCTGTACCGCATGTGTAGGCAGCAGATGACTCGGAGTGCCCCAGTGGTCATCTGGGAGGTGAAGTGTGAATATATCCCAATAACTACTGCAGCCTGCAGTCGCCGTGCCGAGTCAGTAATACATTCTCTGCCTTTTTTTAAATTTTATTTCTCTTTGTGTCGTGGCCGTTCATTGTGTTTTGCGCAATATTGCCTTGCCCCAGGGCACATTTGAAGTGACAAATCCCCCCAACCCCACCCCTCATGTGACAGCCTTACACAAAGCCTGCCTATCACCGCATGCTTGTTCCGGATATGCATGCAAACAGACACACACTTCAGATTTCCCCCTATCTCTGCAGGCTCGTACGTACAGCATTCCCAACTCTCTCTCCCACCTCTGACCTCCCTCCGCTCTTAAGATGTATTCATTATCAGTTCGATTCCAAATCTATTTCACACTTTCTACATTCTCCTTTTGATATTCAAATAGACTTGTTCACAGGGTGTCCGGCAAACAAAAAGAACAGTCTGGCTGAGTCCAATCTAGTTGCAAACAGCTCTCTCTCTCTGCCAAGCCCTTTACATCTAATGCTCAGTATGAGGTAGAAAAAAAAACACCTATGCTGTATTAGGGGCTTCTTGTTTGTGTATAATAGCATCATGTTCTCATGAGAGTGGGAGGAGCAGGGAGAGGAGGAGGAGCAGGAGGAAGAGAGTGGTGGCTGTGGGCAACCCGAAGTGGTGTTCCTTGTCAAGCTGATTTGTACACCCCAGTGGGAAGAGAAGGAAGAAGAGGTGCAAATGGAAAAAATGTCTTCAGGGAGATGCAGGTTGAGGTGATGGTGGGTGGGATATCAGGGGTGGGGCTAGCAGATGTTGATAGCCACGTGTTCACAGAAGAGTGTATGTGTGTGTGGGTGTGTGTGTGTGTGTGGAGTAGCAGAAACAGCATGTTCTGCCAAGTGTTTTTTTCAGAAAAGCTTAGACATTTCAGAACAGCAATGTGGTTGTTAGAGGATGTTTTGAAGAATGACATCTCACTCATTGACCACTTGAGGAACTTATCTGAACTCGTGTCTACGGTGGCCAGCAAGTACAAACAGGCTGCATATACAGAAACGCGCTGCATATACAGAAATGTGCTGCAAATAAAAAACCATACTAATGCAAAAGACAACGTACATCCAGTCATACAACGAAGTGCTCCAGTCCTCTAGGGGCAGTGCCTTTTCAATTACTCTTTTTAACATCATCCATTTTCTTCATTAGTTGTCAGAATTCAAGGATAATGGTTTTTCCCCCGTCTTGTGGTGCAAGTCAATACTTGACTTCCGCTGAACTTGCAGTTCTGATTCATCATATTCATAAATTTAACCTAGCATAGAATTCTGTCCATGAAAAAGTCAATAATTATTATTCGATTATGGTGCTGGAATGCCACATCCCGCTGCTTTGCTGCAATTGAAGCCTCTTTTCCTTCACCCTCTGCTTTTGTGCTGGTACACTGATGCACAATGGAGATTTGATGTTTCACGCTCATCTTTCTTTCTGATGTAATGTCTCTCTTGGACTTTGCTACTTGGAGATCGACATTTTTATAAATTTGTACGTGTGTGTGTGTGTGTGTGTGAGTCGATGTGCCAACATGGAATACTCGGTAACAGAACATAAACAAATGAACCATTAACCACCATAAGTAAATATTAGTCTAAGGATTTAAATAACTTTAATACTTATGATTTCATGGTTCTCAAAGAAAGATGACATATTTGTTTGCTTTCAAATAAGAATGATTTCCTATTTTCTTTAAATGTCTCTTTTCCAAAACAGATTGAATTGGATGCAAAGAAAGTAATATTATATTAATACTATTTCACAGCTGTGCAGCAAATTTCTGACCATCTTCTAAAACACTTTAAAAATATGATTACAGGTTTTAGTAACCTGTAAGACAATACTGCTTTTTATTGACTTGATTTGACTGCAACAGGGAGAAATACAGAAACTTATAAAGATTAATAGTCTTCTCTGTATGAAGAATATCATCAGGTTCATCATTTCTGTTTTTAAGTGGGCCATCACTCCTAATGGAATGTTGCCCATGAAGCTGAGTGATGTAGAAAAGACACGTGTCATATCAGTGACTGATGAGAGCTTTCATACTGGCCAGCTGTGGGCGTGTATGTATGCTACGTAAAGCCATATAAATGCATGGCAAGTTATGCCATGTATGACATGCACAACATGCTGTAATTGAATGACATGTTGTAACCGAGTCCTGTCTTCTTCACACTGCAGGAATGTCACTATGACATGTTTCTCCTCTCGCTCAGGTGCCAGACCTTTATGAATTGCTTTGTTCCGGCAGCAATATAACTGGGTTTGTAGATAAAATGCGAGGTACCCCTGTTACCTGACAGGCTATTACTGTGAAATGCCTTTATTTGTGTTCAGCATGAAGGCAAATGTGAAGCAGCTCTGCATGTTGTTGTAAAACAGGCACACATACACTCACTACTGCAGATGTTTTACTGTAGCTCTCAGTAGTTATTTTATATTTGTTAGCTTGGGCTCATCATGTTCAATTTGCCCGTAAGTAGATTTCAGCGAGGTTGATTTGTTAAAATATTAGAGATGTGATTGTCCTCCTATAATCTCTGAAGACGCATGCATGCAGGTGTACGCACACACATATAAAAGTGCTGGATTCTCATCTGCTGTAGGACCAGTGATTAAATTACAGTATCTTTGTGGAGCAAAGATACAGTCTGGAAAATGAACAATGGCTTGTAATAATAATGTCAACATTTAACTGCATTTTACCTCTGCAAGCCCCTGGTTAAGTAACTGGAGGGTGGAAGTATGCTTATGGAAAAGACATTGCAGGTGATTATTTGTCAGCATTATTTAAAACTAATATTGCAGTTGCCAGCATTTGACTCATTGTTGTTATATCTTACATTTGTGGACATTCTACTACTATGCATTTTACAGAATATAGAGTACATTGCATCCTGTTTTTTCAGTTCATTTATTTGCATTCACAGGTTATTATTATAAACACAAACCACCGGAAAGCTAATTTTCGTTGCCAAATCAGATGTGGCCAGTGTCTGCACGCATTGCTTAATCTCACCCAGACCTACTCATATGAAACAGAGATATAGCCAAAATTATGACATGTTTTTACATATAATCAAAATTTTGGCCAACACCCTGATGAGGTGAAGTCAGGTATTAAATGCAGTGAGAAATAGATGCAGAAAGAATAGAAATGACAGCTGGATACAGAGGACAACAGAAGGGGGACCAAGGTTGTAATAGTTTACACAGTGCAGACATTTAATCAGAGGGAAAGAGCTTTGTGCGTTTCCCCAACCTGAGGCTAATTTTAATCAGCATTGGTCTTGCCATCATTGGCAGGTTTGACTGTCACCTCTGTGTTTACTTTTAATCTCAGCCCTGCTGATTGGAGAAGATGCAGGGATGAACAAATGGAAAAAGGAGGGAGGGAGTGGAAGGAAGGATGGAAGAAGGACACGTAGGACTATAGAGACTTTGACATCAGCACAGCAGCAGCCTCACTTTTAGCCAGACAGACAAACAACACAAACCTCTTGCTTTCCCAGCATGCAGCAGGTTCTTCTGGTAAAGAAGAGCTTGTGCTGTGTCATGCATTCATTCGCTGCTGGGTCCAATCAAAGATGAGACAGCACATGTTTTTCTGGCTGATTAGTTCTCCCAGTCTTCAGAAACACACGCACACACACACACACACACACACACAAACACAATCATCCATGTGTAATACTTTATTATATTTGACAGGTTCAAGAGACCATTGCACTGGAGAGTGTTTTAATGGTAGAATTATGACTGCACAAGCTTCAGATTTTTTTGGTTTGTTTCTTTTTAGCCATGCGAGCTCTAGCCATGTTCCATTGGATCATCCGTCTTTGGTCCACTTCTTTGTTTCAGGCTGAAACAACCCTAAAGTGATGTGGACTGTAAAATATTAGCAGCATGTTTACATTCAAGCTCACACGGAGATAAATTTTAGTGACCTTGGTGTCCGTCTGACTTTTCCTCCTGTGCCACCAGCAGGGCCAAGTTTACACCTCAGACGGTGGCATTCTTACCTCAGCACGTTAGCTGTGCATTTGCTTTTGCAATTGCATTTTGTTCAAATCACCACTGTGCCAAAATGTAACCTTCCGGAGCTCCTAGCTTCGCTGAAGATGCTCCTGAAATCTTTACAAAAGTCATTTTCCAACATTGTTTTTGCCAGTTCTAGCTGTTAGACTTCCAAAAAATGTCCCGTATTTAGGATGGCTCCTTTTCGTGTCTCTAAAGAGACATTTGCACAATTAATATTCATACTGGTAGGAGTGGGTGCATTGTTGTCATACCACCACTGACAGATGTGCATTCATTAAACTCAAAACCACAGAGACACATTGTATGCCTCAGTGATGATTTTAATAATTAATCCAACTCAATTTACACCTGAATTTATTTATACTATCATTTATTTATAACGTTTATTCTCGACTGAGGGCTGGATTTGGTCTGCGGGAAGGTGGAGCAGCAGAAACCATCCCATCAAATTAATTTTAATAATAGAAGGCTCTCGTTAAGACCCAATCAGACGTGAAGACAGTCTGAGTGGAATGGGTCGCCCGGAATTGACCAGAGAGTCATACATTATTGACACGGAAATTGTCCTAATTAGATCAGCAGGTTTCAAATCTGTGAATATATAGCGGGCTGCCTTTCTGATTCTTTCATAAGCATGCATGCACTCACACATTTGTACACGGAGGATATTACCTGAATTGATCATTCCCAAACTGATTGTATAGCATAACTGCTGCAGACAAATGAGGCCATCAAAGTTGAAAATTTGATTATTCTATATGGTGCTTTCTATTTGCACATTTTAACTTTAAATATGCAGTGCTGGCTGAAGGCATAGATTGTGGGCCTCAGTCGAAGGAAGAGCATTGCCTCATTTAAGTATTATAGGCCAACAATTACTGTACATACTGTGGAGAGCTACTGAGTTCTACCAGTCAAATGTATGTGTGTCCAAGCACGTTTGTTTGAGTGTGTTTGTAATTTGATGTTAAATTCTGCTTGTGTTGTCTTGACCAGCACTGCCACTTGTTTTTACATGATTGTGAGTCAGTTGCACCAATCACCAAGTCTCCTGCCAGTCCCAGTCAGAATCTAGCCAGAGTGATGAGAGGTATCTTGGATCCTCTTGAGTGGACACATGCACAGAGCTTGGCACACTGGCTGTGAATGAGAGATTACAACTGTGATCACAGCGTTTGCATGCGTGGCTGTCGTATTAATGCATATATAATTACGAAAACTCACAACAGTAACTCATCTTATGCACATTAAGAAATTTTATGTTTGCAGTGGAGTGATTACTTAAAAGGCTGGTAATGCTTCATGTACTTCACCAAACATTGTTAAAGCTCTACTCATAATGTATGTATTTCATGTAAGGGTGATTGATATGGGCAAATTAAACCCTGTCATTATTATCACAATATTATCTTGGTATTAATATGTAGTAATCTGTGCTAGTATATTCAAAATCACATGGTAGAAAACAGTTCATCCCATTCTGCCAAACATTTATTTAAACATTTGCACTGTTAAACATGGTACATCACCTTAAAAAAAACACTAGTCAGAAATGGCTTACCTACATAAATATTAAGTTAAAAATATCAAATTAAAGCAATTGCCAGCAAGTGACTTCCAAGATGTTATATGTGAGTATGGCATAAATAAATACTTGAGCGTGCATGTATATGCATACACCATTAAACAGGTAATTATGAGTATTCTGACTAATTTTTGTGTTTGTCGTTGTCCGTTTTTTTCCATGCAGGCAAGCAAATTTAGATTGAGGACGCGAAACAGATTCAAACCACTTGTAAATTAGGGATTATGACTGTTCCAGTGCCCGTCTGTCTGGCTTTCCTCATCTTGCCTTCTCTGACACACTTGCAGATGCATAGAGAAACATGCCGGTCCCCAGAGACGCTCGAGTGTGTTAAAGAAGGCATCACACGTTCATTCTCTCACTGCCTAAATCTGGGCAGGGCCGGAATTCATCACAGGATCAAACCCGTTTCTCATCAAACCCAGGAAAGTGTAGCTAATGCAATTTCACTAAGTCACTGCCTGACTTGATTACATGTGGGCTGGGGAGCGCATGCTAAGGCCTCGCAGGGGTCCGGATGGGTGTCACAGTGTGAGTGTGAGAGCATATGGAGACTATGTGGTTTAGGTTGATCCCTTTGTTTTAGGCTCGCTGTGGTGAGCCACACAAGTGTGATTGTATGTTCGTTGTGTGTTTAAAGACGTTATATCACATGTGTACACAAACCTGCACCTGTCTGTTTGTACCACTTTAATCTGTCAGTGTTTTTATGGAAAGAAGTTGTGTGTCATGTCTGCTTAGATGTGTGTGTGTGTGTGTGTTGCAGTCAGGGCAGTGGTCCTCAAGAGGGATTTCAGGCAGATTTGGTCACATTAGAATGTGTCACTTCTTCCTTTCCAGCTTTCAGTTGCCATCCCACTGAGCACCACACCTCCACACACCCCTCCCACTAATCCTGGATCAGACCACACACCAAGGGACACAAATACACAGACACTCATTTAAACAACACTAACAAATACTCAAGCACACACATGCAAACACACTGTTTCTTGCAAACAAAATGGCACTTTTACACATTATGTGGAGAGAGGACTGGCAGCAGTTTGGTGGCATCCTGACCTGAAACCGGAGCCACCCTGTCACATCTAGACAACTCAGAAGAATCCTATGCATATTAATGCAGCCTATTTAATATTCATCAGTGCTATGCCCTGTTGGCAGCTGGTCCCAGACCCCATGGATCAATGAGGTCTCTTCCTCGCTCCTTTGTCTGACACAGATGCAGATGTTTAGAGCATGAAATTAAATTGGTCACTGTAATTGGGGAATACATACATGGTAGTCAATTTGGTGTGTGTGTGTGTGTGTGTGCAGTTGCCAGACAGACGAGGTTCTTGATGCAGACAAGTAATGCTAACTTCCTCAGAGTCTGAGACATGTTGATGTTATTCATGGGAACCTGAGTGTTTGCAAGTTCATGAAGAGGAAACAAAAGTTGAGCCAACTCTTTCACATTGATAATCAGTGAGTGAGAGATCGAGAGAGAGAGAGAAAATTTGAGGGAGGGTGAGAAAGAGAGTGCATTGGCGGCAGCTTTGTTTAGGAGCCTGTAATTGAGTCTTAATTGAATTGGCACCAAAGGAAAGAGGAATGGATGAAGAGATGGAGAAAGAGAGTTTGAGTGAATTGGGCCTCATCTCTGTCTCCACTTAGCAACGCGAATGTGGGCTTACCGTGCAGGTGAATTTCATGGCAACTGATCAGAATCAGAAAACCTTGATTTGAAAGTTTCGGATGAGATGAAAGCTCCCCTTGTCATTTTAATGAAAATACGGAGAGTGTTGTCTCCTATACTTTTCAAAGGGAACTTGTTCCATTAGAAATGCATTGTGTAGCCCGAGCGCTGGGAACAATAGGATGATATGCATTTGAATGCAAGTTTGGGCAGGCTGCGCAGGTAAATGCAGAGCAGGCTCTTGCACTGTGACAAAGTGTCTTTTGTGTTATATCACACAAGCTTTGCAAGGCCATATTGGACATGGAAATGAAACAGAAGAACACAGCAGGGCAAGGCTTCGTGCCAAAGATCTCACCATTTCAGAACACACGTGAACACAAAGCATCAAGGATCAACAGCTTTTTTTGATATCCGTCCAGTCTTTCCATTTAACTTACTCTGTACCTTTCACAACTCATCACACTTCACTTCAACCGAGCAGAAAGCAACAGGTAAGTGCACTCAACGTGTTGAAGGTGTTACTCTTACAGATTCCTAAAATCTTGGAGAGAAAGTTTTTAGAAAATATTTCCGCCTCTCACAGAAAGCTCAGTTGTGAATGTATTGTCAGTGAACTCCAATATTTTTGAACTCAGATGATTATTTATTGCGTTGTCTGTTTTTTCTGGTCTCATTGAATTGCGGTGTTGAATGCCGTGGGACTTGAATCACAAATCTAAAACAAGAGATTCTAATGAATAATATTTTCTGCACTGCATAAAGGCAGGAATGCCACCGCCTCACGGCTCTACCTCATCATCACAATTTCCTCGCAAACACCAAATGAACATATACGTAAACATGTGCAGTCAAGCATAATATTCTTTCAAAACCTCACACACATACACACATAGACAGACAATCCCTTTGGTTTGCAGTTTGCTGTATTGACAATGAGACGAAATTTCTTCTCCATCAATTATATCGATTACTTCAGGATGAGTGGAGGTAATGAGCTTCGGTGTTCTTTCTGTCCCCTGTGATCCCCCCCCCCCCACCCCCCCGTCCCTGGTAACACCTTCCCTCCCTTCTCAACCTCCCCACTCCTTTCTGAGCATGTAACATGGCAATGATTTTCTGATTAACCCTGTTAGCTGTGCGGTTCACCCACGCAGTGACGCAGAGGCATGGAGGAGTATGAGCATGTGGGATGCATTTAGATTTGTGATGGAGAGCTGCACTGATTGAATGATGTTTATATTTGAGCTAAAGGTGTGCTCCTGTACTGATTACAAATTTAACAATATTTCAGAATAATTTTTGATCGTTTTTTTTTTTTTTAAATAGTGATTAATGGAGGGAACATCATTGTTGCATGCCCCTTTGAAGAAGATCAGAGTTCAGGGTCACTGACAGAGCAGCACTCTTGGGGTTTGTTGGGATTCGGATGTATGGAATGATTGTTAGCTGAGTTTGGGTGACCGCAATGAAAGCAGATCTGTAGAACAAACTGAATCTTCTAAATGATATACGTATGATTTGCACATCTCCATTTCACATGCTGTGCTGCCAAAAAGCCACTATGTCTGGACGTCTGTTTTGACGTGTTGGTCCTATCTCTTATGTTCCAGGTGGCGCCGATGACAACCTGATTGAAGGGGGAGAAATGAAATTTGTGTGTAAGCCGGGAGCAAGGAACATCACTGTGATCTTCCAGCCTCTTCTCAGGTACAACGCTGAGTGTTACACTCAACATCCGGCGAGAAAATATTTGAAATATGGTTTCAAGATGTGTCTTTGGTGAACCAGGAAGGTGGTCAGCAGCACAAAACAGCAAGAATTCTGTAGTCACTCATCTGAAATGAGACACCGCTTACCATATAAAGATGTGATGAAGCTGAGCGGCATTATAAATAACCTTAAGCCTTTATTGTTACTTTATTGTTGCTCTCCAATGCAGTAAATCAGTTATGACCATTTGACGACTCAAGACAGTTAAATTATTGATAAGGTTTTTTTTCCTGGAATGATATGTGTATGTCAACATTACAATACCACTATGAATTTGTTTAACATAGGGCCATTTTAATATACGACACTTATGATGTCCGGCAATAGGTCACTTAATCAGACAGGACTAAAACAAAGCCAATGAATGACAGAAGCTGCAGTCTTTACTGGGCCAAGTTGGGTTGGTTCCATTAATTTTATGAGGTCCATGTGTGAAAGGGCCACTGGTGTCATACCAGTCTGTCAGTGAGAGAGAGGGAGATGTCCAAACCACTCAAGACTAATGACGACTAGGACATGACTCAGTATCAGTAAAATGTAAACTAATTACATTACATGGCCTCTTAGTGACCATATATTGATTTCAGCCTTTTTAATGTTTAGTTTTGGACATCGTAAATCAAAAATGATGTAATATACTGTACTTTCAGTTCAAAATGTTCTGTTGATACCATCCTGGAACCGGGATCGACCACCACTCTTGCTTTTATTTACCATTAAATTTGGGTATTTTGAAGAGTCGTCTTTTTCATAATGCCCTGTATGTCTGGTTGCTTTCTATACAGTGCTGTGGTTCCAGACGAGTAGTGTAAATCTAATAGTGAAGCAGTTTAATTGAATTGGCCCCCGTGCAGTGATACATTACCTTCGAGGATCCATTAAACAGGGATGTTTCCTACTTTCATGCTATGGTGCTTGGCATACATTTGTACAATTTTAACATCACAGAACATGTTTTTAACGCACAGAGGTGGGATAAGTGTGCCTTTTTTGGCAAACACTTCATTTATCGCTTAAATTTGTGTAAAACTGGCAGGTTAACAGATGTTTGTGCTCTAAAAGTATTTTGAGCCATTGGAGAGCTTCACACAGGCCATCTGGGCTGTAACTTTGTTATGAGGCAGCTAACAGTCGGTGAATACAGGCAAAAAGACAATACAGACAGTGCGAAACAGGTGTTCTGTTTTTCATCATTTTGCTCAAGTATATTGGCAATTTAATTATATGTATACCCTGACCACTAAATGTTGAAAAGAAAATCAGCCCATTCACTCAGTTAAGCTAGTTTACATTTTACCACTCAGATCAATTTCCCTCTTCATCACTTCCCCACTAACCTAAGCTGTCAGTTGTCATTTTACATTTTGTCTGACTGATCAATACTCTTTGAAAGCAAGTTCCAGAGAGTTGGACTGTGCACTGCATGTTTGTCAGTTTGCATGCGTGTGTTTATGTATGCTCTATTGTCTGCCTTTGTGTTTATGTCCCTGTACTGATGCTTCTGATGCATCACTCTCCCTCTCTCTGACACACACACGCACACATTCAACCTCTGCTCACTGCAGTTCTGGCCAAGCTTTTGTCTGAACAAATGACCAAAAATAAAACGGAGACTAGCTTTCTGCCAACCTCGCCGATGTCTTCTGTAATGGTTCATATCAATCACACCAAACTGCCGTGCACACAGGGCTCTCTCCTCTTTCTCCTCCCTCCCTTCGGCCTGCCCTCTCTAGACTTCTAGTGCCAATGGAGCGCTGTTTCTTGCAGATGGTTTTCTAATGGCAAAGCTCTGGCACGCCGCTGATGGATCACTACACCTCCTGCAGCCAGCCATGCAGCTCATGGCAGCTTTAATGACAAAAGCAGTTGGGGGTTGCAGCACTGGAAATCAGTTGTGTGTGTGGGCATACATGAGACAACAGGGTTTTAATATTTCATGGTGGCATATTTCTTTTTCTCATCCTAAATCAGGAGTATTTTATTTATTTATTTGTTTTTTAAAATTTATTCATATCTAGTTTACAAAGCACCATAGCATTTGCAAATGCCACCTTTTGAAATTTTGTATGATCATTCTTCATTCTGCTGGTTACTGAGTCATGTTCTTTTTGAATCACATATTGTGCTGTAATGTTGAACCGCTATGGATTCATCTTCATGCCTGTATCCAGCTATCTTTGGGCTTTATTCAGGTTTTCCTGCACTCCAGAGAGGGTTAACTTCATAGAATCTGATCAGAATGTGTCAACAGCCTGCATAATGACCAATCAGATCACTTAAAGAGCTTACACAATAATTCCCACAGCCTTTTCACACTATTTGGAATTTGCTCAGATATAAAAAGTGAGGCTAAGCTTCTTATTCTGTTCTACTTGTGTGATTACATTGTATCTTTTGTCTCACTGAATATCATTTTCAGCTCACGCATTAGTCTAATTTCGCTGTAAGTATTCATATTTCTTGTTATAAATTCTCCACTCATGGCTCAGATGATGCAT
The DNA here is from genome assembly GCF_020382885.2 of Scatophagus argus. NCBI lineage: Eukaryota > Metazoa > Chordata > Actinopteri > Scatophagidae > Scatophagus > Scatophagus argus. The sequence continues at coordinate 7,023,252 of NC_058514.1, read as the reverse complement.
CTTGATTGGCTTGTAAGATAATTAAGAATGTATGAAATGTGAAGCCAAGTAGCCCAAAGAGAGCCAGACATGCAGAAGTACTTCAGGTGTAATATAAGTTTTTCCATCCTGTCCAACAGACTCATTTTCCAAGTTTTCGTATGTTTTGTTCACTAGGAGAATGTCTGTCTTATTCATAAATATCACCTAGAAGGTTCTAGTGGAATACTGAGGAAATATGGGGCGCCAGTGCCATTCCCTTGACCTAGCAAGTTCATGTATAACCCCAGTGAGAGCTGTCTCTGTTGTCTACAATGAGTCAAGTACATTTGGGCAATGGGCTGCAAGAAGGTTGTGGCTTGTGAGTTTATTCTTTTTGGACATGATGTCAAAAAGTGGCCAAAGAGTGAAGAGTGAACGGAAGTGCATATCTGTATCTCTTATCCAGAATATGTTGGAGGGATTAAACATCCCACCTGGCCTTGGAAAGCTTTCAGTTCCCCCCGGAAGAGCTGTAGGAGGTGGCTGGGGAGCAGGACATCTGGGCTACCTTGGTTAGCCTGCTGCCACTACGATCCAGCCCTGGCTAAATGCCAGAAAATGGGTGGATTATAATGAAAAGTGTGCAGTGAGGTGGAGTGAACTGTTCTAATGTAATTATTTGTCATATCTGCTTTTCTATCGCTGTTTATTTTGCCTCAGAGCATATGCTTTTCTGACGCAATTGCCAACAGTATGTACATAGTTTTTCCATGCACTTTGTTTTGTGAGCTAGACACAGTTAGTGTTATTATTTCCATATTTCAAACCTCAGATCAAAATCAAAAAGTATCAGATTTGCATGTGCTTACCTGATGGTTGAGTTTATCTGTTGCGTTATTTCTTTATTTTGTCACCACCAGCAAATATTTTTATTGAATTTTGCTCTGACACAGCAAAAAGCAGCTGAAACTTCTTGTTTCTTGACTATACTCAGCCGTTTTAGGGCTTGCATTAAGTCATTGAATAAGTGGCCTCACAAGTGTAGCGGTCCAATCTGATATGCTGAGCTTTGAGCTTATGTCTTTAAAGATGCACACACAATATAGGGCAGACACTGGGGAGTGTTTGTGCATGTAGCAGCCAATTTAGTTTGACTTGTGGGGTCTCCTGCTGACATTTGGGTGGTATTTACACCCCTCGCTCCGGACGAGGTTGGCATTTTGAAAAGCTTCAGTGGGCCCCTAATCTCCCCCTGTTCACCATCCACAGGATGACCAGGCAAGACCATACCTGTAGATGTCTGCCATGTTTATAACTGTGGGGCATTGTGTGTTTTTGAGTGTGCAAGTAAAGCCTGAAGTCCAGTAGAGTTGTTGTGTTGCTGTATTTTCTGAGTTAATTAGCAAGTGAATACACTCAATACCCAGTAGACTCAAAGCCCATTTCTATGTGTATATGAACGCACATAGAAAGAGTTATTGTTTGTCTGTGGCTTGCTACAGCAAAACATGAAGGAACCCGAGAATTAACTTGCTGGTCTTCAGGTGATATCAGACTGGTAGGTGTACTAGAATGATAAAGTGCGCTCTTGACATTAGCTTATTTAAAAGTACTCGTGTTAATGTGCAGATACTTGATTTCATACGAGGTCAGCTCCCGAAGTTGGTTCTACCGTGTCCATGGTGGAATTATAGAGTGCAAGGCAGAGAAGAATGTCGGAAGGTTGGAGACTGACAGAGAGCGCTCGGGGGAAGTAGAGAGGGAAGGACAATGGAGCAAGCGATGAAAAGAATGATGAGTGGATGACAGGAAGAGGACGGAAGGGCTCTGCCTCCTACTGCTGTAGCCTGTGGTGAAAACGAAAACACACCATGATTCTGCACTAATTTCACACTCTCATTAACTCCCCTCCTGAGCAGCTTGCATAGACTGAGACAAACAGAAAGAGCAGGAGTTAGAGGTGAAACTGAGTATCTATAGGGAAGTTTTCAGCAACTATTTTAGAGGTCTCTCAAACACACTGCTGATTTCTCAAACAGGAAGTCCGAGTAGATGGCTTTCTTTTAACATTTGAATTTTGTATTCCTACCAACATTATGAAACTAAAGCGCAGGGTCAAAATTCTTGTCAAATACATCACAGCAACAAGATTTGTTTGATCTGAAAAAAAAAAAAAACCAAGCAAACAAACAGGTTGTTCAAATCATTTTGTGACAAGCCTGGTGTTTGTAGTTGCCCACTGAGTTACCTTGTGTATGTTCTCCTCCAGACAGACAAATTCCCACTGTGGCAGAACTGAAAATGGCAAAAATAATTTGCGGTTCAACCCTAACCCTCCCTTAATTAGGCGGCAGCTTTATAATTACTGATGACGACTACAGCTTTCCTTCAACAACAACATCTGTAGTCCACCTCAAAGGAGTGTCTGCACAAGAGCTGTTAAAATGCAGCACAGACGTCTCGTCTTAAGTCTTACATACACATACGTGCTTTGCTCTGGCAGCCCTTGCGCTCTTTTCTAATCTTTTCTCACTCGTTCAGGAGGATTTTCCTCAGTAAATAGCACACTTCCTCTCTTCCTCTCTCTCTTCCCAGCCCACACCCATTCAAAACTGGGAATCAGGCTGAGAGAGGATTTTACACTGGAAAGGTCAGAGAGAGAGAGATAAAGAAGGTAGAAGAAAGCAACCAACAACAGAGAGGAGAGAGCAGATGGGAGGCAATGAAAGAAAAACACAAAGGAAAAGATGATAAAAGAAACAAACAGACAGGTGGGATGAGAATAGGGCAAGATAAGTCCGAAGAAGAAAGAAAATGTAGAAGAACACGCTTTTAGATTGCATGTAAACTGGGTGGCACATTGACTTGCTTTGAAGTCAAGTTGTTTATGTGCACATACACAGTCTTCATACATCTGTAATATACTGTCGACAATGGGAAATGAAAAGAGAAGATGGCAAGGAGCTAGACTATTGAACAGCAGGATGCAACCAGTATGTATTGGAAAATTGACCAGAGTCTGAGAAAGATGTGTGGTCCATCTGCAGTGGGCAGTTAGCCTGAAGTAATCTAGCGTAAGACAAAAGTTAGAAATGTGCTCCTACTAAATGGTGACTTCCGGAGATTAATTAAAAAAAACCCTAGCAAAATAAAATTAAAAGAAATACACATGGAGGGAGAGCAGAGGACAGATGGGAAGTAAGAGTGTGTGGAGAAAAGGAAAGCTGCTGAATGTCTGCGTAACATAATGCCAGTTTGCTATGAATCTGTCAGGTGCTCCTACCTGTCACAAGCTGCAGCACCGCAGTATCTTTATTCTTTTATCTCGCTGATGCCCTCCCCGCAGGACAGTACACACACACACACACACACACACACACACACACACAGTGTTGTAAATAATACTGCTAGTTTTATCGCTTTCCAGAAGTGCAACTTCAGCCACTTTCTTGTGAGGTGCAGAGTTTTCAATCTGCTCATGTCTGACAAGTACACACACGCACAGAGACAGACATGCACACTGTAGGCATAACACACACACACACATTGGCACGCACACACCAGGTATTGTGCAGGAGATTAGATCCATCATTGCGGGGGTCTTTTCTCTGGCTATAGAAGGTGGATAAACTCTTTGATTGTGTTTATCCATCCCATAATGGAATCAGACTCAGTTCCCAGGGCAACCTGTCCAACAGACTCATGTGAAGCAGACAGTCGTCAGTCGGAGCTTAAGGGGTTCTAGTTTGTCTGAACGCTCAGCAGTAGACTTCTTATGAAGTCGGCTTTGTCGGTCCCTGTGGCTTTTGGTCAGTGTGAGGAAAAACAGCGGATACTCGGAATTGTTGCCTGGTCAGTTTCGATGCAGAAATTGTGCGGGGACACAAACACACACATGGTTAGGTCTTTGAGGCTTTTCCAGATGACCAGGTCATAATCACACAGATGTTCACGCACTCATGCTGTCCTCGTCAATGTTGTTCCCCCCACAGTGCCCGATTGTTTCTGATTGGTCCGTTTGTGAAAGAGATTAGATTGTATTCTCTGGAGATTTGTAGGTTTTTGTGTGTCTCTTGGTGTATTGTGCGACCAACAATAATTTAATGAAATGAAAGTCTCAATTTTTGAGTGTACAATAATTTAATTAAGCCTAATATGGTTGTGCAGATCTGTTGCTATGAAAGGACAGAAGTGGGAAGACAGAATGCCCTTAATGCTTATTGAATAAATGCCAGAGGGAGGTGCTGCCAAGAAGAGAATTACTGAACCACAATGCAGAGATGTGTTGCGTTCTCCCTCTCCTGTTTGTCTCTTTGTTCTGTCATTTTCTTGCTTTTTCCAGGAATGTAATCAGCCAAGCAAAGATAACAAAACAGGCTTGCAACCTTCTTGAACTGCAATCCTGAAAAAAGAAAAGATATACTCTATTTATAAGGTACTGTTTCCTGTGTTTTCTTATCGTCTCCTGTCCATCTCCTGAGAGTAATGTCAAGGTGAAGACAGAGTGCTGGAGATGGTTGATTCACAGATATTTTCTTGTTGCTATCCCACACACTTCCTTCCGTTTTATCCTTTGAATTCAGCCTCAGTTGTCTGTCTTTCCTCTTTTCCATCCTTCTATCCCTTGACAACATGAGCTGCCACTCTGTGTTACTGTCACATGAGCGAGCGCCAGCCCCCACATCACAGCAGCCTTTGATTGGCCGGGCCTTTCCAGGTCGGTGAGCTGCTGCCTGATAATAACCTTGTTTGATTGCTGGAGCAGAGATGCAATTGATTGATCTGCTCACCCTGTCTGGGGCTAGGCTTCTGAAGTAGCCTTTACGGATGTGTGTGTGTGTGTGTGAGAAGGGGTGTATACATGTAATGGAGTTAGTTGATTGTCAAGGGGAGCTCTAGATAAGCATACATGGGCAAACAAACCTCACAGATGAAAAGACATGCACATATACCCACACTCTTCTTTTATTGTATAGTTTAATTCACAGTGTGTGCCAGTGGGGGGCAGCTGAGCGGGGAGAGTTTAAAGGAGTTTGTTTTTTAAACTCTCCCCATTACATCTGCCCTGTGTACGTCTCTAAACAAACCCCACCAACCAATCAACAAGTCATTATACACCTCATTAAAATTCTCCATCTCAGTCTGAAAGGAATGTTTGTGATCTCCTAATTGGTGGTTACATAAGTTAGTCCATCTTTCTGGATAGTTAATTATTCTCAGAGATAGAAGGTCTCAACTCGGTGCAGCATCTAGTCCAATAGTGGCTAAACAGACTGCAGGTATTTCAAAAAGATTGTGTTTCACACTACATAATTGGGGTTGGGTAATATTTGTTCTTTTTGTGTGTATGTGTGGGTAAAGTCAAGGTCTACAGGCTAACTAAGGTTATGATTTGTTGTTTTTGTGTCACATTGTGTTGTCTGTAACTACACGGCTTGCTTTGTTGTTGGGCTGTCCACATAATGATCATATTTGACTCATGCCGCACTCCGAGTGTGAATAGAAGGAAAATAAACCAATTGTCGGACAAAGAGTTGATTTGTTGCTGTTGTCTTCGATTTGTACATTTTGGGTAATTTGGCCTCTGGCTCTGCTCATCGAGATGTGATTTTGAAAGGATCTTTTTGGTGTAAATGTTCTATTTATTTTCATCAGACGATATTATTTCTTTCAGATAGTGTTTCCGTTTCTGGGTGTAATGACCGTGTGCCCAAATTGAGTTATCAAAGACTTATCAAAGACCGTGAGATGACGACAAAACCTCAAACTTTTAGAAGGAAACAGCATACATTTTAAAAGGAGATGGATATTTCTCCCCTTTCGCCCTTCCTCCCTTATCAGTGATGGTTTGATCCCCAACCAGTCATGCCAGAGTCCTGGTGTGCCCATTCAGTGTGCAACCAGTGGAAAAGTCAAACTGGCAGATTCTTATTGAGTGTGTTTATTGAGTCTCTCCTCCCCTTCCCTCCGCTCGGCTCTCCTCTCCTCTCCCTGTACTCCACTCTGCTCTCATTGCATGTTTTATTTGAGGTAAAGTTTATGAATTGAAATACTTATCTGTGAGACAACTATCCTGTTTCCCTCCAAGACTTTGAGTCTTTCCTCAGAAGATGGAAAATCAATGTAGATGTCGATCACTCCACTTTTAACGTTATCCAAACAAGCAGAAGTAGACGTGGTATTTCCACATTGCCGTGTCTGCTCTCCTGTTTTTTAGTGAAGCCAGTCAAGCATGGGAAGTTGAGGGATGAAAAACACTTTGGCACTAAATTGCAACAAGACTGTACTGGCAAGCTTTCCTCTCGGGTTGATAAGCAGAAAACGTGTAAAATGTTTGCCACAGTCACCCCTTCTGTCTGTGAGTGGTCTCTTCTGTAAAACCGTTTGGCTAAATTCATTACATCTACCTGAAACAGAGCTCACATCCACTAGAGTGACGACTGGCGGGGAATTTCAACCAGAGGACAGAGCAGACTCTATACGGGGAATGAACAACAGACGTGAGGTGCGCAGAGAAGGGAAAAGGCGAAAATCCATTATGTTTGATGTTAGTGTCTCACCCTGGCAGCAAATGCTGGTGGAAAAACCCTGTGAAATGACATTAGGGGCGTCTTGTAATGTGATTTCTGCTATGTGTGAATATGAGATTTCTAATGGATTTAAGCACATTAGAGCAGTCTTTATCTGTAGTATTTATTCCCCCCTGGTTTCAAATGCAATTTGCTAAGTACGACATTTCACTCAGCTCGAGCTCACTGGCTTTCTGGCTAGAAGGGATGTGGGGGAGGATTATATTATTTTCCTTCTTTGTGGAGGGTGCTACATAAAGATGTCATGATAAATATTCGAGGCACGGCATTTGTGACAAATTGGTATATCATGACAGAGAGAGAGATTATTTCTATAATATGTGCAGAGGTATGCAGGGAAGAATAGTTTCAGGAGTCAGGAGTGGCTCTGCATGTGGTTGTTGGAGTTTGTTCATATTTCCTTGTGTGTGTGTGTGTTTTATAGGTGTAGGTATACTAGGCTTTTACCACACCACTATTAAGTATTAATGTGTTTTTTGTATCTGCACATGATTATAGTACTCCTCTTTAATGAGAAGACGCAGATTTATTATGAATACCCAAATGTTTTCAGTGACTTCGTGTTTCACCACGTCATGTGTTAATGTAGACAGTTAAAACTGGACCCAAGGTTGTATTTGTACGAATTATAGATGAGTACATGGACACAGTGCAAGTATAAGGTCTCAAGTTTGGTTCAAGACTCCAAAGCTGTGACAAAGTGCTGTTTTCATAGCACTCCACCAATCTCTCACACTGCTTACGTAGTAAAGAAAAGACAAATACTCATGTTTGTCTTCAATTTTCCTGACACCCTAATATCTGTCCCTGACTGATTGGGGTCACAGCATCCCTGATTAGCATGCACATTTACGTGTTCCTGTCAGCATTTCCGTAAATTGTCCCAAATCAACCAATGTGGTGCACTCCGAGCTCTCTGCAGGTTTAATGAGCTAGATTAAGACGGAAGTCATTTAACCCCTGCCTGCGACACACACGCACACAAACACAGTCTAGTTGTATGTATCCATCTTAGCCAAACAACCATGAGCATGCAAGCGCTCACACACGCGCGCACACACACATGCACACACAATATAACTGCCTCACCTCCACCCTGTATTTCAACAGACAGGAGATGGAGCGAGGCCATTATGCAAATGTCAGGTGTCAAGTGTAAATGAGATTGGAGGGATGGGAAACAGAAGTATTGAATATCACGCCGGCTCCCTTGGCAACTGCACCAAGGTAATGAGAGCATTCCAGGACGTAGGCTGGCAAAAGCCTTCGTTACACAGAAAGATAGCAGAATGAAAAAGACTGAATAAAAATTGTTAAGAATAAGTCCATTGAGTTGGTTATCATACTTGGAGTATGAACAAGAAGGGCTGTTGTTTTTTGGGGTGTTTTTTTTCCCCAACAGTCTTTGAATTTTAAACCCAGAAATGTAAATTCAGTCATTTTTTTCTCATCCCCGTGCCAGTGAACAGACAGGTGAAGTTTTTTGGTCCACAAAAGAATTCTGGAACTTCATCACAAAACAGCCTTGACTTGTTTTAAAATGTCAAAAAAAATTGATGAAAATAATTAAAGATGACCATTTAGATCTCCTTAATCCTACTGTGATGTAATCAGATAGCTTGGTTTAATCAACGAAGACTTTGAATTAAAGAAATTCAGTTTATTAACAGAAACAAAAGGAGTGAGAAAGTTTAAACAGGGCATTTAAATAGGACCAAAATGATTAATATGAATATCAAAATAGTTGCCAAAAATGTATCTTTTCTTTGACAAATCATTTCTACTCCGACGTTACCCGTTTGATCATTCAGTTTCAGTAATCAGTATCAAATGATTATAAGGTATACCAAAGTATTTCAGCGTTGTGTAACAACAGTGCAGTGTCAGTTTTTCAGAACAAGTCTGTCAGTTAGTCCATAAAGATAACCCTTTTCTTCACATTACCTTGTCAGTCATGTACTACTGTTGATTGCGGGTCATCTCATCATCTGCCATAGAACTTTGGCCCAGCTGTTGTTAAATGTTATGCATCTCATTCTATCTCTCGGCCTTTCTAGTCTGTCTATAGCTGCAGGCTGTGTACTGATTATTATGAGTATTCATGCCTAATCCTCTTTTCTTGTTTCTCCATCACTCGTTGTTCCTCCCATTCTCCTCCTTCTCTCACCGCTCCATTTACTGCCGGCCTCGGTCTCTTTGTAAGAAAAACAGGAAGATTAAATATTCCCGTAATTGCTGAAACCTCAGACTACCACTATTAGTTTAATAATGGATGTAACTCGGAACAAGTAATCATATAATTGTCACCAAATGTAAATGCCTTATTAAAAAGACTTCGTATGAACAAAGCATTCTGCATCCTTTGACATATGTGCTATCAGGGCTTAGGAGAGTAATTGTTCGTACCAGATATATAAGTTTACTTTCTGTCTCTGCCAACCTTTAAGAAACCTGCCTTTAGCCAACAGATGGTCTTGACTGTTGTCACACATTTTGCAGACAGGAAGCAATACAGTGTTATTCATAGGAACTGATCAGGATGAAGGCATATATGTAGAATGACACTGATGTGTTTGTTGAATACTCTCCCTGGTGTCATGTTACAACCACTAAAGTAGATGCATATGTGCTGTGTGAAGAAGAAACAAATGCAAATCAGTTGTTAAAAACTGATATTCTAAACATTTCATGGTGAGAAGGTAGCGGGCTGAGGCATAAGCTTGCACCAGTGGAGAACAGCAGGAGACGCACAGTATCTGTTAACGTTGTCACCACTTTCGTTCTCTGGGTTCATTTGCTGTGGTTTTGTTTATTGCTGAATCTGATGGTGAATGATGAATCCCTCAGTGAGTCTGAGAAATGTATCCCCCAGGGAATTTGATTGTATCCAAAGGTCTTCTCTCTTCTCTCCAACCTCTGCTCACCTCCCTGTGGTCATCCTGACACCTGAAATATTTTATGGAAAGATTCCCTGTTTACCCATATGGCGGTGTACACGAAAACACACCGCTCACACATTGCCAGTGCACACACCTGTCACTTTTTAAAGTGAAACACACAAAGTTAAAGGTCATTGCTGGCTCAAGGTTGTCTCTCTCCCCTGAGAGCCCTTTCAAGTGGACACACACACACTCATGCAGAGACCAAGACATGACACAAGAACAAGCAGGCTTGAAAGGATCACTAAATAATTTAACCCCTAACATCATATTTCCCCTGGCAGTAATGTATACAACGAGACTTGCATGTGCAAGGGATGTGTGTGTTTGTCTGCGTGGGTGCAGATACTTACACGGCATGTATTCACCTTCATTTTGTACATGCCCTATATGCTGAGAGGTGGCTATTTCAGCAGTTGTAATGTGATGTGTGGGAGTATTATCAGAGCTGTAGGTATGACAGACACACAGCCCTGGAGCTGACTTCCTGGAATTGCATTTTGTTGGCCGTCTCCAATATGAGACCTGTCACCTCGCTCCCTCCAGGCCATGCAAACTGTGATTGAGGCATTTCTGTGAGGTGTCACTATCAAGGGTTCATGCTTGTGAGGGTTTTTGTGTTTCTGTCTATCTCCCTGCGCACAATGGGTAATAGGCTGGTTTTCATGCCGATGAAGAGTTTTACACATCCATTCTCTCTCTCTCTCTCTCTCTCTCTCCCTCTCCCTCTCTCTATCTTTCTCTCCCCCCTTCTTCAGTCTTCTTGCTGTCCTTCATTCCATCTCTGCTTCCCTCCACCTTCACTTTGTCCTTCCTCAGTGCTCTTCACCTTCCATGCTTTTCTTACATCTCTCCTTTCCACCCGTCCTCACCTCCCGTGCCCTCCTCCTCCCCCTGCCTCTTCCTGTCAACACTGTCATAGCTTGGGGAGCCCTTCAGTGTATTACAGACCTCTCACCACTAGTTCTCTTTATGGCACTTTCTCTTTTTAAATTCAATCAGGCTTCAATAGAGCCCCCAGAACCATTTCAATTTACTACCTGGACGCAACAGGATGGAAAGTCCAACGCTAACATAAAGGTCTAAATGGAATGGAGGGCTAAAAGAGAGAGAGAGAGAGAGAGAAGAGGGATGGGGGACAGGTTTGGTAAGAAATGGGGGGGGGGTGGTATTGAAACGGTGCCATGGAGAGATAACAGCAATGGAGTGGTAAAAATAGAGAGAGGCTGGGGAATTAGGGGAAAGAGAGTGAGAGAGAAAGATGAGGCAGAGGGAAGAGTCTGGAACGTTACAGGGGATAAGAGACCAGAGATGACAGCAGGGGAGAGCGAAAGGAGTAAAAGGAAGGGTGGAAGATGGAGGGTAGGAGATAAGGGCATACAGTAAGGAGAAGAAGTTATAAATATAAAGTGTTTTTTTTTTCCTTTTTAATCAGAGGAGAAAGTGATGTGAAACGGCTCATCGACTGTAGCAGTCGTGTTTCAACGAATACATCAACCTCCTATGATAGCGTGAATTGCCAGTATGCAGTGCTGGTATGTGAAAAAAAATACAGTATGTAACACACACATACCTGAAAGGGAAATGTGGAACTAGTTTTGTGGTGTTTGTGCAAAATTGTTTTTATATATAACTCAGCAGAATGACTTTCCTTCAACTGTGGCTATTGTATTTTTTGAGTAAATATCGAAACCGTGCCATTTCCTCATAACAATCCTTTTGACCTCGAATTGCCTGCTTTTTTTAGGGCAACTTTCCATTCAGTCCCCCCTCCCTTTGGGCCAGAATAGACTCCTCGTGTCCATCTTTGCTGCCAGCACTTTGTGTGTTGTGTGCAGGTTAAGTGTTTTTCTCAGTAGTTTTCAGTTGAATTGAGAAGTGCTTTCACACGTAGCTCTCCCAGGGATAGCTGTCATTTCAGTCTTGCTGAGTCATTCACTGAACCATGAGTGTCCTTTGGTAGCTCAAAAAAGACTATATCATCACCATCCACTCTGATTAGAAGAGAATATGTTTTTTTGTGTGTGTGAGTCAGTGTTAAGGTGAGAAAAGAGGGACCTGACACCCAAGCTAAATCTGTTGCCTCTTGTCCTGCTCCTGTAAATTGCTTCTTAAAAAGTGAGGCACATGCACTGACTTTTCTGAAAGGTAGAAGATATGAGCCTGTGCCAGAAGACTTGTTGAAAAAACTGTATGAGCTTAGCACTTACATACGTAATTTTTTTCTCTGTGGCTCTGTGTTAAGGCAGCATCATCATGGCGTACTGTCGATGCTCCCTTTATTTAGGTCCAAATTCTCCCTCTCCTTCTTCATCCTTTGACCCCGAAGTCTTTTAGATTATTCTGAAACTGAGAATTAACTCAGAGAGAGAAACTAACACCAAGTTTCTCATAGAGGGTCACCATGCTACTCCTCTGGATGCCCAGGCCGAAAGGGAACATGTACATAAAGGCACTTTAGCTTTAGCACCTTAAAGCACCACATTCGTGTGGACTTGGCGGTGGTTTCTTTAGAGATATCTTTAGAGGAACTGTATGATTAGTCCATGATCCTGGTTGGATTGGAATTGAAGGCCTTTTATGTTTCAGTTTGTGTTGGTTCCTGTATTCTTGACTACTTGCTTTGTTTTTTCATTCCCTACCTTACTTTAGTAAGGCAGTACCCTTCCCCTTGTTTCTTTAAGTGTCACCTGTGGGAGACCACTTCATGCTTGGCTCATTATTCAGACTCGTTTTAAAAGGAGGAGATGAACACTTAAATGCTTAAGCGTTAAGCAGAGTACAATCAGACCAGATATTTGTGTGCACCTGCCTATCAGACTAGAGAATAGTGTGTGTGTGTGTTTGTGTGTCTGAACTAAGCAACCCGCTGCCTGTTATTGAGGAAGTAGGCATTTGAGGAGACTATACACCAACATGGGACCAGCTATGAACAGTGCCACCACCTGCCTCCCTGACTGACATTGTACAGTGAGCACAAAAGGAGTAATTTAGGCCCAGCAGACTCCCATTGTAAGATTGAGGCATCTTTGCCACTCTGTGGTCCTAATGGCTCAATGTAGCGTGTGTGCGAGTTGAACCTCCCTCTGCCCTTCTCCATTCATAGGATAGTAAAAGAAGAAAAGACAAAAATTGCCAACAGTTAGCTTCCATTAATAGTGAATGGGACATTTTTCACTGGGAAGGTTTATACAAAAAACTCAAATTAAAATAAGACAGTGATAACAAGCACTAATACAACTTCAGATGCTTCAGGTTTTAAAATATTGTGACTATTAGTGGTTGAGAGGCACTTGTTGTTTACCGTCGTTATGATGTTGTCATGTGTTTTGATGTTTTCATATGTATGAATGAGAGTCACAAGGCAGCCGGTGGAGTCAGTGCAGCGCACGTTCATGTGCTCTGAAGGACTGGCTTTGCAGGGAGGCCCGAAGGGAAGGAATAGGATTTTTTCGGTTGGATACTTTCAAAATGTAGCTTCCTCTCACCGATTTCTCCAGTGATTACCGTCTCCAACTTTAATGAAGACCGGATGGATCTAAAAGTCTGAACTTAACTGCATATAACGTTAAGACAAATTAGGAGTTCGTATTAAGTAGCATATAATTGTCTCCACTATTTGATGCTGCTATTGCTCATGATAACTGATCTTCACCACCCATTTACAGACTCATTAGTAAATCTCTGAGTCTATCTCGACAAAAAAAATCTTGTTTCAGCTGACAGCAGGGACAGCCTATTATACATTCATACTTCAGTGACAGACCTTCAAAAATAAAAAGATTTGGTCCACTGAAACTTTGAAAGCTATTGTGAATGGGAATGAACCCGCGGTGGACAGGTTTGTACCCTGCTGCTATGATTTTCTTGCCTTAGGCAACGCGCCAGGGAAGGTTTGTGTCTTTGAAACCAAGTTTTGGTGGAGTGGAGAATTTTTGCAGCGTTGGTGAGACCCATCACACAACTGTGAGTTTAATGATTTCAAACATGGGCTGTAGACAGGGACTCAATTCACCGGCATGCTGAATTAGAAGAAGCAGAAAGCAAAAACTATAGTGAGAAAGTGAAAAACACCAAACAAGTGGTAGCTGAAGGATTTATGTGGCAGTTTAGGATCACATAATAGAGACAGAGTCTGTCTTTGTGCATAGGTACTTGGTTCCCGTACTGTATTTAGTTGAATATACCTTGACTGCATTACTCTCAGAGAAAAACCTAATGAGAGACATTGTCTTGGGTAGAATTAGAGAGAGAGATAAAGAGATGGAGGGTGTAGAACACGCAGTAGGAAGATGGAGGAGTAGGCCAGCAGCGGTAGTAAGGTGGTGATTTGTCTTTGAGGCTCTGTGATGTTGGTGTTGGCAGCGTCAGCTAAACAAGGCCATCTCATTTCCTGTTGTCTGCAGGAAGCAGCTGTCTGCTACCGCTAGTGCTGCTGCTGCTGCTGCTACTACTCAGAGCCCCTGGTCATCAATCTCTCCCGTTTTAATTGGTCTGCACCACACTGCGACGGGCCAGCACACACACACACACACACACACTGACAGAAATAGGCCCAGACGTAAATGTGCGTGCAAGCATTTTATGTGTGGATGTGCGCACACACATACCGAACATCTGTAGCACATATTCGGTTATACACCTGCTTACCTCTGTGTCACACACAGATAACCACTAATGAACATCATACACATTTTCCGACTTCAGTCCTGGCTGTGGCATTTCAGCTCCTCGTACGTAATACTATTAATATCCGAAGAGTGTAGATTCATAGAGCCTCCTTCGTATCAGTTGTCTGTTTTTATGAATTCTGAGATACAGAAGATCCAGTTTTTAAAACTTAACACTGCTTATTCTTATGATAAAATATACCCTAAAAAGTAGTTTAAATCTTATTTTAGTAATACTGAACATCTCGCTTTAATTTTTTGTAACCGAACGAGTTGTACTCTGAAGCAGAATAGCAGTGGAGACATTAACTGTTGTGTGGAGTCAGCAGCTGCACCAACGGTGACTTGACTGGGATTATCAGATTTACAGATGTAAGCCTTACATTTATATACAACACCAATTGTAGTGGGCATTTTTCACAGCAGACATTTTGACTTTGATGCAGTAGAGAAAGAAAGGTGTTTTAAGTAACATTACAGGAGTCCAGGATTCAGAAACCTGAAACAGAAGCAGCTAAATGGAATTCAACTCTCAGTAATTTTTTTGTCCCCCCCAAAAAAGCGAAAATGTCTTCTGTGACAAAGGTTGTATTCACATTCAAGAAATTGATTTATTCATCAACTCTGAAAAAATATTATTGATGACACTTTAAGTGGAGACTGAGGAGACCCAGGTGTCTCTAAGGAGGATCCATACAGTCCACTACCAGTTTTAGGAATATAATAATGCTGATATTCCATCTCAAGATCAAACATAGAGATAAAGTTAAGGTTTAATTATGTTCACACTTGCGTACCTCAGAGCTTTGACATACACGCCTTTTGTGAAGCCTTTCACTAATGATTTTTATAAATGCAGTGTGAAATGTGAGTGGCTAACTTTTCCTTTTCCTTTTCTTGTGTGTCAGGGTCAAGTTGTTATAATGCAGAATGAATAACTGATGGATTATCTTATGGGGACAGGCCATTCTGTAGTCATTCATTGTGGTCTGTGCAGACTCTCTGATGGGTTGGAGCAGGATGAACCTCTGTTTTCTATCCTATTAGCCTCGCTCTCCTAAGGAAAGATCCTGATTATGAAGCCCATTTATACCTGCTGCTGTAAGCATGCGGACACACACACACCCCCACACGCACACACTCACACACACACACACCCACAATTTACATAATGCAGCTTTGCACCTTCTTGTCATACTCCTTTCTTTCTCTCTTTTGTTCTCTTAAACAAACACATGCTCATAACCCACCCCCCACCCCCCATCCCCCACTCCTGCACACACACACACACACACACACACACACACACACACACACATATACTCTCACACATGTGCAGACACACCAAAAGCCTTCAGCGTATGTGATGCAGCATCAGGGGCAAGGGCAGGGTATAAACAGCAGGGAGTCTGGCACAGGCGTAGGCGGTGTGTGGGAAGGCCATATGCATTTCACCAGGCACCGATGAAAACACACGGTCGTACACTTAATCACACACACAGTTGTCACATAAAAATAACAAAACAAACAAACAAAAAAAACAATATATTCATCCATTTCTTTCCTTCTGTCTGTCTTTCTCTTTCATACTCTCTCTCTCTTTCCCACACACACACACACATACACACATACATACTTACGGCAAATCCTGTACAGGTTTCAGATGGTACACACCAACTGGAATCTTAATTCTTCCTCAAAACCATTTATGATTAAAAACAAAAAAGAAAAAAAAAGCTCGAGTCTACTGATGCTGCAACCTGAGTTGGTAGAACAAGCTGACACAGTGCCATCCAGTGGTGGTGATGGTAAGTGCTCCGGGTTTTGGCACATTTAACTGAAACAACAACATAAAAAGGTGTTCTGGATCAAGCCAGTAGTCACACAGAATGAGATTTTCCATCTTTTATTTTACTCTTTAATGCTTTGCTACAGCCATGTGTGTTGAAACCTCTCGAGCGGCTCTCCATATTCTCCGGTGTGACTTCATTAATTTAATGTCGCAGTAGAAATAAGTAAGTAGTGTGTAATATTCCCAGAGAATCAATATTGAATGTGCAGCTTGATAACAATTAAAAGCTGCCATTGTAGCAGCTATTGTCTTATCCATTGGAATGAAAGCTAATGTTAGTTGTGCCATAAAACCCATAAAGTGTCACCATCCATTAAAATCCTCTTATGACTTTCAAATCTTCCTGAAGTGACTGGGTAGAGCTGCGAGGAAGTGTAATTGCACATAGATAAGTGCTTTCAAGGATGTGCATGTGGTGTATTGATGTAGTGACGTGCGGCTGTACATTTTTATGTCAGTTCAGTGTGTGTGACAGAGACACACTGATTTTGTATGTGCCGCGCACACACACACACACACACACACACACACCTATGCTCTCTCTCTCTCTCTCTCTTCCTCCCTCCCTCTCCCTCCCTCCCTCCCTCCTTCAAATGGCGGAGGTTCAGTGTGTCCTGTCCTTGGCGTGTGACAGGTCTTTACAGAGCGAGCCTTCCTCTCTGGGCGACGAAATCAGAATTCACCATAGCTGATAGGTTCGTGCCTGGGGGGAATTCTGGGAGATTTAAAAATGCTGACTCTCTAATCGATCTCAGCACACTCTTATTCTGCTGTCTTTCTTAAATCTTTGTCTTTATCCCATTCCTCTTTCGGCATCATTACGCCGCTGCTGCAGATAGAGATGGATGAGGAGATCCCAACCCTTTCCATTTAAAGAAGCATTTGTTACCTTAGTTTTAGTTCCCAGTGGAAAAAGAATTTGGAGCTGCTGGTATAAAACATCTTTGTCCCTGTCTGTTCTCATTTGTTTTAGCTATCTTAAAAGCAAAACAAACCTTGGCTTTCTCCAAATTATCAGAAAGCCATTAGGATGCAGTGGGCTCACTCATTAGCCAAATCCCTGTTGATATAAATACCTTATGCCATCCAGGAATGTTATTTATTCACGTACATACACATAGGGCATGGCATTTACAATTACCCTGCTCCAGACCCAAGGATCTGACATCTGTTTTCTAATGATAGATAATTACATGATGTCAACTGCAATCATCGGCAGTTGCTGCTAAGACACTGTGTTCGGAGTGCCACTGGTGCTGCCATGTTGGTTCCAGCGGTGACAGCACACCTTGAGGGGAACTGTGGCCAACTCCCTCAGAATGTAAATATGAGTCTGGGAGTCAGGGAGTGTGAGTGTGCATATGCATCTGAGAGAGCTGTTGGCACCGGTGAGACTGGTCATGAGTGGATGGACATTTGAAGGTGAAGCCAGTCTGTGCTCTCAGAAGTCGTTGGGTCTCAAAAGAATAACAATCTTCTAGGATCCATATCTAAAACCTAAGCTTAACAAAAGGAGAAATGACACTCACATTTCTTTTTAAACTGGTGGTTAGGAATTTTGTGATTTCTGTCATTTTGTGAGGATGTTTTCATAAATTTGATTGTTCTTTTTAGTCCTTAATGTGTAAAATAATTGCTTGAACTAATTTTCTTTCCATAAGATGGATAACTTAGGCTTTACTATGTTAAATGTCAAAACATTCCACAGCCTGTAAGACCTAAAAATACTTAGACAAGAGACCACATACTGTGTGTTCAACTATTTTTCGACAGATAACAACAGGTGAATAAATGAAACTCACCCTCACTGTGGTTAGATTACAGATTTCTCTGAGTCTTAACCTTCTTGTGAACATGTGGAATAATTTAAGTACGCAACTCAACAAAATATAGAACAAAGATTGTGATTTGGAAAATATTCCACAAATTGGACAAAAGCTCCATTGTCTCTAGCATCTGATTATTAATAAAGTGTGTGTGTGTGTGTGTGTGTGTGTATGTGTATGTGTGTGTGTGTGAGGACAGATAAGCAGATTATTTAAGGTTATTGAGATTTCACTTAGACGGGCAAAGGAATCGACACTGTGACGCGTCTCTGCAGCGCCTCCACCGCATCTCCTTGGCGACTTGGCTGACACCTCTGCTGCGTACAACTGCCATATGGTTGACTGGTGTGTTTTGTTGTCACCTGGCAATGAAACGGACATTGTTAATGTCACACTGGGTCCAATTAGAAAAGCATCACAAGCTGAAGCCGACACAATTACTGAATTCTTGTGGTTCTGAAAGGATTGAAAGCATCCTTTGAATGAGCAATGTTTTTTTTTTTCTTTTTTCAAGTAAGCAAAGGATATTTAAGGAATCATGCATGCAATTTATGTGTTGCTCTATCATTAAGTTGGTTTTAATGTGGTATGACATGCCGGTGAAATGAGTAAGACTTTTGTCTATTTAACTACAGGCATCTTTGTTCCAGGCACAATAACAGTGCTTGAAAGATGTTAACACTTTAATTTAACAGTGTTACAATGACCTCTAAAGCATTTGAATATATTTGGAATATGTTTAGGCTTTTTAAAGTAGAGAGATTTCAGACTTGCTCAAACATGTTTTTTTCCCCCACTGTTGATGTAGAGGGAGCTCCAACCAGATAGGTTGAGAAGCCAGGTCTTTCTGTGATCAGAATCAGTGATGTATCATGCGGTTGCCCATCATAACTGGCGAAATTATGTCAATTTCGACCAATGTAAAGTCAAGCTCAGTCATAGCCCTGAGACATCAAATGAGTCTAGCTGTCATTCTTCGGTGAGAGGTCAGGCTGCCACATCATGTTTCTGTGTAGGAGGTTTGGCTCTGAGTATGAGTTTCTGCAAATGGCCTTGTACTGCCTGCAAAGATGCAGCAAGCGCTTTTCTGAGTGCTTCATTTGCAGTTGGGACAAGCTGATGGCTTTTGCGAATGTGTATGTTAACTCGTGCAGTGTCATTTGTTATCACCAACATCATCTTCATCACAAGCTGCTGTTGTCTTTGCAGTATGTCACGGCATCAGCGAGGTAGACGTTTGGAGGATCCGGTTGTAATGAAAATGAGCTGAGAGAGAATCTTTCAGGAGCCATTTGGAAATCTTTAAGCTCTGCTGTGCTTTGCCATGTAATTAATTCATCTGCATTTTAACCAGCCTCACAACTCTGTATATTGCACTGTATATTCCAAATGATTTCTTGGGATTGTCTCACAAAACACTCTGTGTAAGCTGTCTTGCTCACTAAACTCTTAAAATGTGAATTTGCTGACATATGCTCCTGGGGTTCAGGTTGCGGGCCCCAACAGTGCTTTTAGCCCAGTTAGCTTGGCTAAACTTCCTTGCAATACCCACGGGCTCTGTATCCTAGTGAAGGGGCCTGAGGCTCAGCTCCAGATGGCCGTCTGGATAGACAAAGCCGTTTTACTGCCTCGTCCCTGCCACATTACTCAAACGTTATCACCCCTGCCTACAAAAATCCATCTGTTCTCACGCTCTAACTCAAAGATCCATCATCTTGACACTTGTATTGAAACAATGACAATAATGACAGCACGAGATGGATCTCAGAACAACACTATGCACGTTTAAACTGGCAACTTTTGTCCGAAGATCAATTTTTGGAAATGAAGTTGTCAGCAGAATTTTTTTTTTTTTCTATAGGAGGAGCATTTAAGTTGTGCTCTCTACATATTTATACAGAGGAGCTGTGTATCTGGCTCCCATTGTTTTGCAAGCTTGACGGTTTTAATGAGGCCACAGAAGAGTTTCTTCTAGTTAACTTTCTGTTGTGGTAGAGTTTCAGCTGGGATCAATGAAGGATTTAGAATAGGTTTAAGTTCCTCCTCGCTCACTCTGCCTCTCTCACTTGCTCACTCTGCCACACAAGGATGCTTGCACACACACACACACACACACACACACACACATACTTGCCTCAGCTCTTGCTGACTAATTGGGTACAGATGCTGAGTGGTGTGATCTTATAGTTTGAGCTCCCAGTGTGTTTTTATGTGTGCCTGTGCATGTGCATGTTTGTATGTTAACAGGTGCTGAACTTAAGCTTACCCCTTACCATTCACCTCCACTGATCTATACTGATCTATAGTTCCTGCATAGACTGTGTGTCCCTGGTTGTCTCCATTGCTGCAGCCTCCTGCTTCTGACTCCCCTGCACTTCAGCACAGACACTGTTTACAAGCAGTGGAGTTTTTTATTTATTTATTTTTTTACAAATGGCTTTGTCCATCCAAATCACCATCTAGAGTCATCTTTGTAGCTTCACTCCAGATTTATTTTCCGTTTCAGTCCTCAGTTTTGTGTGGTTTTCTCACGTAAAACGTTTTTCTTTGCACTCTATCTCTCGCTTTTCTATAAGTTTAGATCATATATATTACAGGTCTTGTAGGTCAAAGAATGCTTTTGTGAGGACTTTGATTTATTTGTGCATTTATATGTGCTGAGCGCTTGAAAAGGCACTCGCTCTTGCATGGTTTGCCCTGTGGTGTGTGTGAGACGAGGCCAGTGACCAGTGATTCTCTGACAAACGAGGTGTGCATGTGCCTCTACCAGCCCATACATTACTGTCTGACCCTATCTGACCAACCAGACATCAGCTTTCTGGGGAAATTCAGAGAGCATGTGTACTGAAGCCCTGACCATTTTATATCATTAACGCTGTAAATATCTTAAGAATTTGGGGTTTTTTGCTGCATTTAATTGTTGGCTTTCACTGTCCTTGACATAGACTTTTTGCTGGAAATCTTTGGTGCTATTGCCAACACGCACACAGTATATGGTCAAAAGTATTGGGACACCTGACCGTTGCATTCTAAATTCATAGACAACTTTACAGCAATCACGGCTTCCACTCTTCTGGGAAAGCTCTCTATAAGACTTTGGAGTGTTTCTTTGAGAATTTTTGCCCATTCATGCAGTAGAACATTTGTGAGATCAAGAACTGATGTTGGACTAAAGGTCTGGCTCACAATCTCTGTTCCAGTCCAGGTGTTGGATGGGGTTGAGGTCAGGACTCTGTGAGGGCCAGTCAAGTTCTTCCACGCCAAACTCATCCAATCATGTCTTTATGAACCTTGCTTTGTGCACTAGGTTACAGTCATGTTGGAATAGAAAAGGGCCTTCAACAAACTGCTGCCACAAAGGAAGCCCCCACCCCTGAAAAGCAGCTCTATACCACACCTGAATTCAATAATAAAGCAGTGTGTCCCAATACATTTGTCTATATAGTGTGTCTTAGAGTTACAGAATATATCTAAAGATTTGCCCTAATCACACCAAGCAGCTCCATCTGAGCTCTTCCAGAGTCCCAAATCTTTCCAAAATTAGCTCCGATGTCAGATCTTACCCTCCAGGTCCACGTCAGACCCACCAATGCCCAGTTGCTGTGGTGCTGGTTTCAAACCTGTGTCGCAGTGCCCCTGTGATGTTTCAAACATCTTGGTAGTGAAATAGCCTGTGTTCACGGGTGGTGTGATGATGTTGGCATATCCTTACTGTTCGATTGTCTGTTTGTTTTGTTTGTCTTGACTGCTGTGCCCAGGTTCATTCAGGAGATAGAGATGAACATGGGACCAGGCCAGGCTAAGCAGTGCCAGCTCCGAGCCTTCCTCACTTACTACATCAATGACCTCTTCCTCAATCAGGTTAGTGAAATGACAGATTGATGCCTTTTATACTGTCCACTATAGATAGATAGATAGATATACTTTATTGATCCCAGGATGGGAAATTGCAGTGCAGCAGCAGCAATACACACAACAGGCTAAACAAAATGTTAAAATAGCAAAATAAAAAGTGGCATATATGAAATATATATACAAGGCAATATAAAAAAGTATATATACAGCAGTAAACAGTGTAATGTAGTGCAAAACAAAGTAGAGTGTAAGGTGTCAGTAGAATGTAAGGTGAGTGAGTAAAACATATAAAGTGCGTAGTGGAGAGTAGCATATGTAATCTCCACCTGCAGGATTCATATGACATCTCTACATATTTTCTGCAGGTTTTAAACAAATGGAGAGGCTGCTTGTAAATTTCAGATTTTCAGTTCGTCTCCACCCCCTTGGGCATGTGTGTGACAGACATGTTTTATTTTTAGTTCGCAAGTTAGTGGTGCAGTGTGACATTATGTCAAAAATTAGATTTACTCCCGAGGAACTGAGGAGGCACCATTAACCACTGACACTGGTATGTATATACATAAAAGGAGAGAAGATTTGTGCGTAACATAAATCACTTCTGCATCTTGTCATGTGTTGCTTATGAAGTAGCTGCTTTCAGTTTTCAAACAAATGTAAATTTACAGATTGTAATTCTGCTTGTAAAACTGTTTTTCCTCAGGCTTTATGAAGAATTTTCAATTGTTAAGTTGTCTAAATAGTCTGTTTTATCAAGACGACCATCTGGAGCTGAGTAACTTTTTGCATTAAATATTAGAAACAGCTTTGAATTTTGTTTATGCTGATGGGAACATCATCTTCACCTTCAGGAAATATTAAATTTCAAACAAAAATAACAAATACTGACTGATTTTTAAACATACAAAATGAGTTTTTCATTACTGCAGATTTATCCCATTAAATACTATAAGTCTATGTGATGCAAACTTTTGTCACTGAACCATAAGGTGCGAACAGAGATCAACAAGGAAATTGAGGCAGTGAGCAAAGCATCGGACCCCTTGAAGATCCTTGCCAGCGCTGATACCATGAAAGTCCTGGGAGTTCAGAGACCCCTGCTGCAGGTCAGGAACTTCCATAACACGCATCCGTAAAACACCCAATATTTACATACACAGGTGGGTGGGGGGCAAAAAGGCTTGACAGCTTTGCACTGGACATTGATTGTACAGGTGGTAATGACTTTTCTTATGTGGAAACAAACCTGCCTGCTTGGACAAGTCTCTTTTGTTTGAATACAAAAGTTCAAACTGTGAACGCTGGATGTGAACAGCCTTCGACTTTTGGTTCACACGCTTGCATGCAGGCTGTGTGTGCACCTGTGAGCAGTTTGAGGTGCCACACTATCTGTTTGTTTAGCACCATCTCCCTTTTGTACCCCTGTTCAGTGGAGGAGGGCTCTCTTGAGCACACTCACCTTCCAATTCTCTGTGATCTCAGTTGGTTAAGGGGAAGTCAAACACACACACACACACACACACCTTTCACATCATTATGCCCATCCTGCTACCCGTCTCACAGGATCATAATTGCAGTAGAACTGTTGTTTGATCTTTGAGATTGTCACCATTGCTAACTAGTGGTCCTACAGTGCACATACACACAAATATTTGTATCTACCATTCTCTTTTTCCAAGGATTTTCTTGAAAGTGAGTCTGTGATTACGATGGCTAAGCTGACCAGAGAAGTGGAGGGTTTTTGGCTCAAATGCACTTTGACTGTTACACTATATGAATGTACAAGCTGCAAGGAATATAGCTTAGCTTTGCTGTGCCTGTCCCTGACAGGTCTATCTATAGCTATTCTATTGCAGTTATCTGAAATATCATGAACATCACAATTCTTCTCTGACTTCGAATGACAGATTTATTTTTTATTTTTATTTTTTTTAGATTTATTTATTTTTGTGTCCTGTTTTTAGATAACCACCTCTGAAATGTGTGCCTGTACCTCAATTGAATGGAAATGGATAAGGATTTAATTTCAATTTGAAACATTTTTTCCAAGGAAACAGTCAAAGAAAGCAAAAAAAAAACAAAAAAAAAAAAACTTGGATATGAGCGAGAAATTTAACCCAAAAATTTACTGATGCCGACTGCCTCATTAACTGCACCACATTTAACCACAGGCTCATCTTGCTGATTTTGGCAGCCTTTCTTATTCAAAACAGACTCATGGCAGGTTGAAGATTACAGCAGTGCCAAAGTCGAGATCCAGACAGTTGGCAAGATTTTTATATGTGTCAGCTGTCGGATCTTTTGGTTGTTTGGTTGAGTATGGCGACAGTATTGTGAAAACGTACATGTCTCATGTACGCATATTTTTTGGTGACAGGTCTGTGTGATGTGTGTGTTTTTGTCCAAGCGGTTGTCAAAGAGGACAGTGTCCCAGAGAGGCATTTGTTGGTGCTGTGGGTGTTTGTGTGGCATTCCTTGGACACGTGTTTGTTGGTGTATGTTTGTTTCTGTCAGAGCCTTCTTGTCTGTGTGCCTGGTTCCCTCACAGGGAGTGAACAGCGGTGGCAGATCATTACAGAGAGAGAGACCGTGGGCGTTTGGGGTTCAGCAGGGTTTGTTTACGGCTCGGGCCCCTCCTTAACGAGGAGTGCAGCATCTTGCTAATTATGCTGCTGTGGCTAATGAGCCTTTCTGCTGATAGTGGGGAGTGCAATAAAACACTCCTTTTGTTTGGGCTTTTTGCCTTTTTAATTGGGCTAAATAAAAGAGCCTTCCGCTCTTCTTCTCCTGCCATTCACATTCTGGGGTCAGGATGGCATTTGTGTGTGTTTTCGGTACTTTTTCATGTGTGTATTTGTATCCCTGTGGGTCTGTTTTGCTACCTGTGTGTGGATGTGTATTTGGTCTCCAATTTGAGAGCCTTCCCACTGCTTTCTTTGATGGCCTTCATCCACAGTGTGACTGTTTTGAGAGACTGCTCTTCTTCAGTGTGTATTTTTTTATTCATTTAGTTGTCATGAGAGCTTTTGATAAAGGGCTCTGACACCCTTTTATCCAGAAAGTATGAACTAAAGTAGCTTTTTGAGCTGGGTTTTCACAAACACTTTATGTCAGGTTCCTCCTGGCCAGTTGGTGAATTTACCAAGCCTGTAACTGGAATGGACAATTAAAGATCATTGTGAGAATACTATAGAATTTTTGCTAGATTTTTCAACAATGGAGCAGATGTGGTCACTTGTGTCTTTGTGCATCTTTGTGTCTGCATATCTGTGCAGGAGGTTAAGTGTGTGCACACATTTGCTGTATGTGCCAGGTGCGTTCAGAGAGAGACATACATCGCCAGCCTGGCTGACGAGAGGAAGCGCGCTCAATATTGCTACACCACATTAAACACTCTCTCTCATATACCTTGGCGGGAGTCATATATGGGAGACCATAAGGGAGCACATTTTATGGACGCATCTGCTCTCTGCAACCACTGAAGCACACATTAATGTGTGCAATAGTTTGTATCTGAGGAAGATATTAATGTGCAGCATGTGTGGTTTTGTATGTTCTGGATTAGAGCTGAGGAGTTTTAGAGCCAAGCAGAAATGTAACAGTGCACATGCATATGCCAGTGCACTCCAATATTTTTAAGACTCATGGATACACTGTCAGGTTTTGCATATGCATGAAATGTACAACAATTTCTGACCCTCAGCTTCCTCATATGGGTTAGGTTTACCTCTGGTCTATTTTTGCTCCCTCCTTGCAGCATGATAAGAATATTTATGGTTGTATTTCCATAGCATTAACTTTTGGAGTGGACCCATATTATGAAATGCGCTTATGTTCTATTAGTTGTTTGACCCTCTGTTGGTGATATCTCAACAGTGGAAATGGACAAAGTGACTTTATGGAAACGCTGCACAAGTCAAGGTGAATATCTCACCTTAGGTTTGCTTAAACAGCCCTTAATAAACAATACACATGCAGTCTGGACATAGGTTAATAAGTAATATTGATATGGGCAATGATTTGCCTATCACATGGCACCAGCAGTGTCAAATACTGCATTTATATGTATTGCATTTCTATCATGTGCATATATTCCATAATAAGTATGACACTGGCTATATAATGTCCACTAGGAACATGAGATAAAGGCTGACTGGGACAGTATATAGTTCAGTGGGAAAGGTTACCGTCCATTCGTGTGTCTGTGTGATAGCGTAGCCTCGGCTGATAAGAGCAGTGCTGTTAAAGAAAGGAGGACGACAGCCAAGCCACAAATCTTAGTCTTCATTGTGTTTCTTTATGTCTTTGGCTTATTTGATATCACGGTTTCAGTCTTGTTTTCTTGATGTCTTTGTTGCTCTCTGCCTTTCATCTACTGTGGCCGTAGTTGTTCCCCTTTAATTCCTGTTTTTCTCTCCTTTTTTCATGAACTAGACTTCAACACACAAACATACATGCTGTTAGCCCTAGCAGTCTGATGCTATCTGTCCAGCTTTGGTGTTGCCACTGATTGATTCATTTAATTAGAGTTAGATCGAGGGAAAACGGCAAAGCGGGGGGGAGTGAGATGGGGTATGGAATAGAAGAAGAAAGTAGGGTAGGGAGGGTATGGTCACTCTGTTGGATAGCTTTGGAGATTGGCTCCATTAATCTTCACACAGCTTCACACAAGTGCTATGAGACAAACCCACCATAACAAGAAACGGGGGACCACATTTCTCTGGCCAGAAGACGGTGGTGTCCAGCCACCTGCATACCTCCTTGTACGGTGTGCCCGTGTTTGTGAGACAGTCCATGAGTAGGGATGAATTGCTTGTTTTCTGCTTGTTTACTTCATCAGCCTAGGCCACACCAGAGCCATAATTACATTACACATTGGCCCTCTTGTTCCGGTTAAGTATTCTTCAGCTTTGTCCCCTGCATTTCCAAACAATAGCTGCTAACTAGTCCTTTTGTATGTGAATATGTATGTGTGTTTGTGCAGTCAGTGTCCCTGCATTTCATTCAGTACGTGCATGTATTTGCCTGTTTACAGGGTGTTTCTATTGCGCATAACTTGTTCTGGAACCAGATAAAGACTGATTTCATTCACTCACTGTCAGCTGCTCACTGTATTGCAGATGTGTTCCGCTGCCAATGGCCTGCTAATGATGTTGACCTTTTAAATTTCATATTCACTTGTAGCTTTGCGATAGAGAGAGAGAGAGGAGGGTGGAAGCAGGCATACACACATATACACTGTTACTTGTGCATGCACACGAACCCACTCACACATCCACCTCCAATAACTGTAATGACACTGACCTTTTCATTTGTGATGATGCGTGTAGGCAATGTTTATTTGTGTGTTGGGGGGGGGTTGGAGGTGCTGATCGTTTCCTGTTGATTGCCCCCTGCCCACTGTATGAACACCCCCGTCGCACACCCGCACACATTGGTGGGGGGGGGCTCTCTTTATTAAGGAGACTCTCAAAACCCTGCTCCCATCAACAGACACAGCAATCACAACACAATATACCCGTTAGCAGCCTCAGCCCTGCCCTGTGATTGGGACCCAAGTGGGAGGAAGGAAGGTGTTAAGGTGGTTTGTATA
This sequence comes from Scatophagus argus, assembly GCF_020382885.2. Classification (NCBI taxonomy): domain Eukaryota; kingdom Metazoa; phylum Chordata; class Actinopteri; family Scatophagidae; genus Scatophagus; species Scatophagus argus. The sequence goes on along the minus strand of NC_058514.1, from coordinate 6,995,966 downwards.
CACACACATACACTACCCACACACAGGGAGACGCACACCACATACATTACCAGAAACAAAACCAAAAGCAATTCCCAAGTTTATTAGTAAAAAGAGAATCTCAGCGAAACTGCGCAACACCCATTTTAATTCTGCCAAAACAGGCCAGTTCACACTAAAATAGATAATCTAAATGCTGTTCAATTTAGTCCAAATAGTTTCTAGAGTCCTCTACTGCATTATCTGTCATGAAATGGATTGTGCCTAAGCATCCAGTTGACAATTTTACAGCTGTTAAGCGTTATCAAGGAATGAGGCACCTCCATAAAAAAAAGAAAAAACACTCTTACTTGCAGCAATTTTGGCTGCACTTGAAATGGGTCCCTCCAATCTCCTTTTCCTCCTCTACCAAGAGTTGTAATCACTTAGACAATATGGTGGTCTCCAGAGGATTATTTGATTTTATGTTCCCAGCATGGCCTTACTTGAACTAATGTAACAGTATCTCAGAGCGGTCAGACTCACTCTCGTGCTCAGGAAAAGTTTAAGAAGAGGTTCTGGGATGAAAGGATAACTTCCTGACTCTTCATTGTTGGCTGAATAATTCATTATTATCATTATTATTATAACCGTAATCTATACAGAGAGGTTGGCTGAGCATAAATACTCTTTAGAACAAAACACTGCACATTGCACATTGACTATGAATTTAATTATAAGGGCAGTGAAATTCAGAGGCTGTTTTAGTCCTAGCATTGTCCCATCATAAAAGAAATATTGATTAATTGAACTATAGTGCAGTTAGCTCAAACTCTTCAGTATTTGGGTTCACATTAAACTTCATCTTGTGGTAGCTTCCCTGTCTTACTGCCAGTTCCTAGAAAATTGTATTTTCCATAATTATTTGGTGATGATAATCAGGCAGACCATCACTAGTTTTGATAAGCTGTTTGTTATAATGCAATAATGTAGAAGTCGTCACTTGTTTCCTACTAAATGGTCTTAAATTTTTTTTATTTTTTTTTTTATAGCATAGCTAACCTCAAAGCTTCATTTCTGTTTTGCCTCCTTTCTCACCGTTCAAGGTGTAGCAGTCCCCACCACCCACCTTTGCCTGGTTATCTCACACCAAACACATATACTCCTGCAGCTTGCGCCCAGCTGCCCTGGGCCTCCAACCTGCCTCCACTATGGAAATGTTCCCGCCTCACAATTGTGACACAGCTGTGCTTTTTTTATGCTGTTTATATATTTATATCAAAATAATAGATATATATTTCAAATAACACGTGCGTTTCTGTGTGTGTGTGTGTGTAGTGACAGAGACAGCATTTAAATGAGTGAAGCAAACAGCCTTGCCAGCTACAGCCCAGGGTAGTACAGGTTCACATCATGCAGCGCTGCCTCTGACAGAGCCTCTGTGTGTAACGAGACATAATCTTTGCCTTTGGAGTGAGTGAGTTAGAGGGGGGAGAAGTTGAAATGTCAGCTCTACCACAAACATGCCCTTTGGTTTGAAGGAAGGAAGGTTTTGGCTGTGGGCGCCTGATAAAAGTTACAGCTTGAATTTTTAGAAGCAAGTCACTACTCTGAATTTGCAAATGACAATCTTTGTGGTGCTGTCGGCACACACGTGTTTGTGTGTGTGTGTGTCTGTGCCCATATATCTGCCCGCATGCATCTGTGTGTTTGTGTGTGTGTATGTGCACAGATACAATAGCTATACGGGCCTAATGAGGCACGGAGAGGAACATACAGCCCTCACTGAACGCATTAAATTGCATTATTATTTCTCTTTCACTTTCTGATACGGCCTTTTATTCGCTCGTACAAACCAGTGATGGCCTACCCCCATTCTTGTGAGTAATAATTCAGAATAACTGATAATAGTAAGTGATGAATAATTATATAAAATAGAAAGAACATCCCTCTCACATCCTCATGCAGGCACCGATACAGCGGTGGTTGTAAAAACGCTAAGAGGATCGTGGAGTGATTTGAAAAAATTGACATTTGGGTCTCTGTGTGGAATCAAATCTGAACTCTGGGGTGAGTCCCTGAATTAGCATGCGCATCTCTATATTTCACCCCACATTTGCGTTGTTGTGCGGGTACGAATTGGGGGTGTGTAATGTGGAAGCCCATCTGCAATCAGCCAAGTGTGATATTGCTCCTCATCTCTCAATTACAACACTTGCAAACATTGTGCTAAGCTTTGAATTGGAAGTGATGATGGTGGAGGTAAAAGAGATGAAGATGTGTTCATCAGTTAGTCAGTTTGCTCTACCCAGAGGCTGCGTCTACATCTGTTTATTTCACAGTGACATGTTTTTAATGCCATACTGTGAACATCAAAACTAAAATCCACGTGTACATGCTGATTCTCACTCAGTCCTACAAAATGGATCATTTAATGATAGCCACCCACCATGGATCATGTAGCCTTAAGCCATGTTTTTATTTTTTATTTATTTCTTTATTTGACATTATACACACTTTAGTAGACAAAGGCATGCTGCCTGGTTGTCAGAGCTTAAACAAACTTGAATATGGACCTGCTCCCATGCACACACATGTGAAGGAGTGTGTGTTGCGGTTGAGCACGCACAAGCATTAGGGCCATCCGGTGTGTGTCAGGGAGAGTCTTCGAAGTGTGTCTCTACTCTGACGTTGATGAATGATCTGTCAAGACAATGTCCCACTCATGCCCAGCTCCCCCTTTACCCAGGAGAGGGACAGCCTGTGTGTGTGTGTGTGTGTGTGTGTGTGTGTGTGTGTGAAAGGAGGGCAGACGGGGGTTATCTTTGCATGTGTTCTCATTTGCGTGGGCGTATGCATGCAGTGCTCAGTGTGTATTGTTTTGGTTCAGTCACACATGTGAATGACATGGCGTAGACATTACACGAATCAGCGGTTCGGGGTCAGGCCGTGAGCGAAATGGCAAAGGGTACAGGGGTTAAATACTCTGACCCCCTCACAACCTTGAGGAGCACCCCTCTATTTTTAATGGGGAAATCCGTGATCCGTTTCCAATTCAAACCGGAGGCCCTCGAGTCCATCCGTCCACCGCCCCCCCACCCACCCTCAACAGCTTTGGGAACACATTACAAAGACCTTCTGAAACAAACTGCCGTTTACACCCAGCGTTTACTTAGACATCCTAAGTGAGCTTGAGTAAATAAAATGCACTCCCTCTCGATACCTTCCTTTATACCTCAGAGAGACAGTCTGCATTTAGCAAACAGAGTACAGCGAAACAAAGGAGTTTAGCAATTACAGCCCTGCACTCATACTGTATTAATGTCATGTCCTAATGTTTTACTTTTTATTCACTCAACCAAAGGAAATCACTACTTTTAGTAGCAGCTCAGGATGGTTTCTGTAACGATGACCGTGCATTAACAGCTCTTTCCGCTGAGGCGCCACTCTGAGTGCTAGCACTGCCTTGTTGCTGTCATTAAACCACTATTGTGATGGCCTTCATTTCACTCTTAACGACAGCAGTTTACCCCAGCAAATTTCTGAGATCCATTTGCAACACGCAAGTCTAATTTTCCTTGATGATTGTGCTTTTCCATTGTAATGGTGTAAAAGAGCAGAGGCAAAGTGCAAGCAAGCTCAGTTTCAGGGCTAATGCAATACTGCGAAGTAGAATTACGAGAGAAATATGGGTATTTTTCACATTATTGCACAGTATGTTGACCTTTAAGTGTGAAAGATTAGAAAGAGTGAGGGAGAGAGTACAATAGACGCGGGCAGAGAAGCCTCCACAGTGGATGCTGTCTCCTATGTAACGGTCAAGTAAGACGGAGGAGACGAAGCAGAACACGCTCCATCTACCGCTCTCACTCACTCCCTCTCAGCCCTCCCTTTCTCAATCTGTCCCTTGATTACTTTTTAATGATTTCTGCTGCCTGAGACAAATGGCTGTGTTAAATGAGCAGAATTAGACAAGGGAGCTGAGCGCAAGAGCATTTGTTAAAGCGGGAGTAATGGATCGGGCATCCATTGTTTACTCTTCTCCATTTACTGGCTGTTGAGCTCCATGTCGTCAAAGTCGAGGCAGCAGGACTGGAGGGCCACTGTTATTATCCTGACTAGACGCAAACTTTTTTTGACAATAGCATGTAATTATTATGTTGAAATTTCCAAGTCCTGCGCATTTTAAATTTTGTTAAGGGTTTTGTCTGCAGAACTGCAATATTTAGCATATCCAGGTTATATTGAAGTTAATTTTTGCATGACATAAAGGAGAACTGAAATGATCAGTTAGGATGTTTGGATGTACTTGATGTTTTGTTTTTTTTTTCCCCTTGATGTATCTCTATAGTGTTTGCTGTTGCAGAAGACCAATCTAATCAATCACCAATCAAGGACTGGTGTTGTGTATATAGCAAATCAATACAGTTGAATTTATCTCAAAAAAATAATAATCATCATTCTTGCTAAGAATTACTAAACACTTCAGGAAAAACTGCATTACTCTCCATTGATACTGAGTGAGGAAGTCAGTCGTGCGGAAGTTTCCCTGAGCCACACACCCAGAGGCTGACCCTACAACCTGACCCTCTTGCAGGAGGCAAATGGAAAACAGTTCCCTTCAGTGGTCACAAAAGTACCATATTATCATCACTGCAGTATCACCATAGTCAGAAATTGGCAGTGTTGTCATTGCTTTTTTTTTTTTAACAGTATTATTTAAGTGGTTTACAGCACCACTGGCCTGCATTAAGATACGGCAGTAGCTGTTAATAAAGCTCCAGCCCTCCTGCAGGGTGTGTGTATTTCTTCCTACCCTGGCAGGCTGACAGGGAGTTAGGCATGGACAGTAAAGGGTTCTCCCTTGGCACAGACAAGGCCTTGGTTAGCACTCCGTGGGCATGGGCACTGCTATGGATCATTACTTCCCGCAGTGGAGAGGCTGCTGTTTGTGTGTGTGTGTGTGTGCGCGCGTGCGCATGCTTTCCTGCTTCTGACAGAATGAGCGAATGGGAATCTGAAACACGGAAAGAGCTATTAATATTAATGCCATTCTGTCACATCAGGGGTCTCTCCTTATTTTTTGATCATCAATTACAGTCACTGCCGCCCCCTACAGTCTTTTCAGCCACTTTGGCAGCTTGCTACTAGCTTTAAATATTATTGAGCTTTTTACAAAATGTTTTATTAACACTAAAATAACAGGGAGAGGAGATCATGCACATGTGGGAGCTGTGCTGTGTTAATTTTACTCCTCTAAGACTCAGGTGTGTTAGTGACATCATAATCGAGTACAGATTATGCTTTTGCTCATAACCATTTGTTCCAGTAAACAACGTGTGAGCTATGGAGTGAATCCTATGGTTGTTTATGCTGTCAGCCTGGCTTTGGCAGGGCACATTAAAAAACAAGTACCACTACTCTGTACCCCTGCAGGTGTTTGCACCTACCACAGATCATTTCCATTTTTCTCATCTTTGGGAAGGCTATTAATTTTTCCATTTCACATCTAAACAATGAAACTTCATGTTCAGTTTACCTAGGACGAGTATTGAGATGAATATTGAGAATCTATGAATGATTAATATAAATCATGCGTGAGCCCCTCTTTTGTGTATCTTTGTGCAGGATAACTGCTTCACATGCAGTCCTGCTTTCGCAGTCGTAGCGAGTTTCAGAGTAAAAGCAGCCAAGCTCTCAGCAGGCTAATAGCAAGTTATCACTATTATTAGAGATGTAGGATAGATTGGTAAAGTGCTAGGAGCAGGCAAACGGGAACATACTGAGTTGTAATCTCATTTAACAGCTCTTGAATTGCTCAAAGGTGTGCGTTTTGAAAAGTTTGCTAGCTCTGTGTGTGTGTGTGTGTGAGAGAGAGAGAGTGAGTGTGTCTAGAGATATGAAGCTTCTCTGCTGTTCCTGGGCCAGCTATTAGTCACGCAGGAGTGGCTAATCTGTAATGGCTGCTGTCACAGCCCTGCCATGGCTCCTGGTGATGGGCGCGCTGTTACAAATGCACACACTCTCACTTTCAGCCTGGGAACACACACAACACAGAAGTTCAAAACACACACGCTGATTCACTTACAAACAAAAAAAAAAATCATCCATTCCACCAATACAGTGTAATGACTTTTGACAAGCTCTCCAGCACCCAGGCATGAGTTCGGCCACAGGTGCCAGGTAAACAAGTGAAGCTGGACACTGAATCTGACTGGGCACTTGCAGAAAATCCTCTTTCCTCAGTCCTCTTATGTTTTTCTGGGTCTCCTACTCTGTTTCTCTCACTGAAAATTCTGCATTATTATGTACAAATAAAACGCAACAGAACACTCATTGCTGTCCTCCTGTTTCTGCCTCCAGAGCACAGTGGTAGTGGAGAAGTCCATCCAGGATCTAATGAGCCTAATGCGAGACCTGAGTGCCTACTCCAACCAGTTCCTTGAGATGGTCTGCGACAAGCTCAAAGACTACAAGGAAATCTGCAACACAGCCTACAGGTAAATATGGAAGAGGCTGCACTAGAAGGATGAGGGCCACATAATTTTCTTGCATTCGTGGCCCACTCTTGGTTTGCCATCTCACGGTTAAATGTTACTGTGTGTCTTTATAGGGAACAGCATTGAATAAGCCACGTAATCTCAATGTGGCAGGTTTGATTCCAGCCCAGCACCTTTGTTGCATGCCACATCCCCACCTTTTCTCTCTCCCTTTTCTGTTTCTGTTTCTTTCTGTTTCCCTGTTCCTTCTTCACAGTCGCTGTCCTATAAAGGTGAAAAAAATCCCCAAAAATAATATTCTGGAATGAGGTTCAAATTGGATGTTGCTTTTTCCATGCATAAAATTACACACACATTGACGCTGTGAAAGGCCAACCATCTTGGCTTCCTAGGACCATGTAACACCTGGCCAGGTAAGGGGTGGGGGGTGCTTTGAGAAAATGGAGGCATATGAGAGGGAGTGATAAACAGATCAGGAGATGCAGGAAAGGACTGACAGACTGCTGGGAGTCCATCTGGACTCTGTCACAGGTCAGCGTCAGTCTCACTGGGGCCTCCGAGTGATAAAGACAAGCCCAACTGAGGCTGCCAATGTGCATGTGTGTGTTTGGGATTGTATCTGTGGGTGCACACTGCATACATTTGTGTTCCTGTGTGCATTTACACATGAACGAATGTGGGTGCGTGGGTGTGAAACCCTACAGGGCTTGTGTCTCCTTTACAAGGCATTAGTATGATATTAATTGTAGAACTGAGCAACCAACCCAGACACATGCATACAAAGCAAATCTATGTTGACAACGTGCCCCAATTTCTCTTCACGCCAAATCAGTGCTGCCGTAGAACTATTTTATATGCCAGCCCCCTGACTATTACTGATACTAGTCTGTCTGTATGACTATTAGTAATATTCACTTAATTAATTTTCAACCGCACTTGGCGTGGCTCGAGGGCAGCGGTTGTCTTGTTTTGTTTTCAGGTGAAATATCTTAACAACGTTTGGATGAGTTTTGGTACAAACATTCTTAATCCAATTAACTTTGATCATTCCCTGACATTTCAGCTAATGCCCCTAGCAGGTCAGAAATATGATTTTTCCATCCTCCCAGTGCATGACCTGACACCTCTAAAACTAAAGAATGAATTCCTTTCAGAATTGGTTGTACATTCATGGAAATATCATGTAGATAGTAATGCTGAAACTTATCATCATGTGATTAAGAGCACCCGCAGGCAAATATACTGTGTATCACCACAGCAAACTTCTGAGTTGGATTTGTCACTGAATTTCTTTAACATGTATTATGGTTTATAACTTGTCTGAATTTGTTTGCACTTGGTTATTTGTGTCCTCAGGGCTGTAGTCCAGTGTGAGGAGAAGCTAACCATCAGCGCTTCCTGGTCTAAAGACGAGGACATCAGTCGTCTGCTCCAGTCGCTCCCTAACTGGGCAAATATGGCCCAACCCAGACAGACGCGCCAAAAGAGAGAAGACGAAGAGGACTTTACTCGGTACAGTCACAAAAACACATGTACTTGTTCATATACATGTACAACCAGTATTTGTTTACTTTCACACTTCTGTCAAAAGGAACCTGCACTTGAACATACAGGGTAACACATACACTCGTCATGCACGCTGTGCACACAGGAACAAGCAGGAGCAGGCACTGACTTACACTTGAGCAATCAGCCACTTAATTCTTCCCTCCCGCCTTTGCTCCTTTATTCTCGTATTATTGAACCCTCTCCTGTTGACTAAGATGCACCCATAAAATCAGTAATGATTGCTCTTATAAACACCCTTTATCTGAACAAAGTGAGGAAACGAGGGAAGAACAAAATAGGAAAATATAAAGAGAGCAGACGAGGGCGGGGGGGTCAGTCTTATCGAAATTGCCTTTGAATGTGCGCACTCTTCAGGGAACACTGGAGCTCATCGGAGCGGAATAGTAAAGTAAATAAATAAATTGGTTATGTGGCCAAAGAAAGTCAATCTGTTGTGTGCATGCTCCCTCCCTCTCACACTCCCAGACACATGGAGATGCACACACGCACACACACACACACACACTGTGAGAGCTCAGAGAAAGCTAGAGGGAGACCATAAGGCTGTTTGATTTGAGTGCCGTAGATGTTTTCATCACTACGAAAGGGGGATTAGCTTCTGCACGACTGGCAACCCCGTCCTTTAATAAAACCTCATTAATAAGCTGCACATGCCTATGTGTGGGTGAGAGAATTTGAGTTTGTGTGCCTGGCTTTTTCTTCTACCCGTTTGTTGTTCAAAGGATTTTGAACTTGTGGGCATCCTGGTGACTCTGGAGGCCGGTCCACATGCCATTTGTTTGCAGCACTGCAGTGTTGAGATTATCCAACTTCCCTGCTCTCGCTCCGTCTTTCTTGCCAGTAACCGTAGTCAATTATCCCTCCAAAACCACAAATTCCAGCATGTATAGTGTAGAAGAGGTTTGATCTCTGTGTCTTTGTTTGTCCACCCTGTAAAGCTCTGCCTTCTGTTTGTATAAATGTTCTCCATCACCTGTTGTTTTTCTCCTCCACCGACTGTTTAGCTACTCCCTCTTTTTAAAGTGACATTCTCTTAACAGTGTGTCCAACTTTGTTGTGTTCCTGTCATCCTCCCATAGCTCTCTCTCTCTTTCATTTCTCAATTTGGACATTTGTCACTGTAAGGGTCTCAGCCCTAATTCAGTCCCACATCTTTGTGCGTGCAAGCATGGGATTATTATAAAAACTGAAGTGTCTTCAAATGAACACAAACTGTATAACATATATCTGTACATCCGTTAGCTTCGGCAATCTCTTATGTTTTCTGAAAATTTGTCTCGATTATGGCATTTATGTAAGCCACTCGCTGGCTAATTTAATACTGTGGTCTAATCAAGGGTTTTTCATAGTCACGCCTCATAGTCATCAGCTGTGTATTTTTCCTAGAAATTTTTGATAGCAGTCATTTTTGATAAATGGTGTTTGCTAGATGAGTGATGATGAAATTATGTTTTTCTTTGCAGACAATATGTTGTGTCAAGCCTTCTAATCACACAAACTCTTACTTCCCTCGATGTCTGCATCATTCAGGGCGGCTTTCGCTAAGGAGTCGGAGGTGCTGACCGGGAACCTAGGAGACAAGTTGATCCCCCAGAATGAGATCCTGCGCGACGTCAGTGACCTCAAGGCTCTGGCCAACCTTCACGAGAGCATGGAGTGGTTGGCCGCTCGCCTCAAGACATTCTTCGCCAACCTGCCTCATGCCTCCAGTAAGTAGTGGAAGCCTCTTTTGGAGTGTAGAAGTAGTCTGAACAACATGTTTATAGTTGTTGAACAGCCACAGTCAACATCGGGATGAAAAGCTGTCCATCATTTTGTTAATCGTGACATGATAACCTTTTAAAGACTGTTTGTCCTGAAAGGAACAACTTGATCTCTCTTAACCGTAATGAAGAACATCATCTCTTCACCTCAGCTGTTCTTCTTTTTCCACTTTGGCCTTTCATGGTGGGCGCAGATGTTACTATTGAGGAACATACACAATATGTGTTTGAGGAAGATGTGTGGAAGATAACTTTGTAAAGAAACATGTTCAGCAACTCTCCTGAGATTCTTCTTTTTTATGGTTTGAAGGAAACATGTATAATGAAAAGTGGCTGTGTGATAGGGTTTTTTTTAACAATAATGATAACATTTCGAACCATGATGAAGATTAGAAGTGAATTCATTTTTTGCCCCCCTCCTGACATGTAGAAAAGTCAGCAGTTTCACATATTGTCTTTGCTGAAATAAAGCAGCTCCAACAGTAGGAGCTGCGGCCGCTGAAAGTTCTTTGCGTGGAATGATACACTGACCCGTCAAACCGAGAAAATGTGAAAGGAAATCAAATTTGTAATGTTCTTCAGTGTGACTGAACAGCTGTTGGTTCAACTTAATATGTGAAAGTTACTGGCGCTCTTGATTTTGGTTTTTGAATTTGAAGTTAATTGAATTTCTCAAGTTTCATTAACTTACAATTGGTTTCACAAAAAAGCTTTGAACTAGTTCAACCTGGGTTCAGGCAGCAGGTGAGCTAGCATTTCTAAACAGAAGCAGTTCTGAATGTTTTAAAATAAACAGGAGTATGAGGGTTTAGTGAAGCCTAAACCCTGGAGCCATTCGTCCTCTGCTGACTGGTATATTATAGTATAGTGCAATATTACATCGTGGAAATTATTTCCTGGAGGTGTTGCTGCTAGCAGTTATTGATCAGAATACACTCCAGATTAAAAACATTGTCTGCATGGTTTATGAAGAGCCACGCTGAGGGGTAGATGGAGTTTTGTCATCCTTAGCTGCAGCGCATTTGCAGCAATACTTCTTACCTGTGGCTCATTAAGTTCTTGTTTGAGTGTATTATCACACACTCATTACCTTCTCCACTGGAGTTGTCAAAGAGCACTTTGCACACACACACTTATTATCTTCAGCTCTGGCTCTGGCTCTCTAAATGCCTACCCCAATCAACACTCTTAAAAAGCGTTTCATACATTACCTGCTTTTGTGTCATTAATCACTGATCAAAATGAGGTGCCTGTGTTTCCATCCATCCAACACATAGTCTTTAAGAAGGTGTTGTTAATCAGTGATAATTACAGTAATGTTTTTACCCTCATTATCACATTGAGAACATGTGTAATCTCCTATTAAAGACTCTACCATGTAATATTCGTTATCTTTTTTATTAGCATAGCATGATGGCAATCAAGGAGTTATTACTGCCATTGATGGCTCTCACTGTATTCCATCAAAAACTAGATGTGCGTTATGAAAGCTTCCCCCCAACTGCTTGCAGGCGTAGACAGATGTCAGACTTCATTTTCTCAGTCCCATGTAAAAGTCATGTTGTTGTTTGTCTGTCTAATAATCTCGCTGAATATTTAAAAATGTCATCTAGCTGAATTCTCGAGTTGGATGTGTAATATATCATCAGTCTTGACAAGATGATGCTTTTGATGATTCAAACGGCTCCAATGTCGGAGTGCCGTTGAGTATTGGCAAGCTTTATACAGTACAGGCTGCAGTTTAAATACATCAAATGCTGCAGTAATCACCACATTTGATTTAAAGATATTTGTGAGTGTTTCTCAACAACTGTTTACACAGCTCTTTCATTCACCTCTGTAGTTTATTGTGTTGCAGTACTCCTTGGAAACCATCTTCCCTATAATGTCTTGGTCCTCTGCCAGAGCTCTGGTAAATGATGCACCTTTTCCAGAAGGAGAGGGAGAGAGAGAGCGTGGGCTTTGACCCTTATCTGCAATTGTCACAACTCTCTAGCTTCAAACCTCATTGAACTTGCGCCATTTTGCTGTTCCATATCCTAACTTTTCTTTTAGACATAAAATAATTAAATGAAAATTTTCAGATATTCTTATTTGGGCTTGACTTTGCCACTATCTCTTTTTAAACTTCCCTTCCCTCTCACTCTGACGACAGCTTTCTTCGTTTATTCAGAGATAAGAATTCAATAAAAGTACGGGAAGGGACGTGACATAATTATCATTAATTCTGGCGGGGAGCACTAATGGGAAGGATAGGGCAGTCACTTATCATGCTGGGACAGCCTCCGTATTGTTCATTATTTAGTGTTTGCTGAACTGATGACGGACTGCGCGCGTGTTGGTGTGGGTGTTAGTGTGTGTATGCACGCGCATTAGTGTGTGTACATAAGCATGCACTGTGTAAGATGGGACAAGGGTACGGCAGGGAAAAAGGACCCCACCTTATCTCATCCTCCCCCCCGCCTCACGTCTATGCCTCTCCAAATTGGATTTTATATTACAGAAGCAGTCAGGTATGAACAACTCATTTTCTTCTCCTCTTTTTGCTTTTTCTGTCTTTCATTCCTCTTTCGTACTTTCTTGCTTCATTCTCTCGTAGTGTTTCTGTCTTGGTATGTCTGTCTCCTTTTTTTTTCCTGGCTTTTTTTTCCTCTTCTTTCCTCCCTTCTGCCTCTTCCTCACTCTGGTACTGTGAACATTGTTCTCTCTTTCTTGGAGTTTGAAAGTTTCTGGTAGATTGTGTCCATGGCTGGGTGATCTCTGCAGTGGTTTGGTCACATCCCTGCTGGATTGTTATGCTCTGAAGACATTTGACCCCTTTATCTTCCTCATGTTGCTGAATGATAATTCAGTTTAGGTGTGTGTGTACATGCAGCTTTGTGCATCTCTGTCTCTGATAACTCTGAAAAGTGTGTGTACTTCAGATTGTTAAGTGTGTGTGTGTGTGTGTATGTATATGCAGACAAACCACTGATGGTGATTGGACGTGAAGGTGGCTGCGGAAAGAGTCTTATCATCAATCTGGTCACAGCACTGGTCTTCCAATCCTCTCTGACAATATTTACCCTACCCTCGCACACACACAGATGCCTGAGGGGCAATGCCAGCATGACAGTCAATTTTTTTTGGACTGTGGTGTGTATGTGTGAATTTTAGACATTTTTAATAATCTTTGCCAGTATGTGTGGCAGTTCTGTTCCTTTGCAGACTTTTTGCCGCATACCAACGCTTCATGTGCTTGTGCGCAAATGTGTATGTTCATGTCGGAGGCTAGATCACGATAAGGTGTTAAAGAACGGGCCACGAGTCTGTGCTGCCGGCTTTAGACAATAACTGCGTGATTTCCTCGTGGGAATAAGTTCCTTCTCTGCTTCTCTTGTTGCTCTGGTGCCTGTGGAGGCCTTATAGAACACACTTTTCTAACCTTGGTGATGGTGAGTGTGGGTCTTTTCCCTTTAGCAGTTTTATTTTAACTTGACTCTATTTAACAAGGCAAGTTGACTAAGAACACATTTTTATTCACTGCACAAGCCTGGGGGGACAAGTTGCAGCGGGAGATGGTGGTGTTGTTTCAGTACTCGAAATGTTGTTATTTGATTCATCTGTGTGGGTTTCGTTCCTGTTTCTGTCGAAATGTTTAGTATGTTTTGATTGTCATTATGAGACACTATTAAGCAATCAGGGGTTTTTGTATATCAAAATTATTCAATCTCATTCTGAGTTTTAAACCGATTTCCCCCCCCTTCTCTTTTTCTCTCTGGACAGAAGTTCAGATCCCCATGTGCAGATGTTCATCCTCTACCAGAGGCAGCAAAATAATTAATAACTCCTCTCCTCTCTTACTCAGTCAGTCATTTATGAATCATTCATCACTCCACCCCTGCAGGATACTGTCTTTTGCTTATCTTTCTCCATTTTCTCTTCATTCCTCTTTTCTGTTGTGGGGTACAGCATGTTGGTGCTTTTTAAGGAAAGCAGACCGTGATTTCTAGCAACAGCATTTGTCAGTGCCACAGAAAGTGTCAAGCCATATTGTTTTTTAGTTTCTCAATGCATTGTTTATTCCCTCATTGGCACACAGGTCAAATAGTGCAATGCTGGCTATGTGTTAATGCGAACTGTCCATGTATCTGGATGCTGTATGAGTGTGAATTCCATCACTGATCTTTTCTTCTTCTTTAATGTCTAACACGCTCATCTTGTGCAGATGGCAAGCAACAGACGTTTCTCTTAGATGGGATTCAAAAATAATTGGATAAGCAAAGCGCGCGCACACACACATGTGCGCACGCATGCACGCACGCACGCACACACGCAAAAGGCACAGGCCTACACATAAGCGCATAAATAGATACCCGACAAACACATACATATCCTCACATTTAATCGGCATAAAGACGAAAAAAAAAGAAAGCAAGGAAAGTTGTCAGTCAGGACCAATGAGTCGTCTCCTTTTGCCCGTCTGTCTCTGACTCTAATGGTGCCCCCCATGCTGTGACGCCTCCTTCGCATCATCAAAGCAGCACAGGCTTGGGGGGGGAGTTAGTGTGTGTCTGTGCGCTTTTTGGGGGGGTGTGTGTGTGTTTCACGGACACCCCCTGGAGAGACCTCCAGCAGTGTGTGCCACAGCGAGCCCTTTTTTTTCCCTTTCTGCTGCCAAAGTGAGTGAGTGTAATGCACATGAGAGGAAGCAGAAGCCTTCGAGTCACTTTCACAAACGCGCGCCCATGTGCACGTACACATATACTTGGAGGAAAACACTCCCACAGGCAGAGCAAGTGAAATGCTCTCGCTTTCTCTCTCTCTCTCACACACACACAAACACAACACAATCACAATCACAAGAAAAGGAAAAAGACACACTGAGAGCAAAATGGTCTATATCAGACAGATAACTGACATCTTTTGTCAGGTACTTTAAGGACAGAGTGACAGTCAGTGAGCTTAGCTAGCACTTGTTGATGTTACTTGTTTTTACGTAATAATGTTTAAGACATTTAATGCCCCTTCAGATTAGTTAATCGTAATTTTCTCCTAACTGTGGCTTTTTGTTTGAGTGGCGGTCCTGTGTTTCAGTGCTACATCCCGTGTCTGTCAGTGATCTGATACGGCGACTAGGGAGAATAAACAACATCGGCTAAATACAATCAAATGAAGTCAATTAATTGTCATTATGCTGGGCTCCCTTGAGAAATCATTGTGGATTTTTTCTGTTAAGACCAATCTTGTTTGTTGTTCCTGTGGCTCATTTAGCTGAATTAATATTGATATTGCCAACCTAAAGATCTAATCCTTGGTACTCTGTTTTCTCCAGGTGGAAGAGGCAGTGTAGATGTGTGGAATTATACACTGGTGGCTGTTGATTCATTTTTTTCCCCAAAAATGTGCAACTAAACTCATAGAATCTGTATATAATCTATATATGTTAGACTACTCTGTTGAGCCAGTCTCAGTTTTGCTCTCACACTATGACAGTCAGATTTAAAAAAAAAAAAAAGTTCATTATAAGTCTAAAATGGTCGCTGTCCTACCTCCTTCCTATCTCAGCACTCACAGTGTGATAAAAATGACAACATTGGCTAACATTATCTAGCACACTGCAGATTTGTGTGGACACAGTCAACAGATAAAACACAAGAAAAATAAACTTACCGGGTGATCAATATAATGGCTCATACTCGCTGTGTTTGTAAGTTTGGCTCTCTAATTTTCAGATCCTTTGGTAACTCATGACTGCTGACAGTTTTGCCTTGAACTTCTCTGCCACCATTTTGTAAGTAATGAAAATTGCAGTGTATGTAGCAACACATATAGCCCCATGCTTGATTCCTCAAGTATTTTACATATGAAACTTTGACTCTCTGAATCTTGTTTCTCACACTCTCAGGCTGTCATTTGTACACTGCTGTTCCAGGTTCCAAACAGAAATGCGCAGCCACGGCACTTGCTGCTGATGTTGTCCATACTGTATCTTATAGAGTATAAAAAAACATATGGACATGTTAACAAGGTTAAAAATGTGATTTTCACTGGAAGGATTCTTTAGGCTGGAGTCAAAATCTTTGATTTGAATGGCCATGTTGTAGTATAAACTGCCTGCAGCTGCTGCAAATGACTGTGTACTGCAGCGTCCTCCCACACACACACATTATCAAGAAGTTTACTCAAGGAGACAGTTAATTAGCAAGGAAGTTTGCAGATAAAATACATGCACATGGCACCTCTACATACACAGTCCCACGCATCACATGTACACCTTTTAATAAGAAATGCGGTCTCCAGCCTTTATCGCCATATGTCACACAGAGGCCATAAGAGCAGCTGTCACACAGATGTCACATCACAACTCTGAGTGTATTTGCTTTAATGATTGGATGGTTGTGCCACATACCTGACTGATGTTTGCCTAAGGCGCCAATGGTCTCTTATCTTATCATGGGTTCATTTAAAGTAACTGGCAGTACAGACAGAAGCACATATTCACCAGCACATACAAAGTGTGCGAACATGAGCACACAGAAGCACTTAGCATATATAGCAGCAAAGTATTACTTTGATTGAATGAGCGTTATGATTTCAAACAGTATGGAGTGCACAGTAAGGTTTTGAAGTCATGTTGGGCTCATTAATACTGGGGCTAAGCTAACTTATGATTTTGATTATAATTTGTCGTGTTTATAGGATTGCATATGCTATACTGCATTGGACTTTTAGGTTTTAGCTACACTTTGAAGTGAGAAATAGTAAATACGAAAATGATTTTTTTTATAAAGGTGACCAGGTCAGGGCAAATCTAAACTCTGGAGGGAAATACCTGTATCTCACTTGCTTTCTGTTTTGGGGGAATATCAGTCAAAAGTATTACTCGGAGAGCGAAGATAAATGAACAGGTTATTTCCGCCTTCCTTCACACTTACTGCCACTCTGTCCCTGCCTCTGTGTGTACGTGTGTGTGTGTGTGTGACCTTCGGAAGGGCAGGAAGAGTAACTGGGGAGCTGGCTTTGACTGCGGCACATCGATCGTGGACCCCTGCATTCCCCTGCTCAACAGTCACTCTTCGTACACACACAAGCACACACACAAACACTCGCCTCATTGACCAAATAGACTTACATATGAGTGACGGGGCCAATTTCTCTCCCTTTCCTCCCCTTGCTAATTTATGGCCATTGATCTACACTGGGCTGAATTTATATACACTCATCATGCTCTTGTGCTCCCTGGCTCTCTCTCTCTCTCTCTCTCTCTCTCTCTTTTCACACACACACACACACACACACACACACAGGTCTTTTGTGTGGTTTACAATGCGCCGCACTGACACATGCTCCTGCTGTCTCAGCACAAGTGGCAAGAAGAAAGTACAAGAACATGCTGAAGGACTCCGGAAGTGTGCAACATCGAACTAATGGTTTTCTTTTGTGTGTGCTGTATGAGCCGATGTCATTTTGTGGACCTGATTATGTCAACGTGAAATAACATATATGCATATTCCCTTGCGAGTCCTGTACAGTTTGTGCAGGTACAAAGAGGTCACAGTAATAACAATGGTGTGACATGCCTGTGGGGGTTCGGAGGTCAAGGTCAACTGTTGAGCAGCACCTCCAAGCACTCCTCGGCAACTTCCAGACTTTGAAACTACATCCCGGTTCCTCTAGTTGAAGATTGACCCTTTTACTCATGACAAAAGCAACTGTTTGGCACATTTGCCCTTGTTTATGAGGTGTCTTCCTGTTTGTTGTGTCCATCCAGGTGCATCTCCATGCTCAGCAGACAGCCAGGTGGTTGGCGAGAGCGAACGGAGCAGGGAGCAGATCCTCCAGACCCTCAGCGACCTGTCCAGGGGCTTCCAGGATATTGCTGACCGCTGTCTCCTGGTCTTGCACCTGGAGGTCAGGTATGCAGAAAAGAGAAACTCATCCACACATCACAGAAATTGCAGAAACCAAAGCGCACACAGTGGTTGTGTATGGATTTATCTTTTCGTGCTAATGTTACCCTTTGAGAGGCCAAAGGGCCTCAGATTCTCTGGCAGAACTATTTTAAATGCTTTCAAGTTAAGACTATAAATAATCAGGGTTTTTATTTTTATTTGTTAAAACACTGAAAGATTATAGTTGCAACTACATAATGTAAAATCCTTTAACTTTTTAAGGTCAGCACACAATGGCAGCGTGTGACGTGCAGCAAAATGACCCTGCCCATCACTTTTTATTTCAGCTGTGAACACTGGCAGCATACTGTTTGATTGTTACAGTATGACTTTAAATCATTGCCAAGTTCTAATGATCATACCACACTGGCTCAGTTGTCGTTTCATGAAGTCATTTGGACAGTAAACTTCAGTGGCATCATACATTTGCCCCAAATGCACAAGTTCAGGAATTTGTACCATGTTGAGTAAACACACACACACACAATACACAACTGTTAATAGTCCTCCATCATCCCTCTCCCTTTCCTTCCATCCCTCTATGTACAACTATTTCCCTTTAGACTATTGCAGAGCCTATGCAATATTGTTTATGATTTCAGAAGAAAACCCTCCCCGAGGCTGATGTCTAGCTATATGCTACACTCCATTGACTCTCCCCATCTAGTGAATTTCCCCTGATAGTGGTACCAGCTAAATGAAGCCATGAGGAAGAGAGTGGGGGAGGGAGTGTGGAGGTTAAAGTGATGGTGGGGGTTAAAGAAGGGACATACACAAGCAAAGTGCGAAAAATGATTGAACAGAGAGATAAGGAAGTGAGATGGGGGCATTGAAGATGTGGTGTAGTTGTCGGCTTCGCCTCAGGGGGAAGAGACATTCACACATGTCATTTCATACCTTTCTGCTCAGGGCACAGTGATTATGGAATTATGAGAGTATTGAGTCCTTAAGTATAGACAGAAAGGAGCCTTCTATGGACCAAAGTGACCCCCCAACCAAAATGTTGGTGTTTAAATGGACAGAGAGAAGTACAATCTTGTTAAATGGTATGTTAATATCACTGGTGAATGTTAGCATGGACAAACTAGAGATTTTTTAGCTTCTCAGTATTTTGGTTATTTTCATTTTAATTTTTTTACCCCACATCCAAAAGTAAAAGGAGTAAACAAAATGTTATTTGAATTTCCTGATATTTTCCAGGCCTCTTGCAAAGATACACCAACCTCATTCTTGGCAGTTGGTTATGAACCCATTTACAAAAGAATAAATATAATTCTACCAGGCAAAAAAAAACATGGAATAGAAAAACCTTTGAGCGAGGTTCTCAACCCACGCTTACTCCACTGGAGCCATTTACTGGCCAAGAACAGACATTCGTGTTTGTACCACATTTTCATTCATCTTTCCCAGAAAATGAAAATTTTGATAAAGTATCTGCAATACAGTATTTTATACATAAAGATGAGCATCTCAGACATATATTCTGAAGATGTAATTACAGGCTCTCTAAGGCACAATTCATCGTTGTTTTTGGCCATAATGGACCCACAGTATGTAGGGGACTCAGAGAAAATGCTCTGGCTGTTGTATTTCAATACAAGAACTAAAGTATCTCCTTCTTAAGCAGCAAATTTTCTCAACATTTCAGTCTTTTTATTCCTCTTAGAGTTGTACAGCTTACTGTGTTCAGCACTGTGCTATTCAGGTAGCTGAATGAGTGGATATATTGTGAGGACTCTAAAATCATCATGATTTCTGTTTAAATTATAGGTGTTAGAGTATTTATACATACTGGCTGGGCTTGACAAGTGAGAGCACTCAATGCCCACTGAAGTCTACCTCCTAACTCTGTCGTACTCAAAGGACAGAGAAAAATACACCTGACACTTAACTCGCTTCTTAACCTCATTTCTTTCATTTCCTTCTCATTCCTGGTAATTTTTTGTAACTCAGCACCCCTCACTGTCGATTTCAACATCAACGCTGTACTTTGGGTACATTTAATGAAATAAACATTCTTCAGTATCTAATTTTCCACTTTTTCTTTCCTTTCCCTCAACTTCAATCCCAGAGTGCATTGTTTCCATTACCTGATCCCCCTGACTAAGCAAGGTAATTATGCCATCGTGGCTAACGTGGAGAGCATGGACTACGACCCACTGGTGGTCAAACTGAACAAGGACGTGTCAGCCATAGAGGAGGCCATGGGGGCAGCCCTGCAGCAGCACAAGTTCCAGTACATCTTTGAAGGTCAGCATTGTCCCTCTCTCCTTTGATTCTTCACTGTGCTGATGTGATAACTATACTATATTGTCTGACTCTTCTTGCCTCTCACCAGGTCTGGGTCATTTGATCTCCTGTATTCTAATCAACGGAGCCCAGTACTTTAAGAGGATCAGCGAGTCTGGTATCAAAAAGATGTGCAGGAACATTTTTGTCCTCCAGCAGAACCTCACCAACATCACCATGTCCAGGGAGGCTGACCTTGACTTTGCCAGGTAAGAGGCACAGTTCTGCAGGGGTTAGCCACAGTGCTGTTCACCTAGGGGCAGTTTTCCGGTTCAGCCAGAAGCCCTTTACTTGTGTGTGTGCATCAGTGTGGGTTTTGTAACGACTCACAACCTCGGAGTGAAGTAGCTGGCAGAGGATATTGAGTGCAGAAAGTCTCTAAACTGTCATGCAGATTTCTTGCCAATACTTAGAAGTACTTGCTGGTTTTTTACTTGAGATTTGCTGTTTTCATGTTTATAAAGCCTCTGGTATCGCATGGACTCTCCCTTGGAATCCAAGATGATAATAATCTTATAAATATTAATATTAACACATATTCATTGTGTTGGACTCTGGATTACGGTCCCTCCAGTTTTAAGGGTCCAGGCTGTAGGATTTAGGGTGACCTAAGGGCAGAAATGGATAAAAATCTGTTTTCAATGGTGTATAATAACCTGAAACAAAGAATTGTTCTGTTTTTGACACCTTAGAATGAGTAAAGGGTATAATCTGCGTAATGCTCCTAAATAAATCATCAAATCTTAAACTGAAGAATACTTACTGGCAGATAATCAGTTTTTCAGCTCAAAATGGTCGATATATCGGTCCAAACCTACTCACACCTGCACAGACAGCCGCAGACGTGAACCATGTCCTCACGTCCAGACAGCAACCACATCGATGCACGAAGCAGACAGATGGTCAGACAGATTGTCAGCTACACTGTGTCTCTGTGTGTGCGCACGGTTGCTGGTGTTTATTTCTTATTCATACGTTTATAGTTTGTGAGCCTACATGCTGTTGCCCAGCGCTGACCAGCCCTGACAGGCATCAGGGAAATCAGCGCTCAGATATCTTTGTGAGAAAGAGAGAGGGAGGGAGCAGGAGGGTAGAACGAGGGAAGAGGACAGAAAGAGAATTCATAGTATTCATATTTTTTTTTTCCTCTCTCTTTCAGAAGCTTGCGTCCTTGACAGGAGAGAATGTGTGAGAGGATGGGTGATGGAAAAGATGGAGAGGGAAGGGAGGGCTTAGAGGGAGGAAAATTGAAAAACTATGTGAAAGGAAGTTATAGAAAAGATGTCTTTCAGGGGAAAAGGCATTGAATTGAGTTGGAGAAGACAGCATCGATAGAAGATAGAATACATCAGAGTGAGAGATGAAACCCAGAAATGTACAGACTGAGAGAAAGGAAAAAGAGAGGAAGATGAAATATGAAACAAATATGAGAGGAGAAAAACAGCTTCAGCTTGATTTTCAAATATTACCACTTTGCTCAGCTGTCGGTCGACATCACTCTCTTTTTGTTTCTCAAAAGCAAAGGAAGTGCAACACTTTCTCTGTTAGAAAATAAATAAACTTTAAACTGTTTCAAAAGTTTTGGCTGTGAGATGCTACATTACTGTAGGAAGGTTTTGACCAACACTCAGATTTTCATTTTTAATTTTTCTGGCGGCATCTCTCACTATCCATTGTATCACACTTTTCCTAACCCTCTCAGTTTTAATATTTGTTGTCATAAAATTTGTTGGGCCTACCCATGTCTAATATGTTTTTGTGTTGTGTCGTAGGGTTAATTAGCAGCTTTTCACAGCTCTTGGAATCTTTATGAGGGTGTTACATGCTTGAGTGCATTGGTGTCTATGTGCTGTCTGTGTTTGGACATTTATAATATGCCGGCATTGAAAGCCAAGTTTTCCTCCAGGAAAAAAAAAACAAATAAGTAAACTGAAATGACCTGAACTGTACTGGATGTAGAGGACCATTGATTAGTATGTAATTTTTACCCTCTGTCAACTTTGATTATGGAGAAACACCAGTGATGGCTCCTCTGTCTTTGCTGTCTTTCTCCCGCTCTCTCTGATTACGAGGCGTGGGTGGTGTGGAGGTGTTGATTGGGAATTGCAGAGCACATTGTTTACAAATTCATGGCTTTTTGGATTGGACAGCCTCCGGCTCCAAGACAAACTAACGCACACATACACACATGTAATGTGTATCCCTGTCTCGAAACCATGCACAGCCACTCAGCCAAGCCAATCAGCGTTTTCAAATCACCATATTTATGTTTTAGGACATGAATATTCATAAAATGCGTTAAGCAGCTCACACCTGCGAGCGGAGGTGACCATACGCCTTGTATGAAAAAAAAAATGATGATTTGAATAAGATAAAATTATGCTTTTGTGGCCAAACAAAAAACCACAAGTGATATTTTTAGGCCTCCGTTTCAAAGGACGTCTGATATACAATCTTTACATGGTCTGATTGATCAATTTCACAAATACGAATTAGCCTACAATTTTTCAGTTCACTTTTGATTTTCCTGTGGACTTAGCAGCAGGTGCAGACCAAATTCCCTCTGGACATAAATGGTTAACCCTTCAACCAGTCAGGGAAATGAAATGTGTGATGTAGCGCTGAACTAGTTAACGTGAGAGCAGAATGTGCTCGTTAGCTTTCACTGAATGGTAGTTTAGGGAAGGTAGGTAGCTACTAATACAAATTTCAGTGTGAATCATTGCCTGCTGTTTTACTTTGTATTAGTGTTGTTATAATGTTTTCGACTCAACACTGCAACTACTAGCAAGCCAGCTTTCTTACACAAGTTGGAACAGACTTTTAGACTAGGCCTTGCAGCGTGAAGATCCTGCAGCTGGGTTGCTTATTTTTCTCCTAAATTTGTTGAGAAACAGATTTTGTTGGACTTCCAAGGTGAAATAAGTGCAAGTTTACTTGCTGCAAGCCTGCTTCATAGAACAATTTCTAACATTCACCTTGGTTTGGTACATTGATACATTGTATCAAACCAAAGACTGTAAAGCCAATGTATCAAACCTGCCCAACGTTAGATAAACAGTTGTGATTGGCCCGACACAAATCAGGAAAGATGCCAGAACAGGAGGAAGGTCAGACGCAGAACAGTTTTGCTGTAAAGAAACACTGGCCAAACAGAATTAGCAGTGAAGAAGCAATCTGAGGAAGAGGGACTTTAAGCAGAATATTCATCAGTATTTTTATTTATTTATTTTAAGACTAAATGAGGACAGGAAGTGATCACAGCAGGAACCTTGCTTTTGAAAACGGCTGCAGATGCTTGCGTGTATTCCCATGTACTTGAATGCTTCTGTTTGTGTGTGTGTGTGTGTGTGTGTGTGTGTGTGTGTGTGCACGTGATTTTTTGCCTCTGTGTGGAAAAGGTAGAGTGAAAGAGACCTGGCCAAGGGCACAGTAATAACCATTGATCTGAGGTAAAACTAAGGAGAGGCCTGGTAACCAGCACTGCAAACTCAAACTCTCTCTCTAACATACACACACTCTCACTCATCTCACCCCCCACCCCCTTGTCTCTCTCCCCCTCTCCTGGAGTTTGAAGTAGGATGGGAAAACAGTGCCACCTTGTGGCTGACTCCATGTTCTACAATATAACACTGTGAACACCTCCTGTGTGTCAGTTGTTAAGGTGG
Source organism: Scatophagus argus (assembly GCF_020382885.2). Taxonomy (NCBI): domain Eukaryota; kingdom Metazoa; phylum Chordata; class Actinopteri; family Scatophagidae; genus Scatophagus; species Scatophagus argus. The sequence continues at coordinate 6,972,285 of NC_058514.1, read as the reverse complement.
CACAGGGTGTTGGAACCCAAATGTGTGTGAGCATGTGTGTTTGCATGGCCAGGTCCTATGGCGGGCCTCTTGTCTCTCAGTCAGAAGTTTGGCAGCAATATCAGCTTGTGGGTCAAGGTCAAACGCACATACACTCCCACACATACATACACCTAACCACTGACACACAAGCGGACACACACAGACCATCTGCTCTGAAACGGATCAGTGCAGAACTGTGTGTCACTGCAATGTCACATTTATGTGTGTATTGACTGCGCCCTCAACCTTGTCACTCCATTGATCTCCTCTCATTGTCCTACGTGTCCACCTCTCTGTCTCTCCCTTTCACTTTATCCTAATTTCTGGTTTCTGATTTCCTGACAGAAGCAGACATGACTAAAAGGTGAAGTTCTTTTTCATTTATTTTGAAAAAAAAATAAAATAAAATAATTGCCAAGAAAGCAAAACTTTCAAAAACTTTGTTGCCTGGAAACAGTCCATTCCAGCCAAAAGTTTGAACTTATTTTGCTTGGCAACACATTTACTAACCTTAAACAGAAATCTAAAATAATTATCTTTCACTGACATTTGAAATCTAAGTGCGTATTATTTATTGTTTTCTGCACAGCTTGGTTAGTGAGGGACCTTAAAGCCTTTTAAAAATTCAATTGTTTTAATGTTGCAACTGTTTTTCTTCCCTCTACTTGTCATAAACATTCGTAACGACTCCCTCTTGTTAATGACAGGTGACATGTCAGTCTTATGCACAGCCCTTCCGATAAAGTGCTACCAAGAGCTCCTCTGCATGTGTCCTGATGCAAAGTTGGATTTAAATACACACACAGGTGTATTTGTTTGATATATGGCTTTTTGCTGTAGCAGACCAGTGGACAAAGCTTCTGGATGCACAGCCACCACTCACCACAGATGTGTTTTGCACAGCAGTCTGTGTACACAAGAGTGTCCCACACCAAAGGTGAATGTACATAAGTGTGTACCTGTCTGTCTGTGTAAATATCTCTTTATGTCTAGCGCAGAGGCATTTTAAGGTATGTCTTTCCAGACACACACCGAGACACGACAAACTCATAACACACTCTCCCAAACAAAAACACACATACGGTGAGGCTCTGAGCTACCTGGTGACCCGTGTAGGCAGGTGGTTGGGCTGTCATAACATTCCTAGCTAACTCTCAGGCCCCTTAGCAAATAGCTAGGCTAAACACGAGTCTGACAGGCCCACGGCGGAGATGCCCCAGAGTTCAGCCCATCTCACCCAGCTGTCTGCTACTGGAAATTACCACCGCGCGCGGGTGTACATGTGTGAATTGTACAAGCGCCTTGTGTACTATGTGTTGTCCTGAGGTGTACCATCCCAGCCTCTGTGTGTCTCAAAGATCGGGTGCGTGCACATTGGCAAATAAACTGTCTTTGGTCTTGTGTGTATGTGTGTCCCAAGCCTGTGTGTTGAGGTGACAGGCTGGTGTGTCTACAGAGAATGTGGTAATAAGTACAGTTGACGGCCGTGTCAGGAGGTAGTGGGTGTCAACTGATAAAACTGTTTGTATTTAGACCTGGCTTCAGTACACTGTCACTTCGCCCGCATTCTGTCTCCCTTCCTGTCACCTTGTGTCTCTCTCTTTATCTTTCTCTTCCTCCACTCTCAGTCGCTTTTTCTTCGTTTTTCACTTTTTCTTTGCTGCTGTCCAACCACCTGCGCTGCCTCTGCAGAATTATTCTCTCTCTTTCTCTCTCTCTCTCTCTCTCCCTCGTCTTCTTCTTCTTCCAGCCCCTCCCTTCATCTGCTTCTGTTTTCTGTGTGCATGCGCAAGATGCAGTATGATGAGACTTTGCTGATGAAGCCTGTCTGTCCTTGCTCTGTGTGTGTGTGTGTGTGTGTGTGTGTGTGTGTGTGTGTGTGTGTGTGTGTGTGTGTGTGTGTGTGTGTGTGTGTGTGCATATGCGCGGGCATTGGCATGTGTGTTTTTATGATGACGCTGGTCTTTGCTGATGAAGCCAGTGAGACTGTGTGTGTGTGTGGTAGTGGTGCAGCACGGTCTGACTGGTCTTTGCTGATGACGCTTTAGTCTCAGTGTCTTTGCAGACCTTTCCTCATTACCAGACAACAGACAATACTCTTGCAGGGAGAGGGATAGAGAGAGAGACACAGGGAGGGGAGGCAGAGATACTTCAGAGATAGACTGAAAAAGGCAAAAGGATGTATAGACTGAGAGCTACACTAAGCAGTTAATTTTGAAAGCACTATTTTCCTGTGAAAATGACCAATCTTCTTTCAGAACCAAAAGTTCTGCAGTTTTTATTTACATTCACTGTAATGTTTCATCACATAACAAGCATTTACATTTTGCCTTTTATGTTCTGAAACATATCCAAGTATAAACATCTTTATTGCCACATTAGAAACCCTGTGAAAAGTGCAGTTATGTTGCATCTAAGACTAGTCAGGACAACTTATGGTCGCTGGTTGTCACAGTGACTCGGGACCACAAGTTTTCCAGATGCATAGCAGCCAAAAAATGGCTTTTACTGTAAACAGATCTCAAAGAAATGTGAACTGAGTAAAACCAGCTGTGTGGTTATAGCTGTCCCTGAATGCCTCATTGTGAGGGCTGCCATGTTAACCAGACTCTGCTATTCTGTAATCACAAAGTTGGTTGTCCAAAGAAACATATAGCTTAATGACAAAACCTGCAGAGTGTGATTTCAGAATTTAAAGTGAATGATAGTGTAGAAGATGGGAGGCAACAAAAAGATTTAAAGTTTACGGCCCCCAGGATAGAATATGTTTCCTCTTCCACACCAAAATACGAGGTTCAGGTTCAGTGTATCCACTCTGGGGACAATTTTAGAAAAACACTGAGGTGTCGAAAACATCAGTTTAATGTAGATAGAAGGCTAAAACAGGGAGAAAAAGTTGCATTTTCAAATAAAATGTTCACGTACTGGTATTATGAGGGAGAGCGAGAGCCCTGTCGCTGGCGTCGGTGTCCCCCGTATCTGTTACTGCAGCAACAAGTCTCAGTTCCAGCTGATGGAGCAGTTCATCCACAGAGTCTCTCATCCTTTTACCTCCTCCTACCTCCTCACCTCGTCTCTCCCTCTGTAACTAATGTGTTGGTTCAAACACGCTGACAAAGGCAGCCTGTAATGGCCTTAATATTGTACACGCTGGAAATGAGGGGAAATGAATTGTGCTGATTCTTGTTTTTTTCTTTTCTGTCTTTGTCTTTTTCCTGCCTCTCTCCCTCTTTTCCTCCATGATTCTCTCTCTCTCTCTCTCTCTCTCTCTCTCTCTCTCTCTCTCTCTCTCTCTCTCTCTCTCTCTCTCTCTCTCCCTCCCAGTCCCGTACCATCTACATACATATCTGTCAGTCCTATGCTGCATCCACGCATCATAAATTTACTTAATATTCTTTGTATGCGAGCAAAAGGAGGGGGGGCAGCTAATTAAAATTTAATAGAAAGCTCACCATGGAGGCATGTTGATGCACACACACATTCGCTGATTACCAAAGCAGCTCTGTTACAGATGGGACTTGTGGTGGAAGCAGGTGGAAATTGCTAAAATTAGTGTGTTTGTGTGTGTGTGTGTGTGTGTTTGTGTGTGTGTGTAGAGAGAGAGAGAGAGGGAAACTAAGGCCCATAAATAAAGTCTTTAAGGAAGAGAATAAACAAAACAACAATTCACTTTGTTTTTGTGGACAAACAGAGTGCAGGTTTCATTAACTAGCTGTATCTTTAATGGATGGCAAAAGAAGTGTGTGTGTTTGTGTGTTAGCGTGGGTGTGTCACTAGGGGTTCTTTCGTGATGGTGGGGTGCAGAGAGATTTTAATCTTATTAACAGCCCTTACACTGTTTGGCAAATGGCTTTCCAACTGCTTGGGTAATGAACTGTTTGAAAGTGTTTTCAGCACACACTAACATACATCACTCAGACATATACTAAGACAAACACGCACACACACACACACTGAACTGAACACACATCAACTCCCTCCCTTTTTTACTGAACAGATTTTAGATTGCCAACTTTCCTCACGTCTCAGACACACACACAGAGACACAGACACACACACACACGGCCAGCTAATACATTGTCGTCCTGTGGATGCAGCTTTTTTGTTTTCATATTATATACTGTAGGAAGAAATTGCACAGTGGCTTTAATATCCTGTCACCAGTTATGAATGACCATCAGTAGATCTGTTTTAACTAATCCTATGTAGGATTTATGCTGAACGCATCACTGCCGAGTGAAATATAGTTGCTATTATACTGTAGTTAAGTCTTGTTTTATTGCACTGATGAGGTATTTTTTTTTATTTCCACTTACTGGCTGCTGTATCAACAGATGGATTCCAACGCTTTCCAGCTACTTCCACTATTTTATTAGCCAAATTGTTTTGTTTTGTTTTTTTCCCCCAGATTTGAGAAAAAGGTCCAAACAGAATTTGGTGCCTGTCAAAGTGCAGTCATAATTTCAGTTTTCAGCAGGGATGTTTGTTGTTAATTTCCCACTGTGTGCATAACTTACTGGGCTACCAGATGGGTTTTCTTAATTGAAAGAGGGAGCGGAGTCTAAAAACTTGTCAGTCAGTCAGCCTACACATAGTCAACAAGAAGTCAGAGAGAATTTGTACTGGTAAGTTACTTTTTTACATTTTAATGTCCACCATTCGCCATCCACCACAGTACCCAAAGCCTGTCCAGAGCTCGCACTGCCCAACAAGGAAGTGCACATTAGATAGACCGCCAGCCTGTCACAGGCCCGACCCTCCATAGCATAGTAAATAACTGTAGAACTACAAAAATAAACCGCAGAGAAAAATAACATATCTATTGCTCAGATAATTATGCCCCTTTAGAGGGCCAGAATGAATCAGTCGCAGTTTCTTCCCGTTTATTGCTCTGTTCAAAACAGTTGCTCTTCTCTGATAAGCTGTTTCTCGGTGATAGCAGAGGATGGATATTTAAAAGAAAGATGCCTTCTTTTAAAAGCTTCTTATCTAAACATATGTGTTTTTTTTCCATTAGATCATATAACGAGGTGATTTGCCTCAAGCGTGCAGGTAATCGTAGGGCCCTGTGAAAATAACAGTAATTTAGGCTGGTGTTTTGCTGTATTGAGGTAAATGCGACCGCAGTTAAACACAAACTGTGCATATACAAACGGATACAAAGAGACTCTTTCGACGGCAACAACATTTAGAGACAGACAAGACACTGCGCATTTCACACTGAGATAAAACTACATGAAGGACCCATCTTTTTCTTGCTTTTTTCCCCTTCTTCAGTCTTGCCCCTGGTTAAAGAGTGAACCAGTGTGACCCTCATAACTATTGACAAGCTTTTTCATGAAATGGGCTCTGAGATGGAAAAAATGAACAAGACCTTGGAGAGAGATTGAGAGAAGGAGGGTGGAAAGAGAGAGAGAGAATGCAAATACTTCGTTGGCCAAGGGCATTACTTGTAAGGAGAAGGCCAAAAAATAGATATTATGCACCTCTTTTCCTCACTCATCTCTGAAGCCATCCCTCTTCCCTCCCTCTCTTTGTATCTCACCATCTCCATCCTATTCATTGTACCCCCAATCTTGTTTTTTTTTAAGTGTTGAATCTCCAAAATGACATGCATAAAGCACCTTGGAACAGAAGCTCCCAGGGTGCTCATTAGCGCCTCGTTAGCGTTGAAAATGATCATCTCAAGATGGAAATGGTCTTGGATGGGTGGGGGAGCTCAACAAACGAGATAAAAATACCTTTTCTTGCCCAAGTGTCATTTTACTGCAGCATATCAGAAATCCTTAAAGATTTGAATCAATTTACTTTCATTTTCCCTTGGCATAACAGAGAGCTTAACCAGCTTTCTCTCAACGCTTCAGTGGAGCTGATTATAAATCACTCTTTTAAAACAAAAAAAAAACCAGGTGGACCTCACACCTTTAAGGCCCTTCTTCAGTCATGTCTACATGAGCTACTGTTACAGTTAGCACTGCTGTCGAGTGACTTGCATCTGCCCTGAGTCAAGTTGGCCAGTTTCAACTAGCAAATGAGGCTTCTCCAGCTCAACATTTGAAGTATAACCAGTGTCACATGGAGACAAGTCCATTAAAATACACATATAGACAAAAGTATTGGTACATATCTCATTATTATTGAATTCAGGTGTGTTAGGGGTTGGACTCGGCCCCTGACTTCCAGTGAAGGGAAATCTTAGTGCTTCAGCATACCAAGACATTTTGGACAATGCTATGCTTCCAACTTTGTGGCCACAGTTTGTTGAAGGCCCTTTTCTATTCCAGCATGACTGTGCCCCAGTGCACAAAGCAAAGCTCCATAAAGACATGGTTGGAACGGAGTGATTGGAATAACTGGAACGGAGATTGTGAGCCAGGATTTTTCGTCCAACATCAGTTCCTGACCTTCCAAATGCTCTACTGCATGAATGGGCAAAGATTTCCTCAGAAACACTCCAAAATCTTATGGAAAGCCTTCGCTTCCCTTGTTTATGTATTTAGAATGTGATGTCATTAAAGTCCCTGTTGGTGTAATGGTCAGATGTCCCAATATTTTTGTGTAATTGTATTGCAAAATTGTATTGCAGTATGATCACCAGTTAACCAAATTATCGTGCGCCAACAATGTAATATTGACAAAAACAACTTGCTGCTTGTGTGTGTGATGCTTGTGTGAATGTTGTGAAGCGCTTTGAGTGATCAGTCACACCACAAGAGCGATGTGTAAGTACAGTCCTTTTACCATTTATACAGCAGGCATCGCACAATCAATGTTTGTCATTTAAGTATTGCTAATGTTGGCATTAAAGTTACTTTTTCCATGAGATTTTGTATATTAATACAGTTAATATTAATACAATATATTATACATGAAAACATACAGAAACTTTAAAAACTGCAATGTTTGTTCTCTTATAGTATGCAGTATTTATGTAGCTCACCTCTTGCTCCTCTTGCTCTGATTGTTTGTACAAATACTTTTTGGAAGTGTAACATTTAGAGAGTGGGATTTCTTCCTTAGCCAGGAGCAGATAGTGATGAAGTCTGTTCTAGTATGTGCCTGCTGCATTTTGCTGTTTCTCTCTCTCTCTCTCTCTCTCACACACACACACACACACACACACACACACACACACACACACACGCACACACACACTTATTCACCAAGATATTTGACCTGTTTTGCCCCTGAGCAAAGAGAAATTGTGTGCCTGGCATCCCAACACTCCTTACTACCAGCAGTGCTTTCTGCACAGGAATGTGAAAACTGTGTTTGTGACAAGTTACCTACTCAAATCCATATTTTTGGCCAAATACAGTCTACCTCTTTGTTAATTGGATTTGAGTATTACATCCTATGCTCAGACACACACACACACACACACACACACAGGAGGTCTACCTCTAAATTTTCAGTAAGTAAATATAAAGACAACATCCTGTATGTGAAAACACACACGCACACAGACACACACATGCACGCTCTCTCTCCCTCTGTGCTCTTTCTTTATCAGTTCATACTTCATCTTTTTTCAGATGGCCCATTGTAGCATTTGGTCCTGAGCTATTAATTCTGCACACACTTCTTGCCTCTCTTGGCTCTGTCAGTGTTTCATTAAAACGGTCTCAGTAGTTCGAAGCTGCTGAATGTTTCCCCTCTCCCCTCAGCTCCGGGTGGCGGCAGGGGTGAGGTCCTTGAAGTCCTTTTTAAGGAAAATGGGCTTGACAGAAACAGCAGTTTTGTGTTTTCCCTTTGTTGTTGTTGTTGCTCCTTTTGATTTTGCACTAGAAAATGCTATCATTTCTACTCAATTTTCTCTCCTTTTCTTTCCCCCTATTTCTCTTCTGACTCATTTCCTTCATCCATAACTTCCCGTTATGTTCTTCGTCTCACTTCATTCCTCACATCTCTACGTTCAGGCAGTACTACGAGATGCTGTACAACACGGCAGATGAGCTGCTGAATCTGGTGGTGGACCAGGGCGTTCGCTACACTGAGCTGGAGTACATCAATGCTTTGTCTTTGCTCCATCGCAGCCAGACGGGTGTAGGGGACCTGAGCACCCAAAACATACGGCTGCAGAGGCTGAAGGAGATCATCTGTGAGCAGGCCGCCATCAAACAGGCCACCAAGGACAAGAAGATCACTACAGTGTAATGAGAAAACAGGGCAGGGTCCACAGGAGGGTTGAAATTAGAGAGAGATTAGAGAAACAGTGGAAGAGAGTAACGGTGTGTTTTCCAATCACCAATCTGTGCTTCACGTTTTTGTTTCACCTCCCTCAGATTAGTCTAGCAGGAACATGTGCAGCAGATAAGTGGGTCATGTAGGCAAGAGTTGGGACTGATAGAGCAAATTCTAAATATTTAAGAAGTGGCTTAGGAAACGCTGAAAAGAGAGGCTTGCTCTAGACATAGATCATAATGCAAGTGAAATCTATTGATGGAGTGTGTGTCTTCTACATTTCATCTTGACTGATGTGATGAAACCCATTGTAGAGTGCTGACACAAATATAGCTTCTTCCAACTCTATATAAATATATATATATCTATATATAGATATATAGATATATATATATGTAACACTGACTCAGTCTAATTGGGAAGCGAGGTGACAGCCAACACAATTTGCAAACTTTGCAAGTCTAGTTCCCCATGTATCTATGTCAAAAGGTAGCCTGTATTGTCAATTTGCACTTTTTAAAAGACACAGCAATTGCAGCACTCGTGCTCCGACTCCAGCAGTCCCCTGCTTGCCATGACTCCAGCTCCAGATAAAAGGCGATTGTCTTGGACAACCAAACTTAGGCCCCCATCTCATCTCATTTTCCTATTAGATCTAAACTGCTGCTCTCAATTACACCTCTATCTCTCCTCTCCCGGCAGCCCCATGGGCCCACTGATTCTGTCTGCAATAACAGATGCCAGATTAGACTGTCTGAATGAGGCCACATCTTCTGCCTGCTGCCAATTTGGGTTGGTCCCCAAAGATTTCCCTAGCTGAGAATTGTATCATATCTGGGGCTGTTAAAAATCTGTTTATCTGTCTTTTTTATAGTTTATGCTGTAAATTGTGCAGCTCTTGTGGAAAGTTGCGAGTTGATTAAAAATTTTTTTCTTTACAAATTGGACAATAGAGACTCAGTAATGAAGATATTTTTGCTGATTTCAGTTTCATCTGTCTGTAAAACAAGGTTTATTTCAAATGTTTTACTCCAAGTCCAGTACAGCGCAGTGGAATGACTTGCATTTTTTGTATCAAGGAATATGTGTGGGAAAACATTTCAACACTCAAATAGAAATAGATGCAATTCTGAGTCTTTATTTTGTCATCCCCACCACATGTGCTCAAGTCTTTTAAAACGAACTAAACAGATAAACTCAAGAGACGATCACAAATCATTCCTCTCCCTCCAACCATCCTTATTTTTAGTTCATTAACTTGGGAGAGAAGTACTTAACAAGAGGAGGAGAGGGGAATGGGAGGCTTGTCAATACAGCCAGCCCGCCGCTGGTCTCCCTGAAGCCCACAGAGCAATCCATCATCATGACACATAGGCTGGGATCGATGGGAAAACAACCGTGGAGCTGCTGAGGGGGTTCGCCTACCACTCTGAAACGTACACTTGGTGTAAAATCTAAAATCTGCTCATTCAGCTGTTCACTTCAGAGCTACTTTTCTAACGTTATACATGAGAAACTTTAATACAATGTTAACTGACTGTGTCATCACACAGATCCTATTATTGTATTCCTACACTGTGCACACAAACCCATAGAAGTCCACAAGGCTTACGTATTGGACAAACTCAGAATATTTAAGAGCAAAACACTCCTGCTGTCCATGCTTTTTGTTCATGAATGAAATATGTAAAATGTATCAAAGAGGCAAAACTCAGCTTATCTGCTGTCTCTGTGTTTTTTTTTTTTCTTTCCTGGAACTTTATTTTGCACATCTATTTGACCTTGAAATGTTTGTTTTAAACAGGTTTAAACATCCTCATTGTTACTCTGGTTGTTAAGCATCATTAAAAATGCTCCAAAGCTATCTAAACTAATTTAAGCACATTTGATTTATTAATATGTACATCCATACACTGAAAAAATAAAACCTTCAAATTCCCATTTGCTTTTGTGTATTTTGTACAGTGTTTTTCCTTGGGTGGTTTCATAACAGTCATATTTTCCACTGGGGGGAAGTACAGCTGACAAGGGTTTATGCGCGCAGTAACACCTCCTCCACACATGACAGCACAGTCCATCACAGTTTTGATGCACCCAGGATGTTACCGTCTTATATCACATGAGCGAGACGGATCCAAAACCAACACTAGAGGATGTACCTGACAGGTGTGATGTGTTGTGTGACATGGTTTGAAGCATGACGTGCAGCATATTCGTGTCAGAAAAATAAACACAGGAGACTTGTGTTGTTGATGTAAATTGTTCTACTGGATATATATTTTTTTTTTTGTCTTTTGCTTTTTGTTTTTTTTTTTTGTTTTTGTTTTGTTTTGTTTTGTTTTTTTGCACAGTCTGAGATTTGCAAAGCCTGGCTGTGTTATCAGGCCTATAGTGTGTCATGGAGACCTGAGGGAAAGAGTGACCCAGCAGCTGAAGTTTACACCCAATTGAATGTCTCTGTATTCCTATATTGATTGACAGGTTTTTAAGAATAAAAAAAAAACGGGTGCATCACTAATGTTTGTAAACATTGCAGTGAGGGAGGCCAACATTGTATTTTTTGTACGAGAAACTAATTTTTCATTTTACATCTGTATCCTAAATTGTGTGTGTCAAAATGCCTCAAATTCTTAACATGATATACACAATTGATTATGATATAACATAGAATAACATAATTTAATTATGGCCGGATTTGGACTGTTGCTTTTAAATCCCTTCTCTCTCAGTGCTACTGTCGAAAACTACATCACCCAGAATTCCTTTCACCGCTCACTTATCTCAGCGTTGCCCAGCGACGGCGGTGTTCTCTTCATGTGAAAAGCTAACTTTCCAAGTAGTTGGAGCACGGATATTTAGACTCTCATATCACACACTTGCCACTTTGACTGTTTATCAGTCAGCCTTTTAGTCGTTTGTCGCCGACTTCTCACTGTGAAATAATGAAGGAAACAACGAGCCAAGAGTTTTCCTCGGCGTCGCCTAGCTGCTGTCCCCCGAGGTTCCACAGTGACGCTTCCGGTGCTCCCAGCTGCGATGAGCCAGAAGAAAACAGAAAGATGGAGGTAAGGAACAGGAAACGCTCTCTCGTAGAACATTTGTAATTTACATAAAGTGTGTCTTCACACGTATAAGAAACATTTGTTGTTTCAGTTTCTTTCATTTCATAGTTTTCATCCTGACAAATGTACTAGCTATGATGTGTAATTGTACCAGCTTGGAAACAGTGTAAATACAAAAGGCAAAGTGACTACATATTAATGGAGCAGTTTGAATAAACCTCCATTTTTCTTCCGTTACACAACAGGTAAAGCAGGTAACTTTGCACAAGAGGTCTGAGGAAGTAAAACAACACAGCAAGGTCAAACTGTTGATTATTTTCTGTTTACAGTAGTTGCATTTAGAGCAATTAGAGTGGGGTGCACCCTTTGCAAGCATAATATAATATAATATATAATGTAATATGTGTGTGTGTGTGTGTGTGCTGCACTGTGCTGCGTCAATGTGTGCATGTGTGCTCTGGGGACAGGAAGCTGTGAGCGATCAGTGATGCTTACCTGTATTGGTATAGTATTGCAGGGATCCCTACTAGTGCACTGCTGTAAATATTACTACACATGCTAGCTTAACTGTGAGAATAAAATATTTATCAATTTTTATTTTTTATGATTACAGAAGGATGGTGTTTTAACTGCCGAGATGGTCTCAACGTGTGTTTCCAAACTAGGACACTTCGGTACTGGGTTGCAACACTTCTACCACCACCTTTCTCTGCCTGTAAGACACTCACTGATGGACAGCATTTGTAAATGATATTAAATGGCCATGTGTTTATTGTGATTTGTCACTGACAAGTCAGCTAACCTTCTCAGTGTGTCATGCTGTTTCATTAACAGATGATCCACTTGCTGTTGAATTTTGAGGCAGATTTACTAAAACCAAGGTTGTATTTTTCTCTACTCTAGAGACGAAAACTCACTGACATCTCCGTTTTATGCAGTTACATCCATCTGCAAAAGCTAGAAGTGCCGCACAACAAAATTAAAGGTGACTTTGTGTTATTAGATTAATGAAGTGTCTTTAACGATGTGATGAAGCCTGATTATTCTTTATCTTGTGATATTTTTTTTAACTTCTCTGAACTGCTAGATTTATCCTGTGTGAGCCATATGCCCTATCTCGTTATTCTGGACGCCTCCCACAATGAAATCTCCAGCTTCTTTGGATTTGAGCCATCCAAGAGTCTAAAGGTAACACAGGACCTTGAACTGACAGAATAAGACCACATTTGATTGTTGGCTTGGGCTTCTCTCTCTTGTGCTATTCCCCCAAGATAGGCATGGATTTCCATAGCCCATCTGTAGTCACTTTGAATATGCTTACAAGGCATTAAGTGCCCTTGAATGACAGTGAAGTTTAGAGAATTGAAAATTCTTCTCCATACTCTATGGATTTAGGCAAAGAATTTCTTCAGTGAGATGTACTGAAGACTTTTATGACTTTGGTTAATAGTATGCTGCTTTTTTTTTTCCAGGAAGTCAATTTGTCCCATAATCGTATGACAAAAATGAAGGATTTATCAGCATATTCATCTCTTCGTAAACTGGATTTGGGGCGTATCCTTACTAAAGATATATTTACATTCATCCATGTGCACATGAACTCACACACACGCATACACTTTGTCTTTGCCCCTTCCTCTGTCAGTCTCACACTGTTCGAACCTCTAACTTTTCTTTGTACCGATATATGACAATATTGTGAAAATATTCTTATGTGTAACTTGCGTATTGTTCTTAACACGTACACTCCCAGACAACAGTTTCCGTGAGATCAGTGGTCTTGAGCAATGTTTCCAGCTCATCCATCTCAACCTGGCACACAACAAGATCTTGAAGATCAGCAGCCTGGACAATCTGCCTCTGGTGCACCTCTGCCTTGTAGGTCCTACTGTATTACAGCCTGAAATATAAAACTCAGAGTGTGTATTCACACGCAAGCAATAATACATACAGTACATTCAAGCACATTTTTAAAAACATGAATTTTACAGAGATATCTCATTTGTCTCTTCCTCCACTTGGCACTACTTCCATTTACATGCATGGCATTACTGCACAGGAGGTTGTTTCCCTGCTTGTGTTGTCTCTACAGACACACACACACACACACTTATAACAGAAGGGCTTATTGCTGAGATCTTTCTCACTGGGTTGGATTGGGTGTTTTACCCCATGTATGCTAAATTTTACCTAATTCTGTTTGTCTCTCTATTCTCTCTCCTCTCTTTCCCTTCCTGTCTCTATTTTTGGCTGCATTTTTACATTCAGTAAAACCTTGGCCCCCTGTTCAAGAATCACCATATGGTCCAACAGCAGGTCTTCTCTCGCTCTCTCTCTCTCTCTCTCTCTCTCTCTCTCTCTCTCTCTCTCTCTCTCTGCTTGTGTGTCTGTGTGTGTGTGTACGTGTGCGCACATGCGTGTTCTGTCCTTTATCAGTGTTTCCTCATTGTCAGCACCCATCGGTCTGGCTGTGTCTGCCCCTGCCTGTAGCTTTGCTTTGGGACCAGCTGCCGGTGTTTGAGTGAGCCTGGACCGAGTTCAACACACACTCACACACACTCAGACACCTTGTCCATTCACGTTCCATCTAATCCCAGCTCTGACCCGTCTTCCTCTCATGCTGCCTCCCTAAACAGCACAGCCTTGTCAGCCAGCCTGTTTCACAGCCCATCACAGCACTGACCTAGAGCTTCAGGGGACCAGCACAGTCACCCACCCCCACTGACAGCAGCCCTCTGCCAGGCAGCATGCTTGGCAAGACCAGGGTGAGGTGTGGCCAGACAGCTAGATAACAACTTTAGTCAGTGGAATGGAGTGAGAAGCAGGCTGGGGACCCTGACAAGGGAAGAGTGCCCAGGTCTGGTTCTTCAGTTGGTTAGCATGCTGTGCTAGCACCTCGCCAGCTGTTTGGCTGTCAGTCCTCACCTGTCAGGATTTAGTAGAGAGAGGCAAACCTGCCACTCAACTCAGTACTGGGGGAAATAAAGTTCATGCACCCTGCAGAGCGACCACAGCATGTCTTTAATATTTATTTGACTGTATGTGAAGAAGAAATACTGGTTGGAAGCCACTTACGTATTAGTGCATATTCATGAATATCACATACTCACCTCTTTGAATGTATTCTCTTTCCTGTCTGGGTCCAGAGGGGGAACCAGCTGAAGAGGATTGAAGGGTTGGAGAATCTGAAGAGTCTGCAGGTTCTTGACTTGTCTCTGAACAGGATTAACAGTCTTTCTGGCCTCCAGAATCTGCACCTCCTGGGCTCCATCAATCTGGAGAAAAACCTGGTATTGATCTGAGAAAGAAATTGGTTAACATCCCAAATATTACAACTTAAATCTTACATGCAATCAAGATAAATTATGAGATCCAAAAACAAATCTAGATTTGTGCCACAAATTTACTAAGTAGCCTATCATTTGAATAAACAAAGTACATGAGCCATATAGGGAACACTCAACTGAATTTGACAGAACATTAGTCGCGGCCAACATTTCTAATTTTTAAAAAAATAACTACTACATTGGGACTTCACTGCATGAATTTATGTTTTTGTTTCAGATTAGTGAAATTCAGGAGTGCAAACACGTTCATGATCTTTTCCTGCTGAGGGATCTCAACCTGCTTGGAAACCCTGTGCAGGTAACCCAAGCCTTTACTGACCACTGCGTTCTACTAACATGTATGACAGAGGTCCACTGCCCTGCATCCTGGTGGCGTTTTCCCTCTGTTTATGGTATTCAGTTTGACAACAAAAAAAGAAGTTTGTGCTTGAAATTCATCATGATGTTTTTGTAATACATGCTATGTGAATGGAATTGGTAGGAGCAACCCGATTACAGACTGGCAGTCGTCTTCCTCCTTCAGCATCTGACTGTGCTGGACCAAGAGAAAGTCACTGCTGAACAAAAGGTGCAAATGAGCCTCATTTTCAGGGTTGTTTCAGTTGAACAGCGAAAACATCTCAACGTGAATGACCTCCACGCTTAATCAGTTACCTTAAATCCCAGGTATCGTCAATAAACAAGTATGACCCTCCTTTGGATGTGGTGGCAGCCAGAGATCACATAACCCACCTGGTGTATCAGCTGATGCAGCCCCAGGTGGTGTATGACAGGTTGGTATACAATTAAACCGTATTGTTTAATATTGTAACTTCTGAATGGTCATCTCTTAGTTTCCGAATGTAAAACTTAAGATGAAACTGCCCAGTAGATTGAGTTCATATAATGTAATATAAAGGAAAAAGGATAATTCAATATGGTGACAGGAAGCATTCAAATCAAAATTGCAGAATCCACCATCAAGAAAGCTGCTTCAAACATGAACAAAATTTTATCTGCAGTGTTTCTGTTTTGCTCATATCATCTACTCCCTTAACGAGGAAAATGTGTTCATGTATCAGCACTTTTTTGAAAACATCCATCATCAGCAAATGAAATGCTGCAGCTACAGTCAATTTACCATTCTCCTCTGTGCTTCCTGGAGAGAGCACATCCATATTGCCCACAAGGCTCCTGTTTATATTGACTGTAGGAGTGGTTTCACCACTGCAGAAGTTTGTGCCCCGGCTTCGAGGTTTAATAAACTTCACGTATCTTTCTGTGGCTATAGAGAAAGTACCTGTAAAGTTTAAGTTTATCAGAAACCTTTGTATGTATGTGTGTTTGTCTCCAAGCAGCACTTTGCCCAGTGCAGACTCTCCATATCCCATGCTGGTTCTGACTGGTCCTCAAGGCTGTGGCAAGAGAGAGCTGGCCCACAGACTGTGTCAGGAGTTCAGCGAGTACTTTGCCTATGGGTCAGTTTAATTCAGTGTACATAACAGAGTCACATGTCGAGTCCTTAGAGGTTGTGTCAATACTTGTGCTGGTGCCAAAATAAATGACTAAATTCAGTAGAGTAAACTGAAAACTCGCATTAGATAATTGTTTAATGTTGTTCAAAGTGAATGTTCTCTCAAGATATTGTTAGTAAAAGCATTAGTGGTTTGACAAATGAAATAATTATTTGTTTCAGTTTTCACTCTCGCGATTTCCGCTTCCTGCCGTGATAGTCTGACAGCTGCCAATGTAACCACACAGCTGAGTCTGTTGACCCATAATGAGCTGAAAGCTGCGCTTATCTGCAAATTGTTTCTCAGTGGGGCTTACTTAGTACCAGTAACCCTTTAAAGTGATCTCTTTGTGTATACCAAATACGTCCTTAATTCCAGCCAAAGCTCATATGAGACTTCAGCAGGCTGAATTCCAAGTCAAACCTAAGGCTTAAGGTAACAACATGTTCCTGGCTCCTGCTTAGAGATTTCCTTCACAGTCCGAAATTGTTCACAAACCGAGGGGTCTCAGCTCATAGTCCCCCTGCTGGTCCTCTTTTAGTGCTTATAGGCCTGAGATTTTTCACATACTTAGACCTCATAAATTAATTGAGTGACCCTGTACCATGTGTGTGTGTGTGTGTATGTCTGTGTGTCTGTTCCCTCAGCATCTGTCACACCACGAGGGGGCCCTACTTTGGAGAGGAGAATGGGATTGATTACCATTTTGTCAGTGAGGAAGATTTTCAGAACATGATCCACATGGTACGTCAACTTACCATTAAGCTTTTTTTTTAATTTTTGGTGTGACTACATGAGAACAAATAAAATCTAAATAATCTTACTCTTACTCTTACTCATTGTAGTAAATCATTCAAACCGATTAATATTCTTTAAAAATTAATTAAATGTACACCAGCTTTTTTTCTTAGTTTCTTAGTGTCCTTAATTCACATAACTCCTCCAGCAAGTTTCAGATTGAATTCGCTCAGTGGCAATAATGAGCTGAGTAGTTGAGGTAATTAGTTTTGCTTGGATGGATTGATTTTCTTTTTACTGTTTCATTTAACAAAGATACATTTAGTTGAATTGAGCTTTTTTAATAAGGTGTAATGGCTGTATAAATTAAATTTTACTTCAGGATGAATTTTCAGAGTAACTCCTAAGATGTTTGCCGTGCAAGCGATGATTATTATTCTGAGACAGGTGACAAGGACACAGAGAGCTAATGGATTTTAATTTAATCAATATACAGACATGGGTCAAAGTCGCATATACACCTCTTTTCTTAGAGGGTCAGCTGCTGCCAAGCTCTGCTTTTATTACCGTGATCAGTTTGCATTCGTTAACCACCAGCAACTAGATCTCATTCATTGCACCAACTGTGTGCACATGTGCTTTGAAGATGGCAAAAACGTGTCTGAGTTTTCTTAGAGTCAGAAAAATGGGCGATGAGGTCAGAGGTCTTGGACACATTTGTTTTCCATCTTGTCCCTTGAGTCAAACCGCCTATTATGTAAGAGTGGTGGGGGATGATAAAGAGAGGTCTGGGTCACACAGTGATTTACACATCGGGGGCTTTGATGCTGGAATTCATGCCTTTTGTCTGCTCCAACAGAGGAAGTGGCTCGGGTTAATTTTACAGTCTGACCTTCGCTACTCTACTTGATTTTTCCAATCTTGTCCTTCACCTTCCATTCTTCCGTTGCCAGCTGCTTGCTGTATCGCCGTCCCTCCCTCCTTTTCATACTCTTCACGCTCTTGTCGTTCATGTGTCAGCTGCCTTTTTCCTCTTCACTCCCTTTTCCCTCAGTAACTATGCAATCATTACCTCTCGAGCCCACTTCTTGTGGCTGTACTTAAACAAAATTAACCCTAATCAGCAGACCTTGGTACTTATTATACTCCTTACTGTGTTGTAAACACAAGGAACACCTGCTGTGCAATTTTCTCTGAATAGCATCTAAGTCCAGTCGTATGGAAACACAAGTATTATGTTTGGAATTGAGTGTTTGAAAGGAAGGTTCAGGGACATGACAAAAAAAAAACTGTTCACCGGAGCTCAAATTCCTGTAAATTATCAGTCAAACTAAACGTAGTAACTCATTGTTAATGATATTTTCTGCTGTATTATTATATCTTGTAGTCTTTCATCATTTATGTAGTTTTAAAAGGAAGAAAGAGACTATTTTTAGTGGGAAGCGTAACAAAATAAAGCAAAGTTCCATTACCAGTTTCCTGTCAGTGTACTGTTTACTGTTACTGGCCCCACTTGTGGTCATTTAATTGACAGGCTGGCTTCAGCGTTGGCGTTACAGAGTCTGTGCTCTTTAGTTGTTGTTATTTTAAATGCAGCAAACCACAGTAATGCACTCAAACTAAGCTTCGCTAACAGAATGAAGTTTATACAAGTCCAACTTTTTCAGGGTCACAACATATTGTTTTAGTTTTATTTATATTTCTTGATTCCTTTTTGCTACCACAAACCAAAAAACACAAGAATTACTTGTTTTTAGTGCACTGTTTTGCCTTTGGCCCCAAGCTTGTTATAAATTATGCTGTTCGCAATAAACTGCTTCGCATACCGGCAGACAAAAAGTCAGGGGTCATGTTTGAGAAGTAACAAAGAGATTTTATTTGCACTGACCACCAGGTCAGAAGTTCAGTTCACAGGTGGGCAAATGACTTTAAGTTGTTAATCCTGACAGAACATGCTGGAACTGTGTATGCCTGTCAAGCATTATGTCCACTTCAGGAGATAAATGCTGCTCATAACTGGTAACATGATGTCTAGTGGGGCAATAAATGCTCTCTTATTCTTTCCCCCTTTTAACTGGAAATTCCCATTAAGGGCAAGTTTATCCAGACCGTGCAGTATGGGGGTCACAGGTACGGCCTGACCAGAGACGCCATAGAGGATGTAGCCAGAGAAGGGCTCGCCTGCTGTGTCCATATGGAGCTTGAGGTGAGTCTAGAGTATGTGTTGAGAGTATATCCAGCAGGCCTAGCAATGGCATATTTGGTGATAGATACAAGAACATTTAAAGTATTCATTAACGTACGCTTTTTGTCAACAATTATAACATTTCCTTTAATACAAACTTCACTCTTTACACACCAGCATCGACTATGGGTGCCCACAGGAGTTGGACAGTTGTTGACAAATGCATTAGCTTGAGGCCGTCTTATGATGGGATTACACCAGCTGTGGCGTCTGTCAACATGTTGATGTTCTGACCCATGAGTACTCGGTAATCATTATTACATTATTACACGAGTACTCATTATTCATGGGTTGAACTGCGCCCACCTTCAAACTCTGCCTTCATTTTAATGTGAACTACACACCTGTAAAGTTTTACGACTGCATCATGCACTGTTATAATGATATCACATTGACACAATCTGTCCAGAGACAGACAGATTGTCATATATAAAAGAGGCACAGTACTCAAAACTGCCTGTGTGTGCCTCTACATTACAGTTTATACATCCAATTTATGTGCTAATAATAAAGGTAAAATAAAGAGGATGAGTTAATTTTTGGATACCTGTTTGAATACATGTTTTTGCTCTAAAAGAATCTTCTGCTACAGCGATATTTCAGTAATGTAAAGCGTTTTATTGGAATAAAAGCTAACAAACGTATTTTCAGTGCAAAACATCACGGAATCATAGTGGGAGTGGGTTGCTAACAGATTTGAATTATTGCATGTTCAGTTTCCATCCTGTGACAGCACAGTGTGGATCAGTTCAGATGCTTAAAATAGAATTCACAGTTGCAATGAACAGAATATCAGACCCTCCTTGTAAGAGAATTTCAGACCGTTTGCCTGTCCTCCCAGGGTGTGTTCAGTCTGAAGAAGAGCTACTTTGAGCCTCGATACATCCTGCTCATTCCTGTCCAGCGAGAGAAGTACGTGAGCCACCTGAAAAGCCGTGGTCTCTATACCCAAGCGCAGATCGACGTGGCCGTGTCCCGTGTAGAGCTCTACGCCAATACCAGCAGGCAGCGACCAGGATTCTTCGATAATGTTATCCCCTGTGGTACGCGAAGGAAGCGCTTTGTCACTGAAGTATTTTGTTATGACATAGAATGTATTCGTTCAGGTTGCTTGATGGTGTACTTGTTGATTTACCTTACAGAGTATAATAATAGTAATTGATACACTCTAGGGGTCTCTAGATCCATGTTACTATTAGTTAACGACAGTTTAATTGTAGTGCAAAGTGTCATTATAAATACAGTTAATTTTCAACAAAAATCTAATTTAAACAAAGAAAACACTTAATTGATTCCCAGGGGAAACATTTTTTCTTTCTCCTTATTCAGCCTTTGAATATGATGTTAGAAAGTGACAAATGTGGAAGCTTCTGCTGTGACTGCTTTGTTCTTGGACAGCACGTCATTATAGTGCCTCACAGAGGGAAAAATACCCTGCTTTAGCCTGGCTTAGCGCAAATGTCATTGCTATAGCCTTAGATAAATAAACACACTTCGCTAAAATCCACACACTACACTTTCAATCCAATTACCACATGTATTAAGGGCACGTAGCCGCAGAATAGCTGTGTTTATCATCCCCTCATGAAAGCACTCAGACATGTTAGCTGTTTTCTTAATGAGATGAACATACAGGGAGTGTGGAACCTCATCACTTTTATGCACTGCTTGCCAGCACCTCATTACACTAAGGTCATCATCCCCATATCTTTGATTCATTACTGTTTGATGGAAGATGCATTGGCTCTATTCTCAACCAGATTGTGTGTTTGTGTGTGTGTGTGTGTGTGTGTGTCTGTCTGTATCACTTGGCTATGTGAGTAGATGACTGGGAGGAAGCCTTTCAGACACTGAGGCAGGTAGTGAATGAGTACCTGTTGTTAGAGGAGCAGGAGGAAGGAGAAAAAAACAACAAAGCATCCCCTGACAACACCTCCACAGGTGTGTATGTTTGTTTGTTCAGATCATCATTAACAGACTCACAGTGTCAGGGATTTTTTTTGTTTTTGTTTTTTTTTTTCAAACAAGACACCAGGTGCAAATTCTGCCGTGCATGGTTTTCATTTTTCACTTTTTATTATTTCATTATTATTTTTTTCTTTATTATTATTTAAAGGGACAATCCAGCAATTTTTTACATCAGTTACTCAGCCTCTGAAAATGTGTGAAATGCTTTACAGACAGGAGATGTCTGATGGAAATGTGCTGTCGGTTGTTTTATGATCTACAATTCAGTGTTATTGGAACTTGTGCCGTGCTAGGATGTAAAAGCCAGGATATCTTGACCTGTGTCAGTTAGATCATTATTTTTTAATCTGCTTCTCAATTTTATGGAAGTGTATTATTACTATTACTACTGAAGTGCTCCTTTAACGTGGCCTTAAACTACACTGTGCAGACAAAAGTCACCTGACCATTACACCAACAGAGATTTTAATGACATTGCGTTCTAAATACATAGAAGCTTTGCAGCCATAACAGTTTCCACTCTTCTGGGAAGGCTTTCCACAAGATTTTGGAGTGTTTCTGTGAGAATTTCTACCCATTCATGCAGTAGAGCATTTGTGAGGTTGATGGACCAAAAGGTCTGGCTCACAATCTCCGTTCCAGTTCATCCCAAAGGTGCTGGATGGGGTTGAGGTCAGGGCTCTGTGTGGGCCAGTCAAGTTCTCCCACACCAAACTCATCCAACCATGTCTTCATGGAGCTTTGCTTTGTGCACTGGGGCACAGTCATGCTGGAATAGAAAAAGACCTCCAACAAACTGTGGCCACAAAGTTGGAAGCATAGGATTGTCCAAAATGTCTTGGTATGCTGAAGCATCAAGATTTCCCTTCACAGGAAGTCAGGGGCCCGAGCCCAACCCCTGAAAAACTCATTACAGACTCATCCCATACAATTCAGTAATAAAGAGGTGTGTCCCCATACTTCTGTCTATATGATGTAAATTTGATGATGTTTAAATAGAAAAATTATGCCTGTAATGGTATAATGATGTCTGCTTTTATGCTCTACATAATTTATTTTTTGCCTATGTACTTGCATTCAGGCCGTAGCCATCATATATGCTGTTTGTCATTATTGATATACAGTATTTCTCTCTCTCTCTCTCTCTCTCTCTCTCTCTCTCAGATCATCAGCTGGAGGAGAAGCCACCTTCGCCCCCGTCGAGGTCGGGATCGGACACACTCACGTCACACCCTGCCACAGCTCTTGACCCCTCACATCCGTCTTACAGAAGCTATGTTACCAAAATCCAGTCAGACCTCAGCCCTCAGAAGAGCCCTGCTGTGAGTTACAAGATGTCTGATGAAAAATTTATTGGTAATGAAGCCTGTGAGTGAATGTTAATGAGACATCTAATGATATTTCTTGAAAAATAACCCTAAATCTTCTAACAAGATGCTGGCTGGCTTTCTCTTCTTCACTGCCATACATCATCTCTCCCATCTCCCATTCCTTCCCCTTTGTTGCCCCTTCGCCTCTCCCCTTTAAATCACTCTCCACTTCAACCTCTTTATCCTTTTTGTCTATCCTTTCTCTCACCTTCTCATTTCTTTTAAACCACTCCTCCTCCTTCTCTCCATCTCTCTCTTCTCTGCAGGAGCTGGCTTCCATCAGGAGGCGCGAGCAGCTGGTGAGAGAGGCTATAGTGGGGAAGAGTCCAGGGGTCTACAGCCAGGCCTTCAAAAGGTTCGTGTTAAGCACCGTGCACTCAACTGCGCCGCAGTGCTTAATTTCAAGTGGGTACTTTCAGTCAGGACAAATTGGTTTAATTGGAGCACTTGTCCTAACTGTGCTTTGAAGGTTTGTTTTGGGTTATTGTTTGACCTTGAGGGTGAAGTGGCAGGTGCCCAAATTATTTGAATTTAACGGTTTGTTAATATGATGGGCTTGTGTAGTGGCTCTCATTTTTCAGTTGTCCTAAAAATATACCCGCCACCAGTTAAAACGTCGCAAAGCTGAATGTAGAAGAATTACTTAATTTTGACGTTTTTTTTGGTCTACCTCAGGTATGCTCAGGCAGCACCACCGCAAAATGATGCTGGTACCCATTTTAGTGAAGACAGCAGGTGGGAATACACACACACGCACACTCATATGCACACTTACAGGTACTTGTACCCTACCAGTACAGTCAGAAGTCACAAGTAAGGCCGCATGTTGCTGTGTGAGAATAATAGATGTCAAAGTTGTAAAGGATTTCACTCTGTATATGGTTTCTGAACTCATAATAACAGCATTCATATTTTAGATGAGGCGAGGAAATCCAGAGGAAAGCTTGTGGTTTCAAAAATCAATCTGAAGATAAAGATTTAGGAGCAGGAAAGTATATTTGTAGTAGTATTCTTCACTGCTTGGGCTTGTTTTAACAATATACATTCACTTGTACAGAGCTCATTCTGCTGGTGTGCCGAGACAAATCTGAACACACATCCCACAAACACACACACATACACTTGCTAGCACACAAATGCGCTCACTCATGAATTCTGATTTTATAGCTTTTCCTGCTTTTTGACTCCCCTGAGTGTACACTCATATAAACAGGCTCCCTAAACAACTATGGAATTAATCAGTGAGACATTGACATATTATGTGTGTTTATGTGTGCGTGCAGTGTATGCAGCAGCGCACAAATTGGCATGGACTTATTTCGTTATTTATTTTTCTCCAAAGAAGACAGTTAACATACATGCAGAGATACAGTACATGTTCAGTCAAATTTAATTTGTCCCCTTTGGGCTGATGTTGTGAGTGGCCAAGTTTCTTCAAACGTGTTGAACATCTTCAAGTTCTGTCAATGCAGCCTGAGCGATAAATGCCCCCAGTGTGTGTGTTGTGAGCATTACTCATCCCTTTAGTATTTCTAGAGAGGGTTCCAGACATCTGTCTACGTGAGTCTTAATAGGGATGTGTCTTTACTTGTGTGTCTCTCTCACATATTGTAACACAAGATCCTTTTGTATTCGTCTGATAAGGTTTCTGTGTAGTCTGTGTGTTTGTGTCCATGTATACTTTCGGGTGTGTGTGTTTGTGCATGTAGCTTCTACTCACCTGTTTGTTTACTGAGTACCAATACTAATCCCCAAATCAGTTAAAGTCACATTATTGTGGCATCCAGTCAGAAATACGTCTCTGCTGGTCTCCTTTGCTGTACCCAGAATGATGATAAAACTTCCAAAACCGCATTCACCTAAATATTCTTTTACTCTCTCTTATTTTTGTTTTTCTCACCTTTGTCGCTGGTGCCTTTAACAAGCCCGTTTTTGTTTCACGGCATGCTTTTGTTTCCCTTTTCTCTCCTTGTCTGTCCATCACCCTCCGTGGCTTGTCTTTTCCTCCATCCCTGCTTTCCGTCCGTTCGCCCGCAGCTCGGATGAGTCTCGTGGTAGTTCCGCGTTGTCTGTGCCCAGTTCAGCCGGGGCCTTGTCTGGCTTGGTGGAGACGCTCGATCTCTCTGGCCTGGGACCTGCCTTGGAATCATTCAGAGGTTATTATTGTTGTTATTATTATTCTTAGTAGTAGTAGTAGTATTTTAAATTATTTAGGGCATTTCTAGCTTGTTATGGAGAGAAACCAAAGAGAGGAGATATTTTTGACCTGGTAGAGGCCAGGAACAAACTTCTAAACTATCCAAACTTTAGTTTTTGTGTATACTTTAGTCATTAATCTTATCGTTAAAAAACAATACTCCCTTTACTGTCTGTAAACCACCAGAACATCACCTGATTATCAGATAATCAAGCTGATTAAATTAAGCTCTATAAACATGTTGATTTGGTTTGGTTGATTGGTTTGCATGTCTGTGCCAGTATCAAGTCAAATATTTCTATTTCATACCCAATGGCATCAGGCCAAAGCCCCGAAGCCCCTTGTCCAGGCACAGATCAGCTCGCTGCATCAGCGTCTCCCTCCACTGAAAGACGTCCTGGATCCAACGTCAAGGCCGTCCTGCCACCAATCCCCACTGGGCGCAAGACTCCTGCAGCACCCAGCCCGGCTCCTTCGCCCAGACCCAGCCCAAACCCGGCAGTCAGAGTGGGAGAGGGAGGAGATGCAGACGGGGAGGGATAGCTCTTAAAGGCTTTAGGGTTTCATCTATCCAACTTGTAAATATTCAAAGTAATAGCTTTTGAAGAATTGTTGTAGCTTTAGTTGAAAATAAAATTAAGTCAGTCAATCAGTATATCCATAAAAGTGCAGAACTTAAATTATAAAAAAAATCTGCACCTGCACAAGTTAACAGTCAACCGCAAAACCACACGTTTGTCTCTGTAATACCACAAGCTACAGTGGCTGTGATGTGATACACAAAAGGCAAACACTTGAGGTTAGGTTTCACTGTCAGTACTTGCCTTTTCTTGTGATCTGTTACTCATGCCACACTCACTTGCACTTACTGTATACTGTATCCTGTTAACGACCACAAGGGCACTGCACTGCAGTATAATTCCGATCAAAGTTGTGCTTTTTTCCCTCTTTGTAGAATTTACTGACTTATGGACCTAAAGGTATACAGTGTTGACACATATTATGATTCAGTCCCACACACACTTGGACATTCCTGTCTTTCAGATAAATTCAGTAGTGTGTTGAGGAAAACAGCTCTTCGTCTTTTCACGTTACTGTGTTCAGATTCATGTTGGAAAAGTTCGTGTCTACAAAGTACGGGCTTCACGTCATGTTTTGTGAATGTCGCATAAATTTTCCTGACAGTGAAGTGGCGTTATATTTCCTACTGTTCACTAATCTCATCAAATAGAATTTGCCATTGACATCTAGATACTGATCTTTTATGTGCAGCGTGGAGCTCTTGTCACTGGATGATAAATACATCATTAATCTTCATCTCTTCTGAGGGGATTATTTATTCAACTGGAAACACATTCATAT
Source organism: Scatophagus argus (assembly GCF_020382885.2). Taxonomy (NCBI): domain Eukaryota; kingdom Metazoa; phylum Chordata; class Actinopteri; family Scatophagidae; genus Scatophagus; species Scatophagus argus. The sequence continues at coordinate 6,946,298 of NC_058514.1, read as the reverse complement.
GGAAGTTGTTGACAGGTATTAAACAGTGAGCCGTCACAAACAAATTGCTGTGTTTTTTGTCAGTGTGTGTGTGTGTGTGTGTGTGTGTGTGTGTGTGTCCATGCATACTAGTGTATGTTTTCAGTGTTCATTTTTATTCATTTGTGAATTGAAATTGTCACCTGTCTTACATACGTCCGTATGTGAGACAGTACGCACGCATTGCTTATCTAACAGTTGTTCTTGTAGATACATGTGAATATGCATGTTCCAGTTCCTGGCCTGTAGATGTGAATGTAGTGTGTCCACACACACACACACACACACACACGCACACCTGGCCATCCATCACTGTCTGTCTTCCTCTCAGGCAGCAGATGTTGCAACCCTGTCATAATTCTTTGGCAGTTTGAAACTAGACAATGTCTTTAGGGCCCCTGGGGTCTAACCTACTTACACTGCAGTCTCCCACCCTTTACTCTGGCTTATCATGGAGTAACATGTTGCCCTCCTGTGCATTAACATTACAATGAATACAGTTATGCATAATGAAGGTCTGCAAAAGCCTTTAAGTGTGTTTAAAGTATAACCTGAGGTACAGATGAGTGGATGAGTTACTGGGAACTTTTCTGGACGTGTAATCACATTTACCTCGAGATGGTTTTCACTTAATGAACGCGTTTGTCTTTGCTTGTCGATCCATTTTTAATGCATGTGCATCTGTTACTGTCTGTCCGTGTGGTTGTGCCTACCTGTTTGCAGTGTTAGATTGCATGACTACAGCAGCTCCTGCAGCCTTTATGCTCACAACTGTTTAACTGGTTAAGACAACAAACAGTGTATTTCTCTCTCTCTCTCTCTGTCTGCTGGTTTCTGTCCATCATAAACTTTTTGCAAAACATCGCTCACAACAGAGAAAGTTTAAACAGCGTACAGTGTGCATGTACAACGCACCACATTGTCTGCTTCCCCAACTTCACCAGCTGCCGAAAAATAAACATGTCAGACACTTTCATCTAGACATAACTCCTCAAGACAGCGACGCTTCCCACCGAACAGAAAAGGGGAGCACATTTTCTGGGAGACACAAAGACTCGCTTGCATCTAAAATTTATACCCTCAGGAAAGAGCTGTTACGGGACATATGCAGGAGCACGCTATCAGTTTTCACAAAACTCAAGTGCCTGATGTGATGAGTTAATTTTTATGATATTTGTAAGTCTAGAGCTACAGAGGCAAAGAACATTAATCTGTATTTTCATTCCAGAGAGGATGCAAGAAATGTTAAAATAATTATAAAATAACAGAAACTGACTGACTGAGCACATATCACCTTTGGCTCTAACACAAGGATGGAAATAACACTGCAAGACTCAGGGGTTTAGTCAGGGGTAAAACCATATTATACTAAACTGCCTTGTACTATATAGTACAGCTCTAAACTGCACGATACAAAACTGTACTATATGAAATAGTACAACTTTTTTCTACACTGCACTATATGATGCAAAAATCTACTATAATATGTTATATTATTGCTAACCCAGACTAAACTGTACTATGTTATTTGTTATTAAACTACATTATACCACTGCTTTACCATCCTATGCTTATTATATGACCCTAAACTCTGCTAAGCTGTTCTGTACCACATGGTAGTACATTATACTATACTAAACTGCACTACAGTATATGGTATTGCGCAATACTGCACTAAGCTGTTCTGCATTACAGTATAATATGTGTGATTTTGAAGTATTCGTTTAAACATAAGAATTGATTCTACTTTAAGAAATGGTCTTTGGACAGCTAATGTATTCAGACATGTTCAGCAGTTAGTTCCAGTTTAATGTAATGATATTCTTAATTGGGGGGGAGGGGTGTTTCCACACTCCATTTCACTGTGCCAACACAGGATAAAGTTCTGGCTGAACCAGCTGTCATCTGGAGATATGGTAGCTGAAAGAAACTGCTCTGGTTTGTTTGGATTATTTTAACACCAATCAGAATTGTCAATGGTGGACCTAAACCGCAAACAGCTGCTGAGTGTAAGTGTAGGAGGTAACTTTCTTAGAGCTTATAGATTATAGTTTCCTACTCCAATGTACTTCTTGCATGTTGCTTGTGCTCTTTCTCAGACACAACCGTTATTGAGCCTAATAAGCTGCCACCGTCTGTCGAATAGCTTCCAGTTGTACCCCAGCTTTACACTGACAGTGATTTGTTACTGAGTATATGGCCAGCATTTACAGATAGTTTCCCTTATTGTGGGTTTTCCTTTTAAAATGTCTTGTGAACAGGTGGGAATAGAAAGGGAGGGTTATGAGCCTGAGAATGAACTCGGAGAAGCAGCCCATGAAAGTACAATAACATGTTGGAGGCGCTGCTGTAAACGTGGTGACACCTTCGCACATGTCAGGGCGAGGGAGGAGCAGGGACACACCTCCTCATTTCAAGCTCAAACATCCTCCCGAAACGATACTCTGCAACTTTGATGATCCCCAGCGCTCATAACAACAGCCTGCTGAGTCAATAACATGTGAAATCGAGCTTGCATATCCCAGCAGATCTGTTTTAACAGTTCCTCGAACAGACAGACGATTCCGGAAAAGGCCAATGAGAATGGACAGGTTCCATGTGTTTTGGATTTGTGCTGAACTTGCTGTTTTGATTACTGCACATTTGCTGGAGTCCTGTATGGTGGAGTAGTATGGATGGCCTACCTTGCTTTAACAAAACTTTATCCCTCTGTTTCATTCTTTATGTGACTCTCATAGTGGTGGGAAGTTACAGAGTACATCTACTGAAGTATTGCGCTTAAATAGAAATTCCAGTATTTCTAAGCCCGGTCCTGCATTTACTTATTTTCCTATGAAGATAATTCATACCCAACAAAAGCACATTTTCACTGAGTACTTCTATGTGATACTACTGATACTAATGTTAAAATCAGCTCCACCTCCAACATTTGAATACTGATTACGTGTTAATGCATCAGCTATAATAATCAGCTTGTGAAATATGTCCAAAGTATGTATGTCATGTGTGTATCATGAGAACTTTTCTTTCACCAAAGTAAATCTAGCATTTGCGGTTTTCACATTGTAGTATTGCTACTTTCACTCCATTTACTTGAGTGCATAAATGATGATTCACCTGAAATGGTGAGAGCTGCAAATTGGAAGCTGTTACCAAAGGCAAGGACTTCGCCATTTCACCAAGAACACTTCTGATTTATCTCTGTAACCTTTCTGTCTGTCTCTCTGTTGTTGTGTAGAGGATGCTGGAATAGGTCAGGGTGGTGATATAATGAAAGCTTAAATAAGACACACACACACACCTCTGCATTAACTCTGCCGCATGATGTGGCGCCACACTCGGTAACTATGGCAACGGCACTCTGCATTGCACCTCCCTGTGTGTGTGTGTGTGTGTGTGTGTGTATAACTCTTCACTGTGTTCCCTGCGGACAGATTAATTCCCTGCCAGATTCATTACTTGTCAACTTGCTGAAACAAAAAGTTTCTGTTTTAATTAGTTCGGTGCAGTGTCTCGCTTCATCTATCTATCGGTGTAGTGTCTCTCTCTCACACTTGCTGTCTCCCTCTCTCTCTCTCTCTATCCCCTCCTTCACTCTCAGTCTTGCTCTCTAGTGTAATTAAAGACAGTCAGTGCGGATAATAGAACCGTAATAGTGTGTAATTGCAATAATCAATACACGGCGCATACCAAGGAACTCGCCATTCATCAATATACAGAGAGGAGGCAGGATGTCTCGAACACACACTCTGCCCTCATCCATTTACATATTATTTATGCTGTAATTGGTCATATTGTGTTTGTCTTTAAGAAGCAGACACAAGAACAAATATTGTGGTTTTGATGTACTTGTACAGTATGTAACAGATGCTATACTCTGCCTTAAGGGTTAGCTTTGCTTAGCTTAGCACAAAGACTGGAAACAGGTGGAAACAGTTAGCTGTCCTCTGTTGAGAGGTTCAGAGATTAAACAAAAAAGCTGTAAGATGCTAATGAGGAAGCGTTAGATGTCCTGGTAGACAGATTTTGTAGCCTTTGTTACCAGAGACAGACTAGCTGGCTAAGCTAATTGGGTGCTGGCTGTAGCTTCATTTTAACAGGCAGATAGGAGAGTTTCAGTCTTCTCATCGACAGCAGCTGTCAACGAGAACACAAATGACCGTCTTTCCCAAAATGTCAAGCTGTTCCTTGATCCTCAACTACGGTTGGGTTGTAAATGTTGTCATAGCAAGCATCAGGCTACATTTTTATGTGGCTGTTTATGTTTATGAGCTGCATTAACTTAAAGTGTTTGGACAGTTACCACTGAACTTTGTTTTTAAGAAAAACATGCTTATATTCCACAAAATATAGAAGATATAGAAGATTAGTACTTCCTGTCTCTGTTTCACCAAACAAACACGAATCAGATACTAGTAGTGACCACTTAAATGAGTCTTTCAGGATCTTAAAACAAATGTATCAATTTTATCTCTGAGATGTTACACATCACTTTTCTCAGCTTCTTTATCTTCTTAACTGTGAATGCACAGCATTGACTAAAACAGCATCTTTTATGTCCACAAAACTTTAAGAAGTGTGCTCAAACGTCTGTCCACTGCTGAAAGAGTGACAGACACAGAAGGACGTACAAGAAAAGGAACTGATATCCACAATTACATAACACAGGATTTTTCTAGACTGAAAACTTTCCACTAGTGCTAGCTAGCTTGTAAACATTAGAGATGACAAGCCAGCACAGCCTAATGAGCACACACACACACACACACTCACATTTATACACATACGCACCTATATTTCTCCCTGTCATTGCATCCGACTTGCCCCCTCAGGCTGTGGGTCAGGTGGAGGAATATCTCAGTAGGTGGAGGCTGGACAAGCCCAAACAAATACCCTTACTGGAACAATACTGCCCCCTCCAGGGTGGGCTGACCTCACCTGGGAGCTGGGGAATGGCCGCCTCAGGGTTGCCAAGCCGTAGCTGGGCTGAGGAGGGGGAAGGAGAGGAGATAGTTTGACTGTATTAATGCGTTTCTGGTCAGGTGTGATTTCACAGTCTGACTCCCTGTGTGTGTGTGTGTGTGTGTGTGAAAAAGAGAGAAAGTGTGGATGTGCGAATGTGTACACTGATTTTCTGATCTTTTCTGATCTTTCCTTTTGATTTTTAAGGGTTTTGACCTTTGAGCATACTTTTGACCTTTGCTTTGACGTATGGTCTCCAAAGAGTGATGACAGCAGTTTTCATAAACCTTTTTATCTCCTCTCCACCTACCCCCGCCTCTCTCTTCCTTCTTGGCTGTGATTTCTCTGGCTTTCTTGCCCTTTTCTCTCCTCCTTGTCCATCTCCATGTGTTTCTCTCTTTCTGCAGATGTTACCCTCTTCGGTCTGCTGCTCCTCCTCCTCTACATGTTGTCTCCATCACTTCATTTCTGTCTCCCACTCTTTCCTCTGCCGTGAGAAGTGTTGAACCATACAGTAATGGCTTGAAAGACTGGAAGATGCCACAGGCACACCAAGTGTTTGCAATAACTGTTCTTTTTTTTTTTTTTTTTTTGGTTATTCTCTCTTTTGTTCCCCCCTTACATGCTCCCTTTTGTCTGTGTTTATGATCTTTGTATTTCATGCTGCCATTCAGAAATCATTACTTTTCTGCTATTTTTCTCAAGCGTAGCCTACTCCATTTCTGTGTCACTCCAGCCTCTCTATGCTATTCCCATTATCCTCTCCTCCTCCTCCTCTGTCACTGTATCCCCTGCTTTTACTGCCTCTTGTCCCAGCCTCTCATTTCCCCAAAGTTGCCTTGTACACCCACAGACCAGTTCCCATCAAATCTAGTGATCCACTGATGTCTCTTCTCCGACTATGCAGCAAATGACTGTCCTTGTCCTTCCACCTGTGCCATGCATTAAATCGGATCAAACCAGGATGTTTTAAAGGGCACAGGATGGGGTAAAAAGCATCAAAAGAGATGATTAGAGCAGAAGAAGGAGGTGGATTTTGAGGACAAAGATTATGTGATGGTTATGAAAACCCCCAAATGTCCCTGCTTTGAAATCCTTCACCCCACCATATGCTCAAACTGAGCATAAAATGAATTTGTGTTCTATTCACTCCTGGTGAGTCCTGGCTTGTGGAGTTCATTGAGAAGGATTTGATGAAAGGAAACACCCAAGTTAGTGAATGAAAAAAGGGGCATGTCTGCATGTGTTCATGTTTGCTTTCATTTTGTTTTTGTTTCCATAAAATCCGAACATTGTGGAGGTCAGTAAATGGCAACCTTACCTGCAGTCTATAAAAACACATGCCAGGTCGTAGATGATGCTGGGAATTATGCTGCCATTCCTTTTTTTCTACATTGTCGAACCACATTTACCTCTCTGTTGGCTGTCATGTTTATATGCAAAAAAAATAGTTTCCTGAATTTTTATGCAAACACTTACTTTTGTATAATGCACATGAAGCAGTAGCTTTCATGGCAGCAGTCCGCCCCCCCGGCCATTTTCCATTCCATCGAGTACTGCTGCAGAGCTCCAGTGACCTGCTCTCGGCAGAGCAGACTTGTCTCTGCTTGTGTGTGTGTGTGTGTGTGTGTGTGTCATCTTTCAGCCGTGGCCAACATGCAATATTGTACAACACAAGGAGACACATTCCACCGAGTTCACTGCCTGATTGATGCATTTATATTTATACAGTCCTCAGATATGAGCTCATATCCTGGCTAAGGTGAAAGTCAGGCATGGGTGAATGCCTGTGAAAACTTTCAGCTGTAAAGCAATGAAAAGCACAACTTAATTTTTTTTTTTTAATTTTCTTAATTTTTTTTTTATTTATTGTCAGTAAGTTTCTTTGAAATACCCAAACAAACAGAATGTATCACACTATCAGGGATTGCTTGTGTTGCCAAAAATTTTCAGTTTGAGTATAAAAATTTCTCCCACATCCATTTGTGTCCAAAAACTGTTTGTCTTTATGATGGTGAACGTGGGCTGTTAATCCCAAATACATTGTCCTGCTGCAAATATCAGTATTATACCAAATTTGTATCAATCGACAGCTGAAAATTGTCCCCAACAAATGCACAATTTACTCCTATTAGAGTAATATTCGGTACAAATTAGTTCCCAGCCAAGTGGTGAAGTGGTCTCTTGCTTGGTAGAGTTGCATCACTGCCAACCCCTCCACCTCCTTATGAGAAAATTAGCTCATATACATGTAATACAGTTCTAACATGTAATTCTGGTGACTGGGCTGGGGGTGGAGAGCTGCAGGGTAGGAAGTCAGAACGTATTATAGGTGCACAACACCCTGTCTTTTCATGGGATTTGTTGACGGTAACATAAATATAGAATATCATCAACCACATCCTTTAAAGCCTGCATAACTTTGTGGTTTTGATAATCAGAGTATGATGATGAGGTCCACATGTAGCCGATGCCTTCTTCAGTACACTAAAAAATGTTGCTGCTCTTTCTAATCAAAGTCAGTAATGGACATGTACAAGTTACATTTTGGAATACTTTCCTTGTAAAATTGCCCTGCTCCAGCACTAATGTGACTATACTGCATACCTGAATAAACTGTGAACTGTCCTTCACAGTCCTGCTCTGTGAACTCGGTTAAATCCAGTTCTGCTCTGCTCACTAAAGCTGGATTAAGTTCAGCTGTGCAGAAATAAGCACAGAATCACAAGTCTTGCAGCCAACTCCTTCGGCACGATAACCATTACAGATGAACTGTTTTCGGTTTCATTGCACTCAGTTAATTACTGCATGTTGAGGGATCAGCACAAACAGTCAGCTTTCTAGCCTGATGATGCAAAAGCAGACAAAAAAAGTCGTTTGTTTGAGTTGTTATATACAGGACATTTTTATGCTTATTTATGTTTAGCGACATAATGATAAATGCTAATTCAGTTCCTGTGTATTCAGAGGTTACCATGCAAAAACTTTTCTGTCACTTTCTGCCAGATGGGTTGTACAGAGGTTGTCTGTTTTCACCTGAACACACTGTCAACTCTGTCGACTCTACCCATTGGCTCTCATAGACGAGATCGAGTTTAATTGGCGGAGTTTGAACTAAATCCCCGTGCTTTTACTGAGCGGTACCATTTCACAGAAACACCTGGATTTACGAGTCAGTAGCTTAACCTTCTCTGCTGTTTGTGCTTTGCAGCCAAATGTTTGGACTGCCTGGTGACAGAGGTCTGCACAAGTCTGTAGGATGGAGTGCAGCACACAGACAGGCAGGTAGGCAGGTGCCCCGGACAACATAAGTAAACACACACACAAATATGCTAATTTTTTGGATCTATTTGCTTTTTTGTTTTTCCACTCATTGTCTACGCACAATTCCCTCCAGATGCTGCTCCATGGGATGCTAACCATGACTTCATGCAACTCTGTCCTCAAAGATTCTTCCTCTGCATCGAGCTGTGAAGGTGATTACAACATCTCTATCAGTGGTGTCTGAGTGACTGACACACAGTTATGCATGAATTCAAAAAAGTTGCTCAGCCCCGTTTCTCTTCTTTTGACCTCTGTCCCTGTCTCCCTCCGCCTCGGTCTCTGCGGTCTCTGGAAGGTTCAAAAAGGCAAGTGTGGACAGCTGCTGCACTTTGACCTTCAGGACTTGTCCAGTGCCTAAAAATCCCACATGCATGTAAACCATCTCTTTAGGTCAGAGACATGCTCATCTCTGCTGAAGAGCAAAGGCTCGTGTCTTTGTTATCAGTATGCATGATCTCTTAGATCTGCGTGAGCATGACACAGCGTATAAACTGCAGCTACGAGATTTTAACTGACTGGATGAATAATAATTCTGCATGGCTGTAATTAACATTACATTTCAGTGCAGTCTGTATAATCATGATATTATGTACAATAGGTAAATGACATATATGTCCAATCTCATGTTCTTACCTATAGAGTTCAATATTCAGTTTGCAATCATAAAGGAAGGTTTTCTTGTTGTGTAAGGAAATTCTAGTCTCTCCTTTCTGCATGGTTATCAACTCACCTTTCTACCCATGTATCTCTAGTTTTCTTTTTGTATTGAATATTGGATTTTTCTGTGACACTGTGTCTTTTTAAGTGCAGGGAAGACAACCGGTTTTGTTCATTATTTTGATATCCTTTGTCGGCTTCAGAGTGGTAATTGGACACACGCTCATGACTAATTCTTTCAGCCCAGACTTCTGCTGCATCTCAATTCGCCACTCTGGTGCAAGCTTTTCCCAAACAAACCAGCCCTCATGCTGTAACCGCTGTTTTCTTCTGTTGCCATGACAGCTCGTATCTCAGTTGGAGACGGGAAGTCGCATGGTTTTTTAAATTAATTTGTCACAAAATTGTCCCGCAAGAGGCAAGCGCTGAGCGTATGTCCACCAGGGGTACGGACGTGTGTGTGCATGTGCTTTTTTCTGTTTCTGTTTAGTGCACACTGTGGCTTATCCTGTCTGTGTGCATCTCTGCTGCGCGCATGTGTGTTTGTATGTGTGTTTATACTGCTAAAAGGCTTGGCACAGAGCAGACCTTTTGTAGTTGGCAGCAGCTGATTCCCTGCCCAGCTTGTATGGTGTATGGATGTGAGTCAGAACTGCATTAGCCTCTGGCCAGAGAGAGAGAGGGAGAGAGAGAGAGAGAGAGAGAGAATGCCTATCTTCTTGGTGTGAAACTCCAACAAACGCGCCAACACTGACAGCATTAAACAGAAACTGATACAAGCATCAAATCTGTGCGCCGCACATCTCTTGCTGTCAGTCTGTCAATAGTTACGCTGATGCTGCACAAAAGGAGGCGGGAGCGCAAATGAAATATCAGCATGGGAAAACATGCCTGTGAGGCTGATTTCACGCCACAGCAGCAGGTGTCATGTCCTCATTCTGTAAGTGTAATTCCAAAGTGTAGACGGTCAGAGTTCATTTCAGAGTTACTAAACACTCTAAGACAAAAATCATCCATCTGAGCTCAAGCTAATGATATTACTGCAATACACCCACCATTTATAAGGAGCTCTGTATAAAGAAATAATCAATTCTGAATTTCAGCCGAAAGCCTCAACTTTACATAATTAAAGTGCCATGTGAGAAATCGCACAATTAACAGAGTGCCTTACAACCAGCGGCTAAAGTAATGTCTGATTCTCATAACCTCTGTGATGGAACCATTGGAGCGAGAAGAAAGAGGAAGTGGAGAAATTAAGATTTCAGAAATGCGTTAAATCTGTATTTCATCAAATTAGAAGTAGAAGCTCCTTGAAAAGCTGCCATGAGGCATGAATGGTAAATGACCGAGGCTCTTCCAAACAGAATATTAATAGGTAATTATAGCCACTTGTACCTCCACTGCGTACATCATCAGTGGCCTCAGCAGTAACACAGTATTTATGTAACCAATATGGCTTTTGAGAAAAGGGAGCTGTCACATAAAAGATGTCTGCATAGTTTCTTTTTGTTTTACCTTATCCCTCTCTGCATGTTAGGTGGAGAAAAGGTGGCAGAGAGTATTTAATTTCCACTTTGAAGAACCCATTGTATATAAGTATGTAATTACCTGTGATTGATATTTTATTGGCCTGTCAATAAAGTGAGCCCATCCCATAGGATCCCCAGTGACTGAGGACTGTAATCACACATACAAATGTTAACACACCTGTGCGTACACTTTTTAATTCTTTTTTGCCTTCCATATTTACTCCCAGTCCACCTGCTAAGCCATAATAACCCCACTCACACATTCCTCCTTGTGAATTCCCGACAGCTTTGCTAATTCACTGCTCTTTTGCTTGTTTTCCCTGCCCCTTTTTTCTTCTTCCTTCTTCCTTGATCTTACCTTCTTTCTCTTGACTCCCAAATGCACATGATTGTTTTCTGGTTAGCCTACAGCGTGAATTTAATCAAAGCTCACTTTCGTGCCGGCACCTCTCACGACTGGGGAGGATTTAGGCCCACTTGGAGAAGGAGTGCAATTAGCTGAGACAAGGCTAGTTAATCTTCCCCATCTGAATACCCCCAACAGGTCCGCAGCACCTTTTATTTCTAATCACACCTGCTGCTGAAAGACACTTAGGCTCGTTCACCCATGATGTAATCTAGCCAAGGAGGCTGTCAAGACTGTAGCTGTCAGTGTGGTGTGATAAAGATTCATTAAGGTTATGTTCTCAAACTCCAGAGTGGCGTCAGTACTGACACTCATAGCTTCATACTGAGGCTGATTTTACAGTATCTGACGTACAGAGAGATGTACGTGCTGAGACACATTCATCCTTGACTGTTCAGTGAGAGTCCTGATTGATGCACCCTGCTAAACTTCCCTAACATGTGCTGAGGGTCAGCGCCAGGGCAGCACGTAGCTCAGACAGCCCTGAGGCCAAACCAGAATACACCACCTTTTGCTCAGCATCAGTATACCGTCTCTCACACAAATGGCCACATGCAGTTTGAATTAACAACCTCGTGCTGTGGACCTGCTTTCTGCACTGCGCTGCTGAAGTACCTACTGCAGAAAGTGAGTCACCATAATATCAAATAGAGATTTATGTTTGCATCTACTGGAAAGAGAACATTGCAGACACTATGGATGCTATTGAAAACAGAGGTAGCCTTCAGTTTCAACTATGCTATATATGTTCCATTTAAAGCACACACCTCCTTTTTTAGGAACTGAAATGGCTTCAGTATGTGTGATGTACTTCATGGCAGGTGGAAATTATTCAGACATGTGTTTCCTATGGATTTGAAGTTCAGTCAGCCTGCAATGCCTCATTGCCCGGAGGAGCATTTGCAGATGCATTTGAGGCAAGACTAGATGGTCAAGTTTATTTATTTACCGGTTTAGCTCCTAGTTTAATTATTGAAAACTCTTAGATGTCCTTACATTTCTGTTACCTTTGTTTGTCAGTCTGACCAGTGAACACATATAATAATAAATAAATATTACATACATTACATTATTCTGTGTCCCTGTGAGAGGTGGGGAATGGATGCTCTTGAGTATGTAATATATAATCATCACACATATGGAGCATCCTGATCACTTAGATCAGCTTGTGTGTGTGTGTGTGTGTGTGTGTGTGTGTTGTGCTGAGTTGAGTTATAGCGTGTCAAGACTGACAGCTGGCTAAACCCTATTAACCTGGTCGCCGCATTCCTGGGGTCCACCATTAAAGGTGACCCAATGCCCCTCAACGCACACACACACACACACACACACACCAGCTAAGAGGGGCTTGTAAAACATGACAGATTTATCCCCTTTCTGCTCCTTTCTGTTTTGAGAAGGTGTTTGCTTTACAAGCTATTTTGGTTGGGTTTATGTGTGAGTATACAAGCTTGAATTCAGAGGTATGTGGGGAACACAGGAACTCCTCCGAGCCTGGCTGTGTTTGCTATTTTGCCTATTTGATGTTATCTAATCTGTTGTTGGGAAACATAGAATCTTTAAGTGTAGGGAGGCCACAAATAAATTTTTTTTTTTCAAATATTTTCTTGTCAAATGAAACAACCTGTAAAGGACTGAGTCTGTAAGGTGTCAGATCCTGAAAATTTGTTGCCCCGCGATTTGCAGACGTCCTCCAAGGGCCGACTTCTGTCAACAAGTGTGTGCAGAGTAGAGCAAGTTTTTAGTGGAGTTTTCATTTCTGACTTTTCAACATGTGGTAGGATTGTGGGTGACAAACATAAACTCTGAGTCCTCAACATCATATTACTTAACTGCTTATTTTGTTACCCTGAGGGGAAGGCTTGGCTGTCTGTATCTACGCCTCCATGCACTGCACACATGCACTGTAGAACAGTAGCAGTGCATTCCTAGCAGGGTCAAAGCTCATCGGTAACCCCCACCCCTCTCTCTCTTTCTCTCTCTCTTTCTGTCTGTCTTTCTCTTTGTCTATTTTCCTGTCTCTCTCTATCCCTCTCCCTCTCTCTGAGCCAACAGGTTACAGCAACTTCACCTCCACCCCTTCTTCCCAAACTTTTCTCTGCCTCAGCAGAGCCCGGTACAGCAAGTCATTCATCTGCTCTTACGTTCAAACACACCTACCTCCTCTTTCACTCAGATGCAAACACACAGATACACACACTGATTCTCATGTACCATTCAGTAGGCTATCTCTTATAACACCATCTGCAGGAGAACAGTATCAGTTCTGGACTTTTTAATTCCCCCCCCTGACTTGGATGAAACTTTTTTGTGGACTTTTTTGGGGACATTTTTCCCCTGTCGACCGTCAGGAGGTCACCTGGACAGGGAAGATAATGATGATTCACTTGTCTGCAGTGGTAAGTGAGAATGTGTGAGCCCATTTTAGGGCCATAGTCAAAACCCATTACTTTAACTGCACTTTAATTTGGTTCTTTACGGAGTAGTTTTGAATTCTTAACTGCCCAGATAGCTTTTGTTACAGGCTAAGTGTCTGGATTAAGGCCAAAGCTTTTTATTACTGCTGCTCTTTACAGTGCAATTTCTCCTGGAATAGCATTGCTTATCTGATTTTAATGCTTGCTCTTTCTTGTTGTCTGAATTGCCTTTATGTGTGAAGGTAGAGCAGTTGCTGGAAATTCGCCACTCCACTCAGATTATGTTCTCACAAACACACACTGTCCATAGTGCAGATGTCCTGCATGCATGCCTGTGTGTGTGTGTTTCTGTCTGGCATGAATTGCTCTGCTTTTCTGCAATGCAAAGATTTTACACACTGAAAATCAATAGGAACATAAAAACAACATGTCATGCATTTTGCACTCATGTCAACTGTGGTGTGTTCGTGAATAATAAGTGCATACCATGTTTGCAAAAGCATTGTCAGGGGATGAAACTATGTAGAATTAATTGTGGATGTTGGCCTCTCATGCATGGACTTGTCTGTGCTGGTTGACTGCAAATGCAAAGTGAAATCAAGACAGTATGCTGCAGCTTGTGAGCTGTGTATAGGTGCGTGCTTTTGGAAGAATATGTTTGAGCTGTACATCTGAATTTTATTGAACTAAAGGCATCTGCTATCATACACTGTAGTTCTGAGCCATGTCTGTGTGTCTGTGTGTGTCTTTGCACTGTTACCAGTTTCCCACCTACGGGGATAATCCATCCTGTGAAGTGGTGAGGTGGAAAATGCCATTATGTAGAAATAGCTGACATGCAGTTAGACTTGCAGGGCATATGATGTGTGAGTGAGTATGTGTGAGAAAAGGAGATAGGGACCAGAGAGGAAGTATAAGGGCCAGAGACAGTAAAGTTCATTTTGTAACATTATTTAATCCTCCCGGGGCAGAGATAAACTGAAGGCCTCAGACACAAGACACACACCGACTTCTGGGTGAGGCTGGACAAAGTGTTTGTGATCCCAGCACCGTGTGAGTGATGGATGCAGCTTTGTGCAAGCGTTTTTTGATGTGGGATCACTGCAAGGATGTTGTCAGAGTATCTGACTAAGGGTTACAATTGCAGGAATGTCTTGAGATACTGCTGGATAGATGACAATATCTCTCTGTCACCTGGGAAATTTCTGGTCTGTTGATCTCATGGTAGTCTCATCAAATTAACAAACACATCCAGGTTCATCTTGATGCCAAATCTTCATTTTGATGGTAATGCCAAGTACAAATACACCCAGCCAATTGTCACCAAATACAAGCTAGTTTTAGCTAGCTAGCTTGCTAGTTTGAGACTGAAGCTCCAGCTGCTGCAACTTTAGCATTTCACATGTCATAATCTGCGTGTTTGGCCTGCGTCACATCACGTTCATGTTGGCATATGACACACACGCACACACTCCAGCGTACAACCAACACCTGTGTTTGCAACACCTGAGTCCCGCCTGTGTGCTGCTGGTGTCGTCCTGATGGCGAGTGCAACACAGAGCAGACTGCTTCGCTGACGGGTTTGACGTCTTTGTCTCACCCTGCAGTTACAGTTGTCTCATCTTAATCATGAAAAGACAAGTCATAGTTTTTGTTAATGACATTGACACTATATTGTATTAATTACTATGAAGGTTTGCAGACATTTATGGTTCTCCAGTGGATGAACTGCAATGAGTTTTTGGATCCTGAATTAACTTCATTATACCAGCTGTACATTAGCATGCCATTACATTAGCATTGTCAGCATACTGATGTTCATGTCATGTATGTATGTATAACAAAAGAAAAAAAACATAACAGTCTCTCCTTAAACAAGGACATTTAGCATAGAGATAATATCAACAAAACAAGAATACCTCCTGTCTATTGTTCAGTTTAAAAATTAATTCTTTGTAAACTGATAAAGTTTTGTGTTTTCTAATGTCTGAGTACGATTCAGCAGCCTGTGTGAGTGCCTGTCTGCACCATAGTTTTGGACTGACAGACCCATTCCAGTTTTTCCCACAGATTTGCTACCATTTGACATTCACCTAGCATGAGTCAGTGTGCCTCTGCTTTGTTCACACCTCCAACTCAAATCTGAGACCATTAATTTTAATCTTGCCATCTCACAGGGAGTCCAATAACACAATATCCAATAACATGAATAATCTTCTAAACTATTAATTGAGTTTGTACTTCCCTTGATGTCTTGTACCAGGACGCAGTCATTTCCTTCCACGTCTCATCAGCTATCACTACCTCCAAATCCTCCTCCCAAGCTGAGCTTCAGTGGGTGAAACTGTCTCATGAGTCTATAGAATCTCGACGAACCATCCTTAACCAGTCGGCTATCTATTATAATAAATATTTCCTGTATTGCAGCATGAGATGTTAGGGAGCGTTTTCTTTGTATAGACTTGTATAGATATTTCCAAAAATCCTTTTTTTTTTTAGGAATTTGTAGTCATCATAAATGAAACATGAAAAACAGTTTTCAAAATAGTTTCATTTTTAAATTGAACCCTTTATAAAACTCAGGTTTTATGATGGGTTCAATTCGAAAATCCTGCCCCAAGGTTAGACAAGACAGCGACTGTGTACCACTTCTGCATTCATTGTCATTCATCAAAACACACGTCTCCTCTCTGCACTTCAGGAATAAGAAAATACTTGCAGAGACAAATCTGGGATCTGCACTGGCATGTAAGGGGGAGAATATAGTTTTTTGGTGGTGTTACATTGGTGTTCAAGCCCTGCCAGATCTCACTTCCATCTGCAGAGGTTGTAAACTAGGCTGCCTTGAGCCAACTTTGTCTGACCAGGTGGTCAAATTACACTGAGGAGTATTCTGGAATTCAGATTGTTTCACATTGATCTGATTTATTTTTTATGTCCATATTGTATTATTTTATTGCTGAAATGTGCTCTCAAGAGGAAACAGCGTGTGTAGTGATTTATCAGAGGGTAGCTTGATTGATGCAGTGTGAATCTTTAAAGCCAAAAGAAATCTGTTATGTTTTCATCTCATGTGTAGTAGTTCAGTGAAGGCTGCTCTTGCTTTGATCTTAAGCTTATGAATTTGCAAAAGCACATGCCCATACAGTGCACACATGCGCAGACACTTAAGCACGTGCATACACACTTATGAGGAGACATGTGAGGGATAGCAAGCTAATGTAAAACACAACAGCACGAACCATTTCCTAGATCACAGTTAATGTGTTGAACGTGTAGCTCTCTGATGGGCGTTCTTTCGTTTCAAATGGGATAATCCGTTGCTGCGGCATGATTCCTTTGCCAGCGCGTTGTGTGCTGATTGAAGTGTTGGATTTACTCTACTTAGGCATTGATTATGCTCACTTAGCTGAATGTTGGTGTAGCTCTTCATACATTTCTGTGGCTCTCAGTACGCTTTTAAGAGAACTTTTTAACGCTGAACACATTTTGGCTGCAGGATCCTTGAGCTGAATTCAAAGTGAATCATCTAGCAGCCATTTTCTGCCATAAGTTACTATAATTGCAGTATCCCTCCATATTTGCTTTTAAATATCACCTTCCAAGGTACAGTCTGAGTGGGAGATAATAGGCCAGTAAAGCAGCTTCAGTGTTTAAAGTGGCTGAATTGCCTCCACTCTGTGTAGAATGCCAAGTCAAAAAACTGTAGCCTTGGGCCTAATCTCTTTCAGCTTCTTCTGCTGTCAAGTAAGAAAAAGAGGAAGATGTTCTGTATCTCTGAACGTTGCTGTACCCCCATTTATTGCCATGGACTGCTTACTCTCCCTTCATCTTGATTACTGTGAAGAATGATGCTGTTTTCTCGGGGATGAACTGAAGAGTTCTTCTCTTTTATTAATATCCCAGGTACGACGAGACAATGATTCTTACATCCTTAAACTTATCAAGGGTATTTCCATATTCACTATTTGAGCTATTCAGATATGTTAATGTGAATCTGTGGCATAAGCAAGCTCTGTAGTTTTATCAGACATGGTACGGCCTCACTGAAATAAATGAGTTACTTTAAAGCCCCAACAAAAAAGAATAAAGATAAGGCTAAACACATAAGACACCATCAGTTTTGACATTTAAGAGATTCTGATTTTCACTGGTGAACAGCTGCATACATCCAGGTCAACCTGCAAGTTGAATTTGGAAGAAGCCATGTAAGACAGTTATAAGAGATTACTGTGGTAATAACATTTAATGTTCATGATGAAAGACCATAATGTTTAGACTTCCCAATCACTGATTTTAATAGCTGGATTCATAGTGGACAGTTTAAAAGCCCTTTTGATGCTTTTATTTCTGCGGCGTCTTTGGAACCTGTTATAAAACTGTTTACAGAGAGAGTTCCTGTCTGCAAATGTACTCTCACTGTAATGAGTATGAGTACAACATTACGTGTGCCTAATGTATACAGTGAGGAAGATGATTTGATTCATTTTCAATTGCACAGATGATTTCATATAATCACAGACTTCAAAATTCAGTGCAGGTGTTTGTCAAGATATTATTCCTTGTACATACATTTATTTAACACTTATTTAACACAAAAACTCCTCAACTCTTCATAAAAGACACAAGTCCTCTACAAATAAAAAAAAAAAAGAATGATTGTGTTTTATCTTTCTGTGCCTCTAATGACTTTTTGCCACTCTCTTTTCGTATGTGTACTTTCAGATAAGAGGAGGGAAGAGTTGAAATTGATGATTGTGAAGTGCAATCCAGGAAGGGGATTTGTGAAGAGAAGAACCGGGAGGAGGAGGAGGAGGAGGAGGAGGAGCGGCTGATCAAAGGAGGAAGGGGAGCAGAGGACGAGTATGGGTTGCTCCTCTGTGTGGATCTTTTTGCTGTCCTTTTCTCTCTCCCATCAAAGTGTCACAGCACAAGCTGAAGGTAACAGCTGACATTCCTATGCCCAAAAGACACACTCAAACCTACACTAAAGTTTTCCTGTAGCACCGTCAAGCCTTTTCATTAGTCATTTTACTTTCACTTATTCAGTCATTAATTTATTCAGAATTTCAGTCAGTGCCTTGTGCTACCATCAGGTGCTCAGTCGAAGCCATATGTCTGCTTTCCAGCAATGCACACAGATCTATAAATTAGATGATTTGAATGCATGGGCCAAAGAAAGGGCAGGTGCTCAATGAACACAGTCTGTGCGAGCGCTCCATCATTAAATCTCCACACATGGGTTGGTACACCGAGCAGACACTCACCCAGCTCCGGTTTCTGTCCAGACTGTGTCTAGTCAGGGAATTAAAACATCTGCTATCATGTACAGTACAGCACTCCCTCTGCCAGCCTGTCAAACCCATCCCCTAGTTACAGAACTGTAGCCTCAGGTGCTATTGGATGTCACCAAAAGGTCAGTCAGCCAATCAAAAGTTAGGTTTTCTCCACCTGGACTGTGGTTGGCAGAAAGTGATTGGTAAAGTTGTTGGGCAGAATTATGGAAGGATATAAATAGCCCGAGGCCATGTTCGAAGCTGCTGCTTCTTTGTACCATTGTTTATTCTTGGCAACGTCATATCACATCATATGACAACCACTGACTGGAAGAAAAGATGGAGGACGTGGAGACAACTTTCCAAAACTGACGCCAAAACAATACAATTGCCCAGTGGTGGATGGCTGCAATATAGGCCATAACCCCCTTTGGGGCATGGACCAAACTAAAAACTCAGAAGTACACTTTCCCAAATGTTCCTGTTTTTTCAAGTGTTCGTTTTTCTGATAGGTTTGGTTTTTATTACTTATTTGCTGCTATAAAAGGGGGCAGAACGCAGCTTGAAAACTGCTTGCGGTTGAGGTGTATGGGGAGGAACTAGAAACACCGGCTCCACCGCCCAGTCAATGCTGCACAGACTCTGGCTCCAATTGATTTACTAGTGCAAAGGAAATGTTTTTATTTATCAAATGAGACCACCTAGATGAAGGCAAAAAAGTTCAGTAGAGCTGAGATGGGGTTCTGGGTTTACAAGCAATATAGCATTAATATTAATCACTGCATATAGTCAGTTATCCTTTGTTTATATAATTCTAACAATTAGTGCAGGTTTAAGATAATGAACAGAAGTAATGATAATGATAATTGCAGCTTTAAACTGACATTTTTGATTGCAGCAGTGTATCATTATTTCTTGGATTATTTCTTTCATGGCAGACTTTTCCAGCAGCTTATGCTATAGCCACAGAACCACATCTAATGTGTGAATCAGTGGTGGTCTAACACAGAGGTATACACAACCTTTGAGATATCAGCAAAGATAACCTTCAAGAAAACCATTCCTAATCCCTCAGCATGTGTTGTCTTCTTATCCCTGGCATCTGGTTCTCACCTGCCAGCCCAGACAGACAAACTTCTGGATAATTGATCATGTTTTCCATCTCGGTCTGTGTCTGTCTGACAGAGACCAGACTCCAGTTGCTTCTTTGCTGAAAGGATCCACCGTGTTAGAGTAGAAAATGCATCCCAACAAATGCAACAGCCACATATATATTCAAATGCAGTTTGCTTGCTGTGTGAGGATCAGCTCCAAGGATGAACATTGTTGTACCCTTTTAATTTGCATCGTTGTTAAGTTCACATTTGCTGAATGTGTGACATTAAAGCTCAGCACTAGAGAGGGCTCCAAAGTGGTATTGCCAATGATATTTTGTTTCCTTGGTGTGTGGCCAGAGATGTATAGATGTGTGAGGAGGGAACATAATGTATCTCCATTGGCTGGAGACATATGTCACCCCCAGTGAATCCTGGGACTGCAGCCAAAAGAAGAAGGGGAGATAATAGAGGTGAGAAGGCTCTGTAATGAAATAGAGAGCGGAGAAGCTGAGTTATCACTTACAGAACAATCAGTGGTGCCTATCTCTTATTCACTAGCCTAATCAATGCTGTCGTCACTGTGGTTTATTGCATATGTAATGCCAAAATATTGACTCAGAGGGCATTTGCAGACACAGCAGATTTCTATGCGGAGTGTGTGCCTTTGCTAGTACAGTACTGTGTATCTCTGTGGGAATGTGTGTGCAGTTGTGTGCATCTGACACAGAATTGCAAGAGCTAATGTATCTGTTTGTGTGTGTGTGTGTGTGCGTGTAGTCAGTCCATCAGTGTACCTTTTTGTGTGCCTGGCTTTTTAACTCTGCATTCTGAATCCTGCCAGACGCAGCAGATCAGTATGTTAAATGCGATTGTTTGCTTGAGCGAGGGAACTGACCCTGATTTTGGGTGTGTTTACCTTATTATTCTAAGCGTTCCTCCTCATCGCTGTACTAAAGTTTTATTGCTGGAGTGCTCAGAATATTGATAGTCTCTTTGGCTCACTTGTGTCTCATTAAAAATTCATGGGGATTTGCGTGCAGCTCTGGCTGCATGACAGAAGTAAACTGAAAGGAAATAATCCCAGCATGATGGAACAATACTGTCCTCTGGTGGTCAGTGTAGGAATAATCACAAGATATACTGCTTCAGTAGCAGCCTTACACTTCAACCTTAAAAAGATTCACTGTAGATTTTTTTCCAAATTCATTTTATTATAAAAGATTAGGACAAGAGCCTTTATCTCCTGCTCCTCACTGCTTGGTATTTGTGCATTCTTGGTATTTGTCCATTAGCATGCAGGACGGTGGTGCAGGCAGACATAGTATTTCTGGTGGATGAGTCATGGAGTGTGGGCCAGACCAGCTTCTCCAGCGTCAAGGACTTCATCTCAGCCATCTTCTCCTCCTTCAAGGGCAGTGTGGTGGGAACTGAGGGGGTCCGCTTTGGAGTCACTGTTTTTGGGGATGTCCCGAGGTAAAACTCAAATAGAACCACAGCAAAGACCTGTTTAAGGAATCTCCTTCAATCAGGCTCATTTAACTTTGCCACAGTTTGCCTCCATTTTTTATTATACAATGCATTTTTAAGGTTAGCGACCTGGGAACTTTAATTAGAGAAAACTAAGAGACACATACACTGATGGTTGCAGTAGCTATTGTGTTATCTCTGCGTGATTCAGTTCTGCTCTTCCTGTAATCCTTTTCTTGCAGGATGAAGATTGCTTTGACGGACTACGGCACACTGGAGGAGGTGCTCAGAGCTGTCAGAGACCTTCCCTATGAGGGTGGATCAAGAAGGACTGGTGGTGCCCTCCAGTTTCTGGTTGACCATGTGTTCAGTCCTGTCATCAGGCGAGACCATGCCCCAAAGGTACAATGTTTCAGCCGGGGAGGCTTGAAAAGAAGTACCCTTGAAAAAGTCCCACAAACTGGCCACAGTGATGCAGCTAAAAGCAAGCAAGTGACAAATGGATAAGAGGTCACATCATTTTAAAATAAAGGTCAAAACTGAAGGGCTGAAATCTTGTTAAATGCACAGCAAAGTGTGGACACACGAGTGACATTGAAGCGCTTCCATTAAGATTACAACCCATTCTGCAAAGACTGCTGCACCAGCTGACCACCAGCATGTATATATTGTATGTTCTGGCCCTGTGTGAAAGGAAATGAGTAGCCAGGAGTCTTTGGTATTTGTACTCCAAAGAAGATAGTGGGGAAAAAAAAAAATGCTCTCCACTGTGAATCGGATTAAAAGATATTGCTGTTCGCTGCTTGGAATACATACTGATAGTATGTCCAATAGAAAGTTACAACTGGCAACATATTTTGCTTTGCTTCACTGTGGTTGTTCTTCCGCTTGTGGAAGAAGAAAAAGAAAGGGTGAAGACTATAAATTTTGCCTCTGCCTTTCGATTCAACACGCTCAGTCGGCTGAAAGGCTGTCGATAAGGGACGACTACTGCCAACGGTGCCCGACACACTGCAAAAAGTCCAGCTGAAATTCACCTGCCTCGTCACAGGGTCTTGAAAAATTCATACCTAACTTCGCTTTGGACCCTAACCTAAATATGATCAGCAACCACAGTCAGTAGTCAGCAAATTAACTAGGCTTGTCTCACAAGTGCCTCGTCACAGATCCAAATGCCCTCCCAACTCTCCTTCTCTGGCAGCTACATTTCTCTGGCAGTCCAACACTGTAGTGTAGCTTGTTAGCATTCCAATCATCTCTCTCTATCTCTGAGTGTGCTTGCAAATCATCTTGCAGCAGCACACTTGACGTGGGAAGGAAAAGAATTGAGGATTAGGCTGTTATATTGAATTGTACAGCCGGCGCACATGCAGGAAAAGCAGCTACGTTCCCATATTGATGCTTTCCAGCCCCCTTCTTCATTGACTGAGGGATGAACTTTAAATGAACTGAGTAAAATTTCCTTAATGGGCGAATTAGCAGTCTCTGTTGCAAGCCAGCATCCTTGAATTCCACTTTGTTCGAGTTACTTATTTATGTATTTAATTATGAGTTAAACCATGTCTGTGGGGGCTTTTTGTGCATAATATTGTTCACAAGGATGTTGTCTGTTGTGTGGAAAAACCTCTGTGATAGAAATGTATGAATTGTTAGTTACTGACCTTAATGTATATGCATGCATATTTAAATGCAGTGTGGGTATTACTATATTATGTTTAATGACTTTGAATATGTGATTTTTCTGGCATTCAGATTGCTGTAATGATCACAAATGGGCTTTCAGACGACCAGGTCGATGCCGCAGCCAGAACTGTAGCTGACAATGGGATTTCTGTCTTTGCAGTCGGTGAGTGTGGAACTTCGTATTGTGAATTCCTTCAACAACCCCACTGCAGCGGCCCCTCAGATTTTATCTAAGCCCTGCCGGCTTATCTGCAGTGTTTGCAGGTAGAAATTCATGTCCTGTACATTTGAATTCATTGGATTCAGTGTGGGTATTTGTAATTGTGTGTGAGATTCTCGAATCTCGGCGTCTTGTGTGTGTGCACAAACATCTACCAAATATGAATGTAAGAGTAAGTGAGTGATTAATTTGTTTCCTGCATATAGGTGCACTTTCTGATACTGTGTGTTGCCTCAGCAATGCCCCTTTATCCTACACTATTTCCCCTGCTCATGAATACACACTGCTGTTTACCCACAAGTTTACTTACACATATCTTACCCTCTTTCTCCTACACACTTGCATGAGCACACAAGCCCAGAACTTAGTCCTCTCAGTTGGGAGCGGCGCAATAATTACTGCTCATTAGCGGATGGTGTTCTAATCGCAGCCATTTTTCATTAGGCGATTCACTGTCCCCCCCATCTGCACCTCTGACACCAAGTCCTGCTCCCCTCGTTCATCACCCTTGCAGAGAAGCTCCACACGCGTCTTGTGTACAAGCGCCAAACCCATTTGCCTGTAGAGCCTGTGTTGCATGAATAACACATGTTGAGTGCAGATAAACGCATCAAAAATCATGTTCTGTAAAATACAAAGAGATAGTAAGAAAACAAATTCATGTTTATCTGTTATCCTGATGATGAATTAACTCTCCCAAAAGACTTGCAACATGACCGCTGGCTTTTGTTAAAATTTATCCTGTATTGTTTTAACTGTGGAACATTTCAAGCCCAGGTTGGGTCTTTACCAGACATTTGTCAGAGCCCCCAAACACGTAATGTCGTCATTTAAGATACATGCCAAAAAGTGTATTACTAAGCTTGTGTATGTCAGCAGTCTGCTTGTGTATGAGTGCATCATCTTTTTGTGATTTAAAATTGCAGTACTCACAATGCCACAGCTCCCCCTAGTGGTGTAATAAAGTACATGGAGAACTTGCAAAGAGAATCAGAATCAGAATCAGAAAAGACTTTATTGCCATGTAAGTGAAGAGGTTTCACATTACTAGGAATTTGTCTTGGTGATTGGTACATACATAGAGAGAGGAAAGGAGGAAGAGGAATGACGCCACATAATTATTGTTCTGTAATTGGTTTTCCCTTGTTTTTATCGTGTATTATTGAAATAAAATCCACAGATATCACATGTCTGAATGTTATATATGTAAAGTATGAACTTCATTATGTTGATTGTTTTAGAAATGTTGCTTTTGCCTGACTTGACAAACATCAGTGGACTCACTCTTACTGCATCTACAATGTCCCACACTTTCTTCCATTGTCTTTTATTGTACCATGTGATCAGGTGTTAGGGGAGCCGACGAGTCAGAGCTCAGGAGGGTCGTGTCAGAGCCACATGAGGAGCACCTACTACTGGTTACTGACTACTCTGTCCTTGAAAACATCCTTCCCAAACTGTCCCGCAGAGTGTGTTTCACTGCTTCTGAGCCACCACGTCCTGTGAAGACTTCTCAGCCTGGTGAGTGCACGCACGCACACACACACACACACACACACACACACACACGCACACACACACACACACACACACACACACAGAGTATAAAAGC
Organism: Scatophagus argus; assembly: GCF_020382885.2. Classification (NCBI taxonomy): domain Eukaryota; kingdom Metazoa; phylum Chordata; class Actinopteri; family Scatophagidae; genus Scatophagus; species Scatophagus argus. The sequence continues at coordinate 6,921,630 of NC_058514.1, read as the reverse complement.
AAAGCTCTACATTACAAACTTAGATCTCCTTAAAGAAGTAGCTGCCCTCATACTGGCAGCTGTTTCAAAGCAGAGCTTCAAAAGTATGATAAAAATGAATAATTAACTGTGTTCTTTTATTTCACTTTGCCCTGCAGCTTTCTCATTGAGATGGATTTATCTTGCAGACAAATGATGCATCCTGATCAACATGTATGTTTTATGTTCTGTCTCTCATTTTTTAAATTTCATTTCTCTTTGTGTACCAATACTAGTTGAAGAGCGCGTGGTGGGTCCCAGAGACCTGCAAGTTAGCGAGTTGGCACACAGTTCCCTCAGACTGACATGGAGCCAGGCCACAAGCGATGTCACCGGATACCGTCTCCTGGTCACCCCTCTGACCTCCAAGGGACATCTCCTCCCTTTGCAGCAGAGACAGGTCAGGGATTGTACATGAGCATGAAGATAGTCATGCAGCTATTGGACTGGACTGTAGCAGAGCAAAGATTGTATCATCAAGCTGGATGTCCTGTTGTTGTATCTCTGTCTACTCATGTAGACAGAAGACCAATTTGGAATAGAGGAGTTGTTGCACAAAAAACATTGCTGATAATGCTCAGTCATGTCAGAGGTCAAAGACTTTGATTTAAACTACGAAGAATCAGTCAGGTTCAATAAAATAAACCGCTTTGTAAAAGGCAGCAGTTTGTTCTTGCTGTCGCCATTTATTTTGTCACAATAAGTGTTGCTTTTATCAAATGATTTCTTTCATGATATCCAAATTTTCAAGTGTGATGAGAAAGTGGGCTTAGGGGAAAACAAGTGGAATTAATGACTAATGTGGAACATGAGGGGCAGATTAAATAGTGGACATGTGACTCTTCGTATAGCAGGAACATATTTCAACCTCTGACCTGCCTGACTCATTGATCCTTTATCTGTCTACGGTTTGGGAAGTCTGTGTGTTCCCCTCTTCTGCTCTCACTGTCTTGGTCAGTCATCTTTGTCTTCTCTTCCGTCTCTCTTGCTCTTTCGTGCTTACACACAAAGACTGTTCTCGTTCTTCTGTCTCTTGTGTATTTACCAGATTGATCTGAAGGCAGATGTGAGCACAACGCTGGTGACGGAGCTGAGTCCTAAAACAAACTATTCCCTCACTCTCTACGCCATCTACCCCAGTCTCATAGGAGACTCTGCAACAATCACCATCCAGACAAGTGGGTGTCACATGTCATCTCATGCACCTTTAAGAAAATCCACAAATACTTTTGTGCATCTGTTGTGGATTTCACTGTACCTCACTTCCCTGAGCAACAAGTTTCTGTCTTTTAGCGCCTTTGCCTCAGGTGTCAAATTTCCGTGTTATTGAGGAGGGTCTGTTCTCTCTGCGCCTGGGCTGGACGCCTCCACTGGGGAAGCTCGATGGATTCAAGATCCTCATCCCAAGATGTGTGTTAACATCGCACAATATAATTAATATTCGATTTCACTTGATGCATCAAACATCACAGGATCAAGAGCATTGGGATGTGTTCATGTTGGGTATTGACTCCTCTGGATTTTTGTGCAGCCAACAGACCAGGATTCACTTACGAGCACCTGCTTCCTGGAGATGTCTCTTCTCATGTGATTGACAGCCTGGAGGAGGACAAGAAGTACATTATCACTATTTATGCTGTTTACCCCCAAGGACCAAGTGAACCAGTTTCAGTAGTGGGCAAGACATGTAAGTTTATTGGCGTTGATCCTAATTAAATAATTCACCTTAACAGATAAGCCAAACATCAAACCTCAGTTTTGTCACACTCCACTACATTTATGTAACAGATGTAACATTTTTACATGCCCATCCTGCTAAACAACTACAGAAAAAAAGCCTGGATAGCTGTAATCAATAAATGAAAAGAAATGAAACAACACAGAGGAGCAAACGCCAAGGTGCAGTGCTTTAATATATCCACTGTAGGGTGATGTTGTTCTAGAAGAAAAATACCAGCATTATGTCCAGTACAGACAACAAGACTCTGATTTGTCTTTTTTTACATAAACTAAAATAAAATACTGACTTTGTCTGTGTGTAAACACGTGTGGAAACGGGTGTGTTCCACAGTAAAGCTCGTCCAAGTTGAGCGCTTCCAGGTCCAAAACGCCACCACAGACACTGTCCAGGCAAGGTGGGCCTCAGTCAGGGGGGCCACAGGTTATCGACTGACATGGGAATCCCCAGGTACTGTTGCTTGATACTGATACTATGGCACCATCATCAAAAGCAGATCTTGTTTTATGGCATCCAACTGTGCCTCTCTGTCACTTTCAGATGGCCACATAGAGAACATAAATCTCGGGGACAACTTTAACTTCTACATGATCCAAGGCCTCCGCCCGGGCTCTGACTATACCATCACCATCAATCCCATCTTTGGAGACACAGAGGGACCCATTACTGTCGCCAAAATCAAGACATGTATCTAAGACACTTGCTCAGTAGTACAAAAATACAGGCCTAAGTAGTTACAGTATTACAGATGTAGGAAAGGCTAGATTTGAAGATGTATAACAGCCCTTTCTGTCTCTGTCTGTGTGTGTTAGTGGAAAGCAGTGCAGTACAGACTTTGAAGGTGTCTGCTGTGAGCACCAGTGCTGCTGTTGTCTCATGGAACAGTGTCCCAGGAGCCACAGGATACAGGCTGGCCTGGGGACCCACCCCAGGTGATTTACTGTCTCTGTCAGGCTTCCTATTTACTGCACGCATAGTGTTGACATCTAGCTTTTCTAGCGATACTCCTCATGACTCTGGTGCATTCATATATATAAAATTTCTATATATTCTTAAGAAACATCACACAGCCCAATGACATCCTTCCCAGAGTCAGGTAATGGGCATTTGCTTTTGTATGCATGTGCATGTGTGTGTGTGCCCAGACTTTCCTCTGATGTTGGTTTGCTCCCAGTGACAGACTCACTCTGACAAGAGCTTTTGGACACATCATCACTGCCAGTCTGCCAGGAGGATGTGACAGGTGGCATGGGGCCTCTCTTTGATGAAATACAAATGTTGGGGGAAAAAAGGAGGAGGATGTTGTTTTTCAGAGAAGGGGGCTCTGATGCTGAGCCAGAGCTGAGAGGAATACCACGACAGTGAGGAATAATCAGATAAAAGAAAGAGTGGTGTGACTGTACTGTCAATGTTGATGTTGTGTCCTCAGAGTTTGTTGGTCGGGACCGTCCCAGGCAGTTGGCTCTGAACAGCAGCACCACAGAATACCAGCTGAAGAATGTGGCCCATGATACTGAGTATGTCCTGACTCTCTATGTGCTGTTTGGATCTGTGGTGGGGCCTGGTATCTCTGCTACCTTCAGAACTTGTGAGTACCTGTATTCAGTATGTCTCCCACCCACCTGAAGTACCACTGAGCATTTATTTTCCTGTTCATTCACCCTGAAAGTATCATGCCACGTCAAAATAATATGATAAACTGGCAAAGCTGCAGTGTTTCATACTGTCTTTGTTTGAAATGACAAGTCATGTGCCCAGTTTCCCTGTTGTCACCCGTTTGTGTCAGTTGGCCCGAGCAAGCAGGAATACAAACTGAAGACTTCATAAAAAAAGTCCAAAGGAATTTAATTTTTATGTTTAGTTTCGACATAATTTTCGAAAACTACTTCAAAACTACTTCAATCCTCCCCATCCCATCTGTGATATCACAGCATACTGACACTCCCTGGGGTGCACTTATACATCACTGTGTCAGGTGGAAAAGTTAAACCACTGGAGGGCAGCAAATACAAGATTTTCATCTGCTTTTGGGTTCATCTCACTTAGTCAAAATGACTAAAGAGGAAAACCATTTTTAAAAACAAATCAGTTTATCTGCTGTCTTTCTTTTGGATATTGTAGATGAAATCATGTTATGAGCAACATATTTACATGAACTAAAACAGATTATTTATGTTCCATCTTGCCCTTTCTCAGCTCCATTGGGATACGTGTCCAACTTCAAGGTGACATCCTACACCAGCACCTCCATAGATGTGGAGTGGAGTCCCATTGTTGGAGCCTCTGAGTACAAACTCTCCTGGAACACAGGTGATATAGTAGCATGTGTTTTTCTCTGCTGCAGCTTCAAATGTGGACTATTTATATGTTTTCACTTTGTGTCTGGTTAAGTGAATAGAAATTGTGGGAGCAAGTTGTGGGAGTGACTCAGAATTCCTACACTGTATGTACTACTGTGTAATACTTGTGTAATACATTCATGCTAGCAGGTGATAGCAGACCTCAGTCTCGTTACCTGGACCGCAGTGTTCTCTTCCATCGAATAGAAGACCTGAACCCGCGATCCACCTACACGATTACCATCTGCGCAGTGTACGGCAACTCAGAGGGACCAGAAATCTCCTTATCTCAGCTCACAGGTACAGAGCGGAAATGAGGTCTCACAGTTTATTTCGACTGATGATGATTCATTTAAATAGCTCTGTGCAGCTGTGCACCCCATTGTAATTAAATGGGTAGGGACAGTGGAGGTCCTCATCCCATGCCACAGCACCCTCGTTGTGTCTTTGCCTGACTGACAAGTCATGTATTTTGGTCTTCCCATTTTAACCACAGTTCCTGTCATTGCCACTTATAGTATATGGCTCTGAGTCCAAGTCAGTAGAGCTGCTATCATTTTATCACTGTCTTTGTCAATGTTAGTGTGTCACAACAGGCTCCAAGTGCCATATTTATTACACTGACAAATTATAGGGAGTGTGAATAAAGCAACAGCAGGTCATTCAACTCAGAGATTTTGGATATCTCTGATATGTCATTTCATGTCGATTATGTCATTTTTGTGATTATTTTGAGAACATGATGTGAAATTAAGCCCTGTGATTGACTGGTGACCAGTCCAGGGTGTACCCCGCTTCTCACCTGTAGTCAGCTGGGATAGGCTCAAGCCCCCCGCCCCCTGTGACCCTGACAGATAAAACAGGTATCGAACATGGATGGATGTTAAGACACATACTCTGTCACCTGACATGCTTGTATTATGTTATTTTTCAGCTGCTGTTTCAGACTCAGGCCCAATCCAGGCAGTGAGGGAGGTGAAGGTTGTGGACATTGGAGTCAACTCCTTCACGCTATCCTGGAGGAAAACACCAGGGGCATCTGGGTACAAAATCTCTTGGATCCCCTTCTTGGGTGAGGCTCCACACACAGTCAGTCAGTTTTGAGCAGATTGATGCATACCTAAAGTAAAGCTTTTCAGATTTTCAGATAGCTTTGTGGGTTTTATATGTTTGAACCAGTGCAGTGCAATTCATGGCTTCACTTAGCTCCCCTGTGGGATATTTCTTGGATATTTATATTTGCTGTTTGCAACAAATAAAATTTTCATCATTGGTGGTTTCTTTTAGCTCTTTGGACTCCTCTGGCTCAATGAATTGGAATTTTAACTGAACGTATGAATGCACCACTGTATTACTACTCTAGGGGGCCAGGAGAAATCCCAGGTGGTATCTGCTGCTTCGACCACCTTCACTATCCACAACCTGCGGGAGAGCTCAGCTTATAAGATCCAGGTGTCATCCATGGCGGGCAATAGGTTGGGAAGCCCAGTCCTGGTCACTGCACGCACCTGTGAGTCCTTTCTGTCCAAAACAGTGAGAATCACTATGAGATGTCCTCTCAGTCAGAGGCTTCAAGGAGCTGTTTATACAATTATGTAACAGAAATCAACAGTAGAAATGTGTCAAGTTAAGAATTTAAAATCTTAGCAATAAATCCGCTTTTGATGTGATGAAATTTGGCCACCTTAAGTATATCGTACGACAGCAAAATTTTCCATTGAGGATGCTTGTATGTTCTTCATCAGACTCAGTTACCTTTCCCGTTTGTGGTGAGGATAATCATTGATACGCGGGGCAATACTGATCTTATTAGGTAAATTTGCTGCCTGACATAATATGTCACAGTAGTAGCTGCAGACTCAATTCTTCAGCATCACGGCCGTCACCGGTTTCCGTACATGCACATGAACTACAGATGTCTTCAGATTTTAAAATGACACAAAAGTTATTCTGTTCTTCAGCTTGCCCTATGGCCCTGGCTTTTTTGTTTCATTATTCATGTGTCTTTTTCTGTTTCAGTGGATCTTCCAAAAGTGAATGGTTTTGCTGCTCTGAACACTACAGACAGCAGCACTGTTCTGAACTGGACACGAGTGGCCGGCGTCTCTGGATATCTTCTCACGTGGAGGCACATTTCAGGTCAGTGGAGGGAAGTTTCATCCTTAACTCAGCATGACGTTAACATTCATGCAATTTTCAACAGTTAGCCTGAAGAGCATCAGTGTTTTGTTTAAAAGCGGCACTGCTTTGAGAAATTAGTATTTATTTGAATGAATTCCAAGTGCAGACTGAATCTAACAATGATCATCTTTTTCAGGATCGTTCAAGGTTGGAAGTGGATGTGTGGTGTGACACGTTATTGTATTGTGTATTGAGTCACGGCATTCGCACTCTTTTGTGGAAATGGGGAATATTAAGAACAACATTCACAAAACTAATATTCATGTTTCGTCATATGTGTGTGAGTTTTACAGGAAAGACAGCCTGATATGAATGAGTTAGCACAGCATCATCTTTTATCAGATTATTTGTATTCCACCTGATTGTACGATGACACATTTATTGCTTGGCTTATTTTCCACTCATAACTGTGGACTAAACAGTATTTGAATAGGCAGGCATGTTTTTCTGTTCCTATTATTCCTTGAAATTAAATCATGTTCTTATCTGTGTGTTTTTGCAGTGTTGGAGACTAAAACAGAAACCCTGGGCCCTGATTTCACCATCTATAAGATTAGTGATCTGCTGTATGGAAGAACCTATGTTTTTACCATCAGACCTTTGTATGGAGAAGTGGAGGGCCCTGTAAGCACGGTGTATCAGAGAATATGTAAGTCCTTACATGAAAAATATGACTGTTAAATGTGTAGTATATACTTAAACTTAACATATGTCTGTATTAGAACATTTTTTTGTAAAGCACTTATCAAACCCAATGTGACAAAGTCCAGATAAACACAAAAATAAAATACACAGAAATGTGTGAATAGCACAGGAATACAGCGTCTGTCCCAAACGGCAACAACTCCTTTCCCCTCCAGATGTCTTTAGAGCTCGATTTAGATTTTTTTAATCAGTTATGTTATTGCTCTGTGCATCTCAGTGGGACAGGATCCTCCGATGGCAACGGCCCAGTCTGTGCCAGTCACAGTCGCCCCTCAAATCACGACCGCCTCCATCACCAATGCAACCATCACTCACATAGCCACCAGGATCACCCAGCGTCCCGTCGCTGTGCCGCAGACTAAATCCATAACCACCAAGAAGCCTGCAGGTCAGCCAAGTGTCACTGAAGCCAAAGAGGCACGAGTCACGTCACTCAAAACCACATTGAGTGCAGAGACAACTGCTCCTCCAAGGCGAGGTAATTTAAAAAGATGCTGCTTCAAGTTATGATTTCTACTTTGCACCTATTGCCTTACTGCACTCATGAGATGGTGAACATGTATTTACGTTTTTTTTTGTGTTTTGTCAGCATGTGGTAAGAGCAAAGCAGACATCGTATTCTTAGTGGATGAGTCCTCCAGCATTGGCGCTAACAACTTTATCAAGATGAAAGATTTCATCTTCCGGGTGGCCACTTACTTTCCTGTCATTGGTTCTCAGGCCACACAGGTTTGTGTCTCAGGGTTTCTTTTGTTTTTATATTGTGGGGGTGGCTTGAGGTGTATATTGTACTGTGGTGTCCCAAACCATAGGTTTGTTTGGTGTGGTAGGACAATTACTGGACTGGACTGCAGTGATTTTAATTTTGCCGCAAGGTGGCAAACTGCTCCAGCAAGTCTCCTGTGCCTGCCAGTACCATTAGCACGAACTCAATGTGCATTTCTTTCACCAAGTGGGCAGAATCTGATTCAAACATTGGCAGAAAGGACAAACAAGGCACAATGCCACATGACTCGTGATTGGCTACAGTACAGAGTAGAAGCCGAGGAAGAGACACCTGCCCGTAAACATGCACAAATATGTGTGTGAGAAGAGTACTGATTATAATGAAATTTAGAAATGTAGATTAAAGTGGCACCACATTCAATTTAGCCAACATGATTATGTGATTATGATGTGTATTCTCTCCATTAATCTTCCCTCAGATAGCCGTGGTTCATTACAGCGATGAGCCTCGAATTGAATTCCGTCTGAATGACTACCAAGACCGAAACTCTGTGCTCCGGGCGCTCAGAGCTCTACGTTATGTAGGAGGCAACACCAGAACAGGTTAGTGACACACCTGTTTGTGTTCCACCTGTCATCACATGGCAGATTATTCCTAGAACATAGTTTAGGTCTTGATGTCACGTCTGTCACGCTGCTGGACAGAAAGTGTGCTTTTCTTGTTCCTGTTAACGTGTAGACGTAATAATACGTACGATGTAGCTTGTACCATTTGAGATGTTCACTGTGCCAGTTCAGTTTTGCTTGCACAAAGATTTAGAGGGGATTAGGTTGACATCCGTTTTATAAATGAAAAAACAATCAGACCATTTAATAACTAATTCATAAAAACAATTAATTAGTCATTGTTGTTTATGAAAGGTATTTTTAGAAACAAACTTAAAACCTACCTCTTAAAGCTGCCACTTGATTAGAGTGTTTTATGCCTCTTAAATTTTACTTAATCTCATCTCTCATCTCTCTCTTTTAATTACGTCTTAATTTGTTTCTTATTATCAACTTGTCAGTCATCTGTGAAGTCTTATGAAAGATGCTATAAAAAAATAACTGGTATACACCCTGTTTTACACTCCTCTTTGTGGTTAACGTTTGCGAGATCTATGCAGTACTTCAAAACAGTGTTGTTCATTGAAGTACATTTAGTGGTCCAGCATTTATCAGAGTAAAACTCTCCCAAATGATTATTTTTTCTGTTTCTGTGTCCCCACAGGAAAAGGCATCAGCTATGTTCTGCAGGAACTGTTCCAGGAGTCTCTGGGCATGAGGCAGGACGTGGCCCACGTTCTGGTCCTCATTACAGATGGCAGGGCCCAGGATAATGTGGTGCCACCCTCCAGAATTGCACGTGCTTTGGGTCAGTAAAAGTTAGCATAAAGCCTCCTAACCGTTTGGATAGGGCAGAAAAATACTATATTTTCTATAATGAGTGTGTCATAAAAAAGACTTTGAATACCTGAAAGTTTATTATAGTGTTTTGAACCTGTTTCTCTCCAGGTGTCAGCATCCTGGCAGTTGGAGTTTCTAATGCAGACATCGAGGAGCTGAATAAAATAGCAGCACCCACCAGCTACAAAAATATCTTCTACTCACCAACCTTTGATGACTTCCCTTCCATTGAGAGAGAATTTATCCAGAGCATCTGTAGTGAGGAGCTCCTCTCCGAGTTCAAACTGCACGATGAGGCAAGACAGAAACAAAGCAAAACACGTCCCTTTCTCGCTATTTTATTTATTTGTGTTTTAATCAGATGGGCCTCGTGTGCACTTTACTAAAGTAACGCATGTAAAGTAAATACACCTATTACATGTAGAGAGAACAACTAAACCACCTGTGGTGATGGTTACACATGCAAAGTGACCCTGTAGACAAATAAATGTGAATGTAATCGGCTCACAAAGACTCTGTAGATACTATAATAAATGCATTTTTCCTCATTTCCATTTTTAGTCTGCACAGTTGGACAACCCGACTGAAGACCCAGACGAGCTGCTTAAGCCTCAGGGTCCCTGCCCCTCCCAGTGTGCAAAGGTAATCACAAAACTGTCATAGTGCACTTAAATGTGGATCAATTGTGCACAATTTATGAGTTCTTCTCTTCATTAATCATATTAACTGTTTGTTATTCCAGGGCCAGAAAGGGGAAAAAGTGAGTTAACTGAAATGTGTTGAAGATTGAATTGATTTCTAAATGTAAGCAAATGCAGCGTTATTTATTTTCAGTATTCTTCCTCTCATCTTTTCAGGGAGATGGTTTTGGCTTTGGAGGTCTGGTATGTTCCCTGCATCATGCTTTGTATGCTTTATATTCTCCTCCGTATTCTCTGGCTTGTACTCTTGTTGTCATTGATAAAACTTAAACTTTAAGTAATAACCAGCTGTATTTTTTTTTGTTTATGTAGAAATTCAGGCAAAGCCCTGGGCAGTATGATCCTTTTACTTCTTCCAAAGGCGAACCAGGAGAAAAAGTGAGAACATGCACACAATACACAATGCCTTCATGAGCGTCATTATTGATCATTTTTAATTGAAGGCTGCATTTGGTGCAGTTGCTGGTTGCCGTAGTGACGCAGGTTAAAAAACAAAAGACTGCAGATTGGAGCCATAAAGATAGCAAACTTAATGCAAAATGGAAGTAGATAAGGCTTCGGCATCTTCGTCGTGCTGAAACACAAATCTCTACCCCGTGTTGGGTTTTGACAGATTCACAGGTGAACAGATGTTGGGAAATGCAGAACCCCTGCTGTGTTTGTGACTCATCTGCTTTAAGTATGTCGCTACAGACAGGTTAACTTGACCTACAGTCTGTTTACTGTTGTTCATTCCTTGAATCAGTTAGAGTACAGTCACTGCTCCGTCCTCATAGTTCCAGTGTATCAAATTATTGTTGTCATCACTTTTTCATTTGCACCATATCCAGTCTCATAAACCCGCTGTGGCTGCGTGGGTGAGTGCAGCTCTGCTGCGTATGTCTGTTATTTCATTTTCCAGCAATGACTATAATATTTTGCTATGGCAGGGACCTCCCGGAACAGATGGTGTACCTGGGTTGCCAGGACGACCAGGGAGAACTGGACCCCCAGGTTCTGCCGGCCAACGGGTAACTAAATTCAGAAAGAACAAAACTTCACACTAACTTGATTAAAGTTTATTTAATTTAGGTCTGACTCTGAAAATGATATTTGTTTTTTTTTTTCCCCAGGGCCTTCCAGGTATTCCAGGTGACAGGGTAAGATAAAAATAACATATTAATTTATGAAAACAAAACAAAAAAAAACTCATTAAGCATTATGTCAGGTCAGCTGGCTAAAACGCAGATCACATAAATGTGATATCCTGCCTCTGAATGTCTGCGCCTTAGTTCTATGTATCACCTGTTTTCTTTGCCTTTATGTTATTTTGTGTCTGTGGTGTTTTGATGCATTAGTTCATTCAGGTTTAAAAGTGTCGGACTTACCCTTTAAATCAGGGAAGACAAGAGACAGCTAAAAGAAGGCAGGCATTTATTATCTGAGTATTATTTATCTGCACTGAGCAACTTTTATTTTATTTTTTAAGAGGTTTTGTGTTCACCACTGAACTTTGTAAGAGATTTACAGGTATTTTTGCCTTTATTCAACAGGAGACAGTAGAGAGGGCACAGAAAATGAGGGGAAGGGTCTCAGGATATGGTGTGTCATATGCTGTATAGATTATGAAGCCCTTAAAGCCTCAAACAGGATATTGATTACTTCACATGGTCATAGTCTAGACATTAAAAATATATTTTGAGTATATTTTTTTCATGAATTCATCTAATAAACTGCATGTTTCCTTCCAATGGCAGGGTTCACCTGGACTCACTGGTCCAAAGGGACAGAGAGGAGAGAGAGTAAGTCTAACGTGTGCGTTTCATTTAGACCGATTGCTTTCTGCTACGCTCCTGTTGTCTACTTGCATGTTAAAGTTTTTTGTGTGTGTTTCTACTTAGGGAGAGCCTGGATACGTCATAGCCGGCACGGACGCAAACTTTGTTCCTGGACGAAAAGGAGAACCAGGATCTTCAGTGAGTCCTCAAAATAAATAAATAAATAAAAGTTTTTCAGTATGTTACTTAAGTAAATGTACAGCAGTATTATCAACAAACTGTACTTCAGGTATCAAAGGTGTAAGTACTCATCAGGCAGAATGGCTCCTTTCACAGTGTTTTATCGTTATATAACATTATGTGTAAGAATATTTTTAATATTTTTAATGTTATACTGTGTTGTATAATCTTGGTAGTTTAGGAATATAACACTGCATCATGTAATATATGCATATCACAAGTTTTGTGTTTTCATGCAAAAAGTAGCCAGTATCTATAAATGTGAAATAAATCTAATGGAGTAAAAGGACAATATGTACCTCTGAAATGTAGAGGAGTAGAAGTGGCAATGGAAATATTCAAATGCAAGTATGTCAAAATTGTACTTAAGTACAGTATTTGAAAAAATATTGGTAGTTACTATCCACAACAATCAATGGTGAGCTTCACGGCAATTCACATATTATTTACTGTATGTTACAGGGTCCCCAGGGACCTCCTGGTGTACCAGGGGTCAATGGAGCTCCGGGCCTCCCTGGCCAGCCGGGACCACCAGGATCACCAGGAATCTCTTTCAAGGTAACACGGATCAGAATGAAATTCAAAGCAAAAAGAAGGTACTGACACAGCAAAATGATGTCTGCCAAAAAACAGAGTCATTTTTACTGTTCGCACTTTGTAGGGAGATCCTGGAGAACCGGGAGCAAAAGTAAGTGTGTCTCCCTTTATTTGTCTTGTCTTCGGGAGGTTGCAGTGTAAAATTTAATTTACAGCATAAATATCATGCATCACAAATTGTGTCTACTTGCATATTAATCTGATAACACTTTCATTATTTTTGAAAGGGTTTACGTGGGAAGCAGGGTGTGAAAGGAGACAAAGGAGAGTCGGGAAAAGATGTAAGTGCATAGATAATAACGTTGTTAGAAGTGACAAAAGACATCGCACAACATGAAAGATTATTCAGATTTGCCTTCTGAAAAAATTACTGAAGTGTTTTGTTTCTGTCTCCCTTTTTCGTTTCTTTCTTGCTGGCTCTCACACAAACTTTGCACCCATATGCAAACTGCTGTAGGGTATCGCAGGTTTGCCTGGTCCCATTGGCATCGATGGGGTGCCGGGTTTACCAGGCCAGAAGGGAGAGAAGGTAAAAGTGCTAATCAAGAAAACTTTGCACTTTTGAAAAAAAAGAAAATCTACTAACTGGACCTATTAACATTAATCTTTTGCAGGGTGAAGAAGGAATTGGCATACAAGGTACTCAAGGTCCTCGTGGAGAGCCAGGAGAGAAGGTACATCACAACAAGCTTTTAGAGTGTCATCATTTTACGCAGAGTAGAACACAAAGTTCAGTCACAGTTTTGAGATTAAGAAGTCATCTGTCCAATGTCAACAGCATCACATAGGTTTGTATCGACAGGCATAAACAGATCAACAAGCTAATTGACTTCTGGAACAGAAGTCTCAGAAGTCAAGTTTTGTTTCAGTGTTTGAACTATTGTTTTGCAGGGAAATATCGGCCTAATGGGACCAGTTGGCCCAAAGGTAAGAAACAGGAATTATACATTTAAACATAGTAGTGGTAGTTTCCTCTTAATGTGACACTTTTTCGTGAAATGGAAAGAACCTGTCTGAAGAATAATGTGCTTTGAAATTCATCTTTCAAGGGCGATGTTGGAGAGCAGGGCATCCAAGGAATCATCGGACCTCGGGTGTGCACTTCATCATTATCTCATGTTCAATAGCTAGAAGTGACTGTCTTTACTTTCAGATGCGTATGAATTAATTTGAGCTTAGTCTAATGAGATAAAACCAAACCTATTTAACCTAAGGTGAAAACTGTGCAAGAATCACTAAACATTCAGAGCTAGTGATTTATTTTTGCCTACAGGGAAAGAAGGGATTCAAAGGGGAACAAGGGGACAAGGTGAGTTCAACCCACACATGTCCACTCTTTCTTCATTGGGCTGCAGATTTTCACTTTATAATTAATATTCTAAGTAAAAAAGAAAAGAAATTTCAATTTAATTCAGCGTAGAGTCAAGCTAATAGATGTTAGATTAAACAGGCGTCACACCAGAGTAAAAATGTGTGTGTGAGTGTTAAATTATCCAGTGCATTTTTGTCTTTTTAGGGAGAACGAGGAGAGATGGGACCAGTCGGACCTCAAGGACCGATGGTGAGTGAGGATTACCTCTTACAGAGTGTGCCCTAAGCCGCCAGTAAAAATTTATACACATTTTAAGTACTGAGACAAAATATTCCTGACTATATACATAATATATATATAGTAATATAATATAATAATATATATTTTTTTAGTATATATAATATATATATATATATATATATATATATATATAATATATATACAGTGTTATATATACAGTGTTTTTGTACACTGCACACTTCCAGCAAACTAGAACACATCATAATTTCCCACTAACCAACATGATCATAAGTGCTGCCACTTACTCACCTTTGGAGCATATTAAAGTCTGCTTTTTAATTCCTTTTTGATTACACTGAAAGCCTGAGGCTGAGGCAGTAAACCTATTTGGGGCCAGCTCTGAACATTGGCTCGAAAAAACCCGGTGATACACTATTTAATAAGTGTTTTCTAATGTCTCCAAGCAGACATTTAGATTGTTAAATGAACAAAGGAGGAAGCCATTTTGTTCTGGGTTGTCAAGATTGTTCTCTGTCAGAGATTGTTATGATTACATACGATCATGAGCCAAATCGTCAAAGCTCAGTGAGTATCTTTTGCAAATGGGTCATTTTGTCCCGCATCACAGATTTTTAATTTGAGGCAGCGTAGTCATTTGGAAGAGACTATCACAAAAAATGCCGTCATGAGGACCTGCTTTCTGTGTTTTGTACCACAGTTGGCATTCTTCAGTTCAAAATGTTTGACTTTGAACCTCTAACAGCTAACAGGTATTGTGGACGTTATGACAGCTGAAAGGAAGTTGAAAAAATGCCATAGAAAGTTTATTTTGATTTTTCTGTTGCCATAAAATATGAAGTGACAGTTGATGGCAGAGACTCAGAATTAACCCATAACAAAAAAGACAATATTTAATTTGCATTTATGATGATTTGTTTTTTTCAGGGATTGACAGGGCCATCAGGGTTGAAAGGAGATGAGGGTCTGCGAGGACTGCCTGGAGATCCTGCCAAGGGTGTAAGAAAACTATTTCACTCAATAAAACTTCCATAAGAAATAGAATCACCTGATACTCTGCGCTCAGTCTTCTTTTTCTCATTACAACAGATAATTGGCCCAACTGGAAAAAAGGGTGCCAGGGTGAGTAACCAAACTCTAATTTTATTATATAAGATATTATGCATATCTTAACAACTGTCATCACATTTTAATTCAGATGTTGTTAAACTGAGTTCGGTGCATGAAAATGTGATGTCATGTTTTCCCAGCTTACTTCAGACCAGTGAGATGAGCAGCACAAATATAAAAATCTTTCATTTCACAGCACCAAAATGTTTTAACCCCATCCAGTTAGTCATAGTAAAAAGCAAACTTTAAAGAGCCTTCATGAGAGAATGTTGACGAAACATGTTCATGAAATAATGTTGCAAGCTAATTAAAAACCATTTTAGTTCTTTGCATGCACAAAATTGTTCCTGTGATTACTGCAGGGCCCTGTGCGACCAGACCAGTTACAATTATACTCCAATATGTACTTCTGCATTTTACCGGTCATAATGCCTTTGGAGTGACGTCTATTCCATCCTCTTGAGGCTTGACTCAACTAATGAGCTGATCAGAGAAGCTCCAGGAAATGTTTGTGTAATTAAAACTTGAGTCGCAGTGGTCTTCATCTCTGCTCGATCGACCACAGATGTGCAGTTTGAGAAGCTGTTTAGGGGGACGAAAGTGTTACTTCCTGCCCTGGTTTGGTTCCCCAGATTAGTCCAACAACTTAAGTTGTTTTCACACACTTACCTTAACTGGCTTAAAGTAAGTCAGTCAGCCAGAAGGAAGTGATTTTCTTAATGTTGTATTCTGTTGAGATATTGTTAATTAATTGTGTGGGGGGATTCTTGCAGACTCAGACTTGGTCCTCTGGGTCTGCTTATCAAACACAATTAAGATTTTTTTCTCATTAGCTTTTTGCAGTGGGACTGGATGCACCAGTGAATGGGACCTATTTAATCTTAGTCCACAGGGTGCCATTTAAAGTGAAGAGTTTTGTTTTGAAACTGTCGAGATAATTTGTCCTGGTGACCCAAAACCAGGCTGAGTGATTTATGTGTGCATGTATTTGAATATTTCCTATTTGTCAGGGAGACATTGGTCCAGTCGGCCCAACAGGATCTCAGGGAATAAAGGGTCAACAAGGAGACAAAGGAGAAAAGGTTAATAATGAGAGATACCATGGAAAATGTTTGCACTTTGTCATATCTGATTCCCTCATTTAAGAATTAAATGAATATCTGTTAGTGAAGAGTAACACAGTACAGAAAAGTACGAGTGATTTGTTTTGATGCATGCAGGGCAGCCCTGGTTTTGGGATTCCAGGACAACGGGGTCCAAAGGGAGAAAATGGCGAGAGAGTGAGTCACCATTTAACACTCATCATATAATACTGATGCAGACAACAGCTGTTGATTGCTATATTTACGTTGCTTTTTACTGTTCACAGGGAAACGTTGGTTTGTCTGGAAAACCAGGACCAAAAGTGAGTGAAAATTAATTATTTTTGCTTTAGGTTGCTGTTATTAATATTGCTATATTAATAATGTGGTCAAATGACTGTATGAGATGTGAACACATTGTTGGTTCTGTGGTTGGTGAAGACCGAACCAAAGCTAAAACAATAATATGTATTAGACTTTTCTTTGTCGGGTGATCAGACACATGACTTTATAAGAATAATAATGTTGGACAGTGGCTGCCCAATTTCTAAATACTAAAAACTGATGGCTAACCTGTTTGCACAGCTTATGCATCCCCAAAAACAATGTTTTAATACCAGATGTTGTGTTTTTGTTCAGGGGCAGGATGGCTTCAAGGGTGACAAAGGGAGTGTTGGGTTACCTGGCAATCCTGGAGAACCAGGATTAAGAGGTAAAGATGTAAGTAAATCCTGAGTGGCTGTTACAGCAATGATACAAATTGTTTTTACAATACAGAGAAAATTATCTTTCAAGGTTTAACTTGGAAAACATTGCACTCGAAGAGAGCTCATTGTATTCTTTCAAACATAACGCATACGTAGAAGATGAGAGAGTAGAAGTAGAAAGTGCAGGATTTCAGGAAAATGACAAGTTCAACTTGTTCCGTTTTCACAGATTTATATACTGCATGCGTACTGTATTTATATTATAATATTTGGTGACAATTACTGTGGACCTTTTGTGTAGGGAGCACCGGGAGCTAAAGGAGACCAAGGAATTAAGGTACAGTCAGCATGTTTACCTGGCGCTTTTACTGGTCAGCAATGTTACCTGTTCAATGATCATTTATAATCAAAAGTAGTACATTCATACACACACACATACATTTATAATCAAGTTAATTTTAAGTAATAATGTTTTGTCTTTCACAGGGGGAACAAGGGTCACCTGGAGAGCCTGGTGACAGAGGAATCAGGGTATTTATTTAGTGTGTTTATGAAAATAAATAAAATACCCCCTAGCAGCAACAAATAAAGACAAAAGGATCACTGAAAAGTTTACCAGCTCATCATCACTTCAAAGGTAATTCCTTTCTTAATATTGATCAGGGGCCACTGGGGTTGCCAGGACGACCAGGGGACCCAGGAGAGAAAGGAGATCCTGGGAATCCTGGTCTGATAGTAAGTTCTTTTAACTTAATTACAAGATGATGACTACACTGTCAATGCAATGGACTTAGAGGGACAGTTCACTCCAAAATCCATGTCATCTGATCTCATAATATATGATAGAGTGCAGCCGAAGACTCCAAAATTTGTCTCTCACACCAAAACAATCGAGACGGATAAATAGCACCAGGGATAAGTGGAAGTTTGAGGTTTTAATTTTGGGGTGAACTGTCCTTTTAAACTATTTATTGTACTTCTCCATGGAAGTTATACGTCTACTGAGCAAAGCCTAACTGTTGAGTTTATTTTAGGAGTGAATGTAAAAAAAAAAAATAAGACTAAGCTGCAATGCTTCAAGATAATTTGTGATTTTATTTTTCCTGAAGGGCAGCGATGGAAAGAAAGGAGACAAAGGGGAGCCGGTACGTTTTGTATTCACTACCATCTCTCTCTCTCTTGGTCTTACTGATGCTCATGTTTATTGTTTCCTCTGGCTGATGCCTTCTGATCATTCTTCTGTGTCACTCACCGTGTCACAACACGCAACCTGTGATGTCATGATTTCTATTTTGATACGTTCAGTAATTAAGTTTGGCTTTTGTGTGTGCCACTCATCAGTGCGTCCACTATTTTTCCTTTGTGCTGTAAATATGAATTGTGCTTAGCAGTGTGACACTTTAGATTTTAACTGTGATTTTCTTGTGCTCTTCTTTTGATCATGCTGCTGATGTCACAAAGGGAAAACCTGGACCTCCGGGACCGCAAGTAAACAAACTTCCGTTATCATTTATGACAGCTTCTCATCAGTTCAGCCATGTTTGACAAGGGCATTCGCTGTGATCAAGCTTGTAAAGAACAAATGAAAAAACATGACTCTCCCATAAGACCTTGGGAAATGAATATCTGTTCTTGATCAGATGAAATTATGTGTCAATTAGCAAGTTAACTTTTGATTTCTTATTTTGTTCCACCAGATTGTTGCAGACAACAGCATACTGACCAGAGTGATAAAGGTAAAGAAAAACATGCTTTCTTTCATTTTTTTTTCTTTCCATGATGTTATTTAGATTTCCCTTATCTACTTTTCCCTTCTCTTGTTTCCTTTCCTTCAGGGTGAGCCAGGAGAGTCTGGTCAGCCTGGTTTGAGAGGAGAAACAGGTCTGCCTGGACCAAGAGTGAGTCCTGTCTTTTACCTCACACGTCACAAACACATATGCTGCAACGTCAGAAGCACGGTGGTCACGATTACCATTGATAGTACTGCAAAGTATCAAGTAGAGCTGAAATAATCAGTCCCTTAATGAATAAGGCTGAATCTCTTCCCAAAATTTGCATATTTTTCTCTCTTCACAGGGTCCAGAGGGGAAGCCTGGATTACCAGGAACATCTGTGGTACTTCCATACATCACTGTAAATTACATTTAGTGTGGTATCATTTGCATGTGTTGAAATTTGAAGCTGTTTTCTTTTCAGGGAGATTCAGGGAGAGACGGACTTGATGGTTTACCAGGGAAACCGGGAATGAAGGTGACACAAACTTGTGCATACAGTGCTTTACTTATTAAAATCTGCCCATTACATTGAGAATTATGATTATTTATTATCAAAAACTCACAGCATGTTCGATAATAACTGCAGGGCGACCAGGGGCAGAAAGGAGAGCCTGGTCTGGTGAGTATACCAAAGTTTGTTTTTTTTTTTGTTTCATTATTCTGTAAGCAGTTATATTGTTCATACCTTATTACATATTACATAGTATATTACAAGTCTTTTAGAGAAGTGTTTAACATGACCCTTAAGTAGACCTGTGTGGAGTTTTCCAGCTGCTTTTATCACAGAGCTATGACAGGAGAAAGACTGGAGGAGGAAAAAAGTTTCAACTTATAATAAACTCACATTTTTTTTGGATGATCATCAGCTCTCAGTCATTATTTGTTGAACTGAACATGTCAGTTTAGTCTAAATTTTCACTGGTGTAGAACGTCCAAATGATATAAAAAGTATCCTAGATTATCACAGTTCACCAAAAATGATTTTTTTTTTTTTTTTACCAGTCCAGTTCAGTAAAAATTTGCCCAACTGGATGGAAAATTGGCCAATCTGACAACACTGGCTGGGAATGAGCACAGCGTCTGCTTTACAGAAAATGTAAAAACTGCTGTGGAATGTAAAAGGATATACTTTCTTAAAATATCACATACTTTGCTAATAACTGAATATTTTGATCATAAATTTCATTCCCTTCACATAACCTGAGGACACACTTCATGTACAGCAAGTTCTTTTGCTGAGGAATCTGTTTGCTGGGTTCCTTTCCTGCCACTTTTTTAACGTGTTAGTGTTTTGTAAAAACGTTTGTCCTGTGTGCCACTGTTTTTGAATTTGTGCATGTGAGCAGAAGGGAGATAAAGGAGACCAAGGCCGCGTTGGGATCGCTGGGATGCCTGGTTTACCGGGAACTCCAGTGAGTATCACTCTGACTCGTGTCACCTGTGGCTAAAATATTACATATCCTAGAGACAAAGTGTATTGTTGTCATGTCAGGTGTGTAATGAGCATGAGCCTTCTGTTTGTCCACCATAATAATCAATCTTAAAAATGTCTCCAGAGCTTGCGGTTGTTATATTTCCTCTGCTTTACAGGGGAGACCTGGCATTGATGGGAAGAGAGGCCTGCCAGGAAAAGACGTGAGGAACCTTTTCACTAACAATTAGACAACTGTGCTGTGTGATGCCGGCTGGACTACTTTAGTGCTTAATGTGTGTGCTGTTTACACTTTCTGTTTAGATTTCAAAATGTGTTAACTTTGAAAATGTGTTTTTGTTTTCATAGGGAGAAAGAGGACCAAAAGGAGATGATGGCAAAAAGGTTCTTCAAAGTTATTGCCGCCAACAAAAAACATTCATAAAGCTGTTTTTAAATATGAATACTAATTTTGCTTTTATTTCAGGGGGACAAGGGAGATCCAGGTGCAAATGTAAGTGGACTAAAGGTAAAATTGTTATCTTCTTGAAAAAACTGAGCTTGTAACTTTAGAGCATCTTTCGTTCTTCACAGGGTAAAGATGGCAGTAAGGGGGAACCAGGACCTCCAGGTTTGCCTGGCAGGCAGGTGCTTGTCACTCCAGAGGTGAGAGTAATCACCTGCAGTGTCGGTTTCTGTTTGCTGGTGATTCAGAAAAACATTATGCAGGTTCACCTAGAACTGCCTGGCAGCTTAAATTTACAGATCTCAACATGGCTCATGTTCTCAGGCTGCCACGGTTGACGAAATCCGGCAAGCGTTTCCAATCCCAATGGGTCCTCCAGGTGCTACTGTGAGTTCTACATATTTATATGCTCATGAATACTGGCATGTTTTTTCAGTTATTGGATGGCATAATACATATTTTACTTCCATGGCATCTGAGTCAACATTGAGTGATGGCTGCAGGGTTTTTATTGTAAATCGTAGATGCATTTTCCAATGTCTTGCTCTCTGCTTCTTTGTGTTCAGGGTTCACCAGGAATGAAGGTAAGATCGGAATGAAGTTTATACTGAAACTCGGTTTTTTAAAAAACAGAAACGTTGGCTCTGCAGTTCATTTGTCTTTTTTGCAGGGTGATAAAGGAGAAACAGGCCTGAAAGGAGACAAGGTAGTGCTTCAGTTTTATCCCTCAAAAACACATATTGAAGTGGAAATTATCTTCACTGCATTTACCTTAATGTTCCCATAGGGTGATGCTGGAGCTCCTGGAAAGTCTACTGAGATGAAGGTAAACAAAAGATTTAGTCAATCCACCTTTATGATACATGGTGCTGTTTTGTACTTTGAGCAACATGTTTTTCCTCTTGTGCAGGACATTGAAGTGATGTTTGAAGCCTATGGCATAAGGGTGAGCTCTGACAGTGACACCGTTAAAGTTTTTTTTAGGTTGACAGCATTTGTCATAGGATCCAAGTTTGACCTTCTCAGTAAACCTTTTTCCCAGCTGCCTTTGCTGAAGGCTTTGATTGATCGGCTGCTGCAGGAGGGAATAGAGGAGCTTCTTCATGTGCTCAGCACCTCTAAGAAGACAAAAGAAAACACAGAAACTCACACCTCCAACATCATCACAGAGTACACAGTACGTAAACTCTCGGAAAGAAGTGTGCCAGAGTCCATATATGTTCTCAAAATCATAAGTCAAATTAATCTAAATTTAAGCCAAATTCACTTTTATACAACTCCAGTGTCAATAGAACAGCCGCGCTGGTTTAAGGTGATTTTAAGGTATTTCTTTCTGAACTCTCATGTATGAAATATCTTTAATTCCCTTATGTTTTTCTGTCACTTTTATTTTTCTGGGTTTAACTCTCTTGTACCCTTTATGTCATTAAACAAAAGATCACAAAACTTCCAAAAGAAAGGGCAGAAGGAACAAAATGGTCCTCATTTTCTGTTTGCTTGAACAGAGTTCACTGAAGTTTGACCTCACCAGCCAACCACTCTCAGAGTTGGACACCATTGAGGATCCTGATTTACATGGACAGCTTCCAGAGTCTGTGCCAGTTGTAAGTGGCATCACTTCACCTTCTGTCCTAGAAATCAAATTTTCCTAGATCAAGGCAGTAAAATCAGCCCATCTGTTGAGATTATTAAACCGGTTGTAGATGAATCAACTTCAATAAAGAACACATTTTTTAGTTCAGTAATGTAGTGACTCTTGGCTTGATTCAAGATACTGACAATGAAAATTACTGAAACTAAAAAGTATACACCATAAACAATCAGATTTTTCTCATCCCAAAATCTCAATGTGCTATAAGCACTTGTCCAAAACTGCATATTCTTACGCTTGCTCTTCTTCCTCTTCATGTGAAGGACACTTTAAATGAAACTGCAGAGGGTCCTACTGTGTGGACTGTCACCACACTGAATGGAGAGCAGGAACTTGACAGGGTTGAAACCACATTAACGGGACCCAGAGGGAGGGAGATACTGGGTAGGAGCAGTGATGGAGCATCTTCTCTCAAGATTAATCTGACTGGAGTCAATTCTACTTTCAATTATGCTACGACACAGGAGGTAAAAACAATTTTCAATAAAGTATGGCAGCTTTAAATCTATAATTTTACCGAATGGTTGAAAACTTGCTGAGTACATTAAACATGGCAACCACTTTATTGTTTCTACAGAAATGGTTCAGGATAATTTTTCAGCAACTTCCAAAATTAAACTAACTTGTACATATGTGCACGTGGCTACTTTCATTTTGTGAGAAAAAAAATCAAATCAACTGTCAGACAGTTTGTATCGTCTGGCATTCATGTTCTGGTGATAACGTAACGATAAAAATTCACGTGTATGTCAGACGGTTTCAGGGCTGCCAGACACTGTGGTGGAGACTGCTCTCCTCACTCAGGAAGATCCTCTGAAGAAGAACGCAGGACAAAAGAGGAAGAACAGGGAACGAGGGAAGGTAAAGCTACAGTGGACATGTTAATCAGTGACCAGGTTTGGACCTGACTGATCAAAGACAACTTTCAGCCACTATATTAACATGAAATACTCGTCTAATCATTTTTTAACCGGTGTAATTATGTTTCTTGACTGTCTTTGATGACTTACACATTTATCATTAAAGGAACACACTAGTATTACATGTTTTAGCTCATACGTCCTACCTTCCAAGCATTTACACATGCCACTGCAGTGTGAAAATCAGAAATTGCTCACTGTGATGGATTATCTACTTCAGAAGGTTTTCTTTATTACTCCTTTTATCAATTAGCACATTTGATTACAGAAATTGCATTCTTATTAGATTGCGATGATTCAACAGTTTCCTAAAACATCAGAAAAATAGATTAAAAAAAAAAACGACTCAGGGAAACAAAATCAGTGGCTGCCAGGAAGGGAAGGACATCAGTCATAGGCAGAGCAATTAATCTAATGTAACCTAACCTAATGAGAGAACCTCATCCATTTATGGAATGTCCCCGTAAATATAAAGTATACTTTATTTTGAATAAATGGGCTGAAACATGCAAAACCACCTGTGTGTTGATCCTATACAAATAGTTCTCAACTGTTTGGTAACTTTTAACACTAGCGTCTCCTAAACTTCTTTATGTGAAGGTGCTGCATTCATTTTTGATATTCATTAACTCCTTACTCCCCTATTAAATATCTCCTGCAACTTATGGTATCAACTCATAGTTTCATACATGATCATCAACGTCCTAAGCATGAGAAACTTTATCTTTTTTCTCTCTGACTGTGAACCTCTTAACCAGGGCAAAGGAAGTAAAGGACGACATAAGAGGCAGAGACAACGCCTGGTAAATGTCCTTGAAGGGGTCGAGCTAAACCTGAAAACTTAACTCTACCTCTGTCCCAGCTACATACAAAAAGAAAACCAACTAACACAGCACATTCTCACGCTGCGAAAGTTAAACACAGACTCTGACTCTGGCTAACATGACATTAACATAACACTGTTTGTGTAGAAATAACAACTTTCGTACTAAAATGTCATAATCATCATAATGAACTAACATTTTTAAATATACCAAACAGAATTAACCAGTTATCACAAAGATGGTGTGGTTAGTAAAACTAAGGGCATGCATTTGTCTCAGCATCCATGTGTTTCTCATTATATTGATAACAGGTTTGAGCACTTTTGATGAATGGGTTGCTTTATAATCGCTTGGCATTGTTGTCTTCCTGCCTCTGACACAAATGATAAATTATGATGTGCAACAGTATCTTCCTGTAATTATTGTCATGTCTCCTTTATCTAAAGACAAGAGAAGAGGACAAGCAGGATGAGGATGAGGAGGAGTTTTATAACGACGAAGAATATAGTTACGAATATGAGGTGGGCAGTGAGTGACTAATTCATGAACTGTGGGGAAACTTTCAGGAAACAGTTCGAATTGATGATTGATGACGTGGGGTTGTTCCAGATTTGGAGCGTTGTCGTTGTGGGTGCCTCATATTAACGGACCTGTCAACCTCGTAATCAAATCGCCCAGTTTTTCTCTCTCTGTCTCTTCTTCTTTTTTTTTTTTTTAAATAGCAACATCTCATACGTGCCCACACTGAACGGCTGGAGAGAGTTGATTAATGACACGCCCACCAACCCACCACCCACCTGAAACAATTATTAAAAATAAATTAGTTTCTCGTCACAGAACAATATATATAATCCACTGGAGCGTCTGTAGGTGTTTAAACGTCATGATGAAATTACTTTTTTTTTTTTTTCCTTTCCCCTAAACAGGAAAAACTTCACCCAGGTGACCCCTCGGTGTCTCAGGAAGAGAGAGACCACAGACAGGTGAACTTGCTTCCAACATGCATGCTCTCATCTGCTTCAGCTGGATGCAGAAATGTAAAAATGTCTTCCGTGTTTTTAATCATATGCAGCTTGAAGTCCGAACAGATGGATTCCCCCATCCGGTGGATAAAAATGTGAGCGTAATAAAAAGTAAAACTCATTCACTGTTGCAAGACTGTGCTTTGATAGAAAGGGTGCAGGGACAGCTGAGCTCAGTCTTGTGCTGCTCTACTGAACCTGAAGGATAATAATAACTTATTTATCCTTTTTATTATTATTATTATTATTATTATTATCTTTTCAGGTGGAACAACTGCTTGCATACAGTGCTGATCAGCTAGAAACCTCCAGTCTTCCTCTAACATCCTCCGCAGACAGAGACATAGATGCTACACTTAAGGTGTGATGTATTACAAAATGAATCAAAGTGTTCGGTCCATCACTAATCATTTTGGTGACCAGCAGTTTATTTAATTTAGTTTGAAAAAAAAGAAAAAGTCCAGACTGGTTGATGACCCTTCCCCCCAAATTTTTCTTCATACAGGTGGTCTTGACAAGCACAGAGCCACCATCTCAAACTATGGCTGATATAGAAAAGGTATGTGTGGGGGCAGCTTACCTTGTTTGCTCTTATCTGAAATCTCACATGGAAATCTTTACTCAACATTCACTTTCAAAGAGGTTTTTTCACTTCCTTTCCTGTCATGCCCAGGATGAAGCTTCACTGCCCACACCTCCTGTCACAACAGAAGAACCAGACAAGGTAGAGTTTTGATTTTTTTATTATTGTTTCAAATCTCACAGTCTCTCACAAGCTGAATATTTCTGAAGATGCTCGCATGTCCCTGGAATGCAAATCTCTCTTGCTGACATTTAAGGCAAGAAAGTGATGAACAACTGCTTGAGTAAAATGCTTCACTTTCTCCCTGTCATAATTTATAATATTCCATAAACAAACCATGCTTTAAGTAATAATAAATAAGCACTTTGCATCGTATTTCAAAAGCTTTTCTTTATTTTTCCACCTACTATGAAAATTTCACCAGTGGAAAAAGGTGCACGTTTGTGTAACTCTGAAGTGAATCGGGTGGGAATGGAAGCAAAGCATCATGGATGTTGTAGTTCACACACGTTACCAAAGCATGAGACAGGACCGCATTTTTGAGCCGCATGCTTCTCGCGTGATCTCTCTCTCAGCTTGTCTGAATGGGAATGAGCAGAAATAGCAGTCTAGTCCAACTCTCTTAATTTACTGGCAAATAAACAATGCCAGAGAGTTACTTTTAATACTTTTTCTCTCTCTCGCTTTTTTTTTTTTTTTTAAACAGGACATCTCTTAATTCCCAAGAGACTGTGACTGTAGAGTGTTAAGCATTCATAAGAAAGTGCACACCACACGGGGAGAGTGTGAATAAACTGTGAAAACTGTTTTGCTGGTGAGGAGCCCTGAACCTGACCAACATTTCATGAGGAAGGACGTCTTTCCACACAGAGACGATGCCACTCACCCAAAGCTATGGCCATACCAGAGTTCATATCCTGTATGAGAAAGTTTATGGAGTATGTCGAGCTCTAACGAAAGTCAGGCACCGCTGTCAAAATATCAAAATTGTTTCCTTGTGTCCAGGTTATTTTCTTCATTTTGTTCAATGTAAATGCCAGTGTAGGCTTTACTTGACTTGCTTACTTTGTGTACAACTTCTAATTTATTTATTAAGACAGATATCGTCACAGATATTATATTATCACATTAGATCAAACACAAAGCTTTGGGGCCAGCAGTTTATCTACATATTTCTTTTTCTCAAGTTGTGCTAGAATTTTATTTATTGAATCATGGAAGATATCTTGTGTTACTGATTCATCAAACCTCTTTGAATACAGATGATATTTTTCAAAATGTAGTGGTGCTCCAAGCTGTTCCATAGCCAGGTCAAACACTCTTTTCACTGGTGAAATTTTTCTCTATGTTTTGTCTGTATTTAACCTCTCTGTGCATGTATCCTTCAGTAAAAAAAAAAATTCAAATAACTGTCAAGGCAAGTCTCTGTCTTTCTTTCTTACAATTTTACCATCATATCAAATTACACTGCAGTTACTGCAGTTTTTAATAGGAAACATCAAAACGAGTGTGTTAAATTTGCTCATGAGAGGTTTTGGCGGACTCGACAGGTGCCTCGATTCCAAATCAGGGTGAAGAAAAGCGCCCCCTGGCCCGATTCCATGGTAAGTGTCTTTTGGATTTGCAGAGGACGGATTGATGATAATGAAAAGTGGCAGTGTTGTGATGGTTTTTATATTTTAGGCGTTCATGCCAGGTGCCCCAGGTGGAAGAAATCGTTTCAAGGAGGCACAAAACGTAATTATTTTTCAGTCTTTAAACATTAAAATGTCATACATGAAATCAGTTTGCATCCAATAAAATATAAAAATGCAATTTCACGGTCACTGTCGCATACTGGGAGCATATATGAGACCGGCCCTTCATTTTAATTTCAGAGTCTGTCCTCTGGAGCTCAAGGTTACAACAGCTGGAATGTAAGTCTGTTATTAACAATAAAGATAAGCATTAATTCAAATTGAAGATTAGGGCTTATAAATATGTTGGTTTGTGTCATATAAATTGTTCCTCTAGAGGAAGAAGCAAGAAAACCCTGACCATCAAACACCTGTGAGGAGACAGAGACAAGAACAACGGGAGAGGGAGCAATACAGTGACAGAAAAAGAGAGACAGGGACACGAGGTGGAGACGAGGAGCAGACTCATACTGAAGAAGTGGAGGAGTGGGAAATGGAACAAGAGGAAGTAGTAGAGACCAATGGATATACAGAAACAGGTCCAGTCTTTGGGGAGGAGGAGAGGAGTGGTGACTACGAATGGGAGACGGAGGAGGACGTCGATCGAGAGAGGGAAGGAGAGGAGGAGGACCTGGAGAGGCAGAGAGAGTGGGAGAGGGTGGAGATGGAGAAAGAGAAGGAGGCCCAGTCAGAGCTAGAGAGAGAGAGAATGGAGAGGGGGAGGACAGAGCAGAAGGGCGAGAGAGACTTCGAGAGGGAGAGGGAGGAGTGGGAGAGGAGGAGGACGGAGATGGAGAGGGGGAGAGGGGGAGGTTATGATGAGGAGACTGGACAGCCATACCCATACCCTCCAGAGTATTATTACCTGAAGGTAAGGGCATGTAGAACTCCCATCTTTAACTTGTACTGTCAATTCAAAAATAGGTTGAAAAAATGTCGCAGTGCTGTTAATGGATTGTACATGTCTTATGCAATAGGGGCAACCAGGTGAGAGTGGAAAACCTGGACAAAAGGTGACTAAAGATCCTTTAAGCATTAAGAATACTTGATGAATCGTAGCTGTCCTTGTAAAACCAAAGACACAATCAAAAATGTGTGACTTTTACTGAGCTGAAGTAAATTTTGGCAACCCCCACTGAAAGTTTCAGTACACCCAAATGACATGAAACATTTTCTTACTTAATGTACCTACACGCAGGACCTATCTGTAGTAATTTAATTTGAACAAATTTTTTGAGATACATTTCTTAGAGATTTCTGTCACACCTTAGTTGAGGTGGTTGGTGATGCTCACTGGAATGAAAAATAATTTTGCATTTTTAAACATTTTAACAAGAATCTACATCCACATATCTGCATATTGTATTTTTGGATGAATGTTACTGCTGCATTAATGTGTATGTTACATTTTACTGCTGTGGGTTGTTTAAGGTTGTGTTCATTTGAACTAGTTCTCATACTGCTGGGTAGTTTAATCTACAGCAATGACGCAATATTACATCCCACAACTACTAGAAGTGAGTAAGAATATATGTTTTACTTTTATAATTTGGGTGAACTGACCCTTTAAACATGTCCTTTGGTTGTCACTGATTCACTGAGTCACTGATATCTTCCCACTGAGTGTGCTGAACTAAAGCGCCATCATCCTAAGATCACAGAGCGAGAGTGACAGTCGCCACACCGAATGTGCCACCAGTTCATAAAGGTTTCATCACTGCTCTCCCCACCTACCCACAATGCATCAGTAAATGACGTCAGAGCTCTGGGAGAACTTCTCTCCCGTCTCGCCTGTCAGTAAAGCCAGCTGACTCCAGGCCTTTGATGTCCCCTCTGCTCTATTTCTGTTTGACTGTGAGACAGTAGATTAAAGCAGACATTAATAATTCTCCTTGTTAGAAGATGCTGACATGTTTTTTTTTTTCTTATTTCAAATTCCTCTGTGCTGGTTTATTTTGGCTCATGAAAACAATGTGCTGAGGTGCACTTCAACTTTCTAAGTGATATGTGTTCTTTTTGCCCACACTTTTTCAGGGTGACATTGGTGAAAAAGGACAAAAGGTAAATAGAGTGTTGGTGTGAGCAAGCTACAAGCTGAGATTTTAATTTAACAGAATCATGGGGAAATCTGTAAAGATACTGTTTGTTTTGCGTTTTTTAGGGAGAGCCAGGCATTGGCCACAGAGGCCCAGAAGGCCAGGCTGGTCCTCCGGGACAGAAGGTGAAATTTCCTCTTTAAAAAAATAAATAAATAAATAAAAAAAGGAAAATAAAAGCAGTCTCTTATTTATAGCGTCTCCTCTAAATCAATTACTCCCCACAGTCTTTTTCATCACATTCACTTTGATTGACTTTGGTTCCCATCGTGGTTTTAATTAGGGAATTTAATTGGCTCAGTGACTCACTGCCTCATTTAAAATTGTGTTTGAGCATACAAATTGATAAAGGAAAGAAGGACTTTATAAAAAAGCAATTATTTAAAAGTAATAGAGGAGCAGAGTAAATACATAACATGAAAGAGGTGACCTTTAATCGTGTGTTTGTCTTGCACACATTTCATTTGTCTCTATCTTATTCTCCCTTTTTCTCTTTTTTCGTCCTGTGGTTTTGTGTTGCCTCAGGGTGAACCAGGTGAGCCAGGACCTCCAGGTGCTCAGGGCATTCAGGGTATCCGTGGTACTGCAGGCATCCAGGGCTCCCCAGGCCTGAGGGGTCCCCCAGGGGACGCAGGAGAACCGGGCAGAGAGGTAGATGATTGTATATTAAAATTTACCGTTTAGCTTGCCTTGATCTTGAAAAATGAATGAAAGCATGGGAAGAGATGCTATTGGGTTTGATAGAGCAGGTGTTTTGTATGTTGGTCCAGGGTGAACGGGGTAAAAGGGGGAAGAATGGATCACCTGGCACTCCGGGACCTCGAGGAGCAGCAGGACCTCCAGTAAGATTAAAGCATAAGGTCTAAATGATCCTTGCAGGTGCTGCATTTGATGTCAGTGGTTTTTCATGGAACTGTTTGCTCTAAAAGAAATACAGTTTTACATTTTCATTTGCTTCCGCTGCATCTCTTTAACAAAGGGTCCCCCTGGTGTATCTGGAGTAAAAGGAGAAAAGGTACAAATACTTTGGATATGATATTTGTGTGGCACTTATTTTGTTTGGTCCATAAATGCAGGTTTCAGGGTTGTAGTTTGTAGCATATTTATTTCATTTTTGACCTGCTGTAAGACGTGTGTGTGGGTCGTTTTTGTCTCATCATCAGGGTGACAGTATTCCTGGAGAGCCTGGCACTCGAGGACTGGCTGGTTTTTCAGGCAGGAAGGTGATTTTTCCTCATCTTATATATAAACAGCATTTTGAACAGGTTTAGTTTGTGTTTAGGTTAGCTTTTGTGACTGTTATTTAATCCTAGCTGATCTATCCATTCAGGCTTGCCAGATTGTACAAAAATCCTCAGATATTTCTGGGTTTTTTTAGGGTGAAAAAGGTCCCGCAGGTGTCAAAGGAGCTCCTGGGCATCTGGTAAGTAACTGTTCAAATCCATACACACATCTTAGAGTTTCACATATGTTCATTTGGAGACAAATCTTTCTTTCTCACCAGGGTCCAAAAGGCTTGCGTGGCAGCAAAGGTGAAAAGGTGAGCCGTTACTTCTCCGCTGTAATGGATTTATACATGCAAAGATTCATGGCGTTGGCTCATTTTGTGTTGTGCATCAGCTATTGAGGGTTTATCTTTGAATCTGGAGTATCAGCAAACAAGTCTTTGTAAGTTATTAAAAATCCTTGAACATGCTGTAACCCACCTGTTCCACTTCATCCAAAGGCCCCCTCAAATATTAAATTGGCTGAAATTTCTGCCATGTTGTCCTGCTAAAATTCCCGTTGTTTCCTAAACTACTGCATCACTCGTGTGAGACCCATCTGCTGCCGGCAGGGAGGATAGATGATAGATTTTCAGACCTGAGTGTCAGCATGTTGTAATTGGCGAAGCAACATGCATAATTTCACTCCATTTTCTGACTTCTTTTATCCCCATAGTGCGTTCACCCAAGGGACAGCAAATAGCACTTGGTTGTTTTTCTGTTCAAAGTGCAGTTTCTGTTAAATCTGTACACCACGGTGCACAAAAGGCATGAAGCTGCTGCATTTCTGGAGCATCAGTGAACCTCTTGATCTTGTCTGCCTGATTGCACTCCGTCATTATTTATACACACCTCGATATTTGCATCAAAAGTGAGGTATGAGGTGTGAAGGTCCAACATTGACATCTGACTCCTTTTCATTTCTAAGATAATCGTGTCTCGTCTCGTTCTGAAGTGATCAGCAGGTCCAGGTTGTGTTGATGGGAATGAAGTCAGACTTCCATCATATTTGTTTTATATTTATGTATATAGAGAGGCATATTTGCCTCTACTCATTCCATTCAAACTCCATTAAACCTTTTCCAATTTTTGTACAGCAGGCGTTCAAATTTTATCAAAGATGGATTTGATTGTATTGTGAAGGGATTTATTAAAATGCTGCAAGGGCTCAAGAATTTTCTTGTTTCAGCAGCAAAAGAAAATATTATATACAAAAGATATATTAAGTAATATACCTACTTTTGTTGACACCTGGAATTAATGTAATGTTTGGAAAGTCATTTTAAGAAGCCTGTTTCTTTGCAGGGGCAGCGAGGGTTGCCTGGAGTCAGAGGAGAAAGGGTATGCTCATTTTCATGTTTCTTTGTAGGTGAATCAGAAAGTCCTTTGCCTTTGCACTGATTCATTGCGCCTGACTTGAAGCAGAGTGCTTATTGTGTCTTGTAAAAGACCAAACACATGAGAAGTACACGCGAATCATGACTCAATATATCCATAATCCCTTCCTACAGGGGAGTGTGCTTCAAATCCAAGGACCCCGTGGATTTAAGGGTTCCAAAGGAACCGCGGTGAGATCCTCTTGAAGTTGTGGTTATTTATGCTTTGCAATGAGTAAATTTACATTCAAGTAAAGTAACATTAGAGAAGGAAGGTTTTGACTATATTTGTTATCTGGCTTCAGTTAAATACAACTTTATTTATTCCTGTAAGAGTAATGATACTTGCCATCTCCTCACTCAGGTTGAAACATACACACACTCATAATAAAAGAGAAGAAAAAATTTAAATCTTTAAGCATTTATTTCTAATTCCACATATAGCTATTTCATCAATATTTAAAAGATCCAAACATTTCTGATTAAAAGACCCGTGAAGAACTTAGTAGACGTTTTGTTTCAGGGTGAGCGAGGCCCACCTGGTTTTGACGGAGACAAAGGAGAAAAAGGCGAGGACGGTCCTCCTGGGGTCAAGGTAATAAATCCTGATGTGAACATCTGAAAAAGGACAAAGACGAAAAATACTTCCTGTGAGAGATGTAGAATTTTAAAATGTGAATGCTTACTTTTAATGCATTATACCGTGAAAAATCTGATCTATGAAATGAGTTTAAATTGTTTTTAAAAGGGCCTGAAGGGCGATGCGGGTGCTAAGGGTGCACTGGGCCGGTTTGGAGCACGTGGACCTGTAGGTCAGAAGGCAAGTAAAGGGTTCATTTTCATATATTGATATTGCAACAAAATTAGTTCAAGCGTTAAATTCTTTGGTAGTGGTGGCTCTGTGTGTGAGATTGTCTTCCTTTCCCACAGGGAGACCCAGGAGAGTCAGGACTCAATGGAGTGAAGGTACAGTACAAACATAAGCAAACATCACCACACAATGTAAACATTTTAGAGCCAGAATTCAGTTTTAAGTGTGGGGACTCATGTACAGTAACTCGCATGATGTGATTTAAGGGACGCAACGGGGATCATGGAGTGGACGGGGCCAAAGGGGACAAAGGAGACATAGGACTGCAAGGCCAGAAGGGCAATCAGGTCCACTGAAAATCAATGTACAACCAGTGAAGATCTTTTCAATTCATTTGTTTTCAGATGAATTGAAACTGTGTGTGTGCGTTTTTTTGTTTGTTTGTTTGTTGTTTTTTTTATTTTTCACAGGGTGATCGAGGAGAGCCGGGCTTACCAGGAGCAAAGGGGGAGAAGGGAGAGAAGGTGCAGGAAGTTCTTATTTGTCACGGTTGTACCACCTTGTGTTTGTTTTACTGAGATTCAGAGTCTCTGTTTTGCAGGGCGTGTTTACATTAGATTACATTTCTGTTTACTTTACAGGGTTTCAGAGGTTTACCTGGACGCATTGGGAGTCCAGGACTGGATGGTGAAAAGGTTAGCATCTGATTAGACCAAAAGAGATCCCCTAAAGGAGTCTTGTCAGTAATCTAACTGTGCGAATGCTTCCTGGTGTTTTTGTGAAACAGGGAGATATGGGGTTACCTGGCAGCCCTGGCGTACCTGGACTGAATGGACTCATAGGGCGCAAGGTGAACATCCAGGTGTGCACACAATGCTGTTTTTCTCTTCCATACATAAATACTCAAACTCTCTGTTCTCATCACTTTAGGGTGATAAGGGAGAAGGAGGCACCAATGGTGCTGATGGAGGTCGAGGAGTAAAAGGGGAAAAGGTCAGTAAAATAACCTCAGTGTCACTGGTAGCTCGTCACAGTTGTAATCTGTTAAAGTCCCAGGAGAAAGTCATAAAAAATGTTAGATTTGTGTGATGTAAAATAACAGGACAACAAGTTTTTATCTTCCCATGCCCCCATAAGAACCATCATGTGTTGGTGTTTAATTGTCTTCGTCATGTTCTCCTTGCCCCTGACGGATAAGCGGTATAGAAAATGGATGGATGGATGTTCTCCTTGCTTTGTGCAGGGTGCAGCAGGTTTCCCAGGTTTCCCAGGATTTAAGGGGTCGGCAGGATTTCCTGGAAAGGATGGAGATGAGGGACCATCAGGACTCCCAGGACCCCATGGGGACACAGGGCCTAAGGTACAGTATTTCTACAACATCAGTGTATATATGATACTAACTTAAAATGTTTTGTGCTGTATTAAAGAAAATCTCTAGATTTTTATCTACATTAAATAATTAATTACCTCATTACATGGAGGCACTGAGCTGCTCTCTTGATCACGACTTCACTGCGTCATTTTCTAAAGATAACAAATTAGAAGTAGTCCAACTCTTCTCCTTTGACAAGGACTCATTTGTAATCTCTCTCTAATCTGTAGCTCATCTCTGCCATCTCTGTGTCAGATCCTCATTACAGTAAAATCGTTAATCAGTGATCTGTCAGGCTGAGCAGACATGAGTTGACCAGGATGACACAATTCAGTCATGACTTCATTTATGAGGACGATGCACAACAAGTCAAGAAATTAAAGTATATTTCTCGTCATTAGGGAATGTTAAAAAACAAGTATACATACGATCAATTCTTAGTTTACTTGAGATACAGTTGTTTGACACAAACAGGAAGTTGTGAGCATGCAATTATAAAAGAAGTCATCCATGATGACTCGAAGCTTCCGCTGGCTGGTGCACACACATATGAATCATTACTTTAATGAATTCTAACCATCCAAGAACAAGTCTAATTACCTTGCTGGCATAGTCCTGCCACAATACAGCCAATTAATAGCCAATAGCACTGAGGAATGGCAGCACCAAAATGCCTAAATCACAAGATTCTCTTAACATGTACACTAAAGTATTTCTCTTGAGGGTAAGATGGGCCTATTGGCCCTAAAAAAGTACCTTTTGTAAAAATGTCTAAATTAGAAATGAGGAAAATGTGAAAGAACACAAGGAGCAGAAGGATGAGCCGAGCCTGATTACAGTCATCATCATGTCTGTGTCTTGCACAGAGAGACTGGCAGCACGTATACTGCAGCAGAGGATACAGCACAGACATGTCTTTAATTAACACACACACACACACACACACACACACAAACGGAGGTCTATTTCTGTATGCAGCTTTCAAGTAATATCTTACTCAATTAGCTCCTTTCAGCGACAATTACCAGACTTTCAGTGTTGACAAAGAGTGGCTGGAAACCACTAATGAGGATATTCCAAGGATGTACCTAATTGGGCTGTCTTTCATATTGTTTCTTTTCTTGTTAGCACAGAGGTTTTGTGTGAACCAATTTCAAAACTCAACATTGTGTTTCCTCTGTGCACACTCTGCTTTCTTTGTCAAACAAGGGTGAGAGAGGCAGAAGGGGCAGATCGAAGCCATGTCAGAGGGGGGCACCGGGGACTCCAGGACTCAGAGGAGAGAGCGTGAGAGTCGCACACAAACACACTTTAACAACGGAGAGAGTCGAGTCTCGACTCTGTCCGAGTTAGCTTCTGTACCTCGGTGGTAAAGTAATGATAAAGATTAAAACCGGATATCAAAAATGTAAAAAGGCATGTTTGAATAGAATCGTTTTAGTGTTGGTATTTTATTTACACCAAACCTCACATAAAACCTTCAGCACTTTTATGCACCAGTGGACCGGTGAGTGTGGCATTAACGTCGGCTGCAAGCGCTGGTAGCGAGCTGAGGAAGTGAAGTTATAGTGTTTTGTGCAAACTGTTGTAGCTTGGCAGCATGTAATTAATCTCATGCATTTGTGAATGTGTTCTTATTACAGGGCGCAGTGGGCATTGAAGGAGAAAAAGGGGAGAAGGGGGAACCTGGACTCTCTGTACGTGTTTATCACACTCAAACAAGCACAGTCAAACACGCTTATGCACACATTTAAAGTGACATGACTGAATGTTGTCATCCTCTGTGTTGAGGCTGAAGAAGTGAAGGAGCTCGTCACGCAAGAGATGGCAGAAAAGTGTGGTGAGTCTCTTTGTTTGTGTGCTTTTTTTGTACATTTACCCAAGAGTGAATAAACGTGTGTTTCTAGATATATCGTGTGTGTGTGTGTGTGTGTGTGTGTGTGTGGGTGTTTGTTGTAGAGCTCCCGTGGCAGCAGTATGGCACCCATGTGTGTTATGCCATCTGTTATGTTCTCTCAGAGGAACACACACCACGGTGCCGGCAACAGTAGAGCCATTCACAAACACGAGACTGCCATTAAGTGGGACGCCTCTACAAGAATCCACAACACACACACACACACACACACAAGATACTCAAAGGATCATTTATCAACCTTTCTGCAATACACATTTTTCACAGGCGACGATTTGACAGTTTTGTCACAGTGGGAAAAGCACAGGTGGAGATTATGAAGCGTTCAGATCAGCAAACTCTGCTTAGTGTTTCAAATCATCTCAAACACTATTTGCTCTTAACGTGTTGCCCTGATTTGCTCTTATCATCTGGTTCTCATTATTGACTTTTTGTACCTGTTAAGCACACGTGTCACTGGTTTTGAAAAATGCTGTTTACTTACTTTCACTATTATGACAACCATGAGGAAGAGGTGTACTGTGAAGTGTAAAATGATAAATAATGTCATAACGGATAACATTTCTGTATTAAAAGTATGTTCACATACAGTATAAGATAAAAAAAATGAAAAACAGCATTTTTACTTGGTGTTGTGTGTGTGTGTGTCATGTCTAAATCATTACAGGGTTGAAATATAAGTTGATGGTGAAGTCTGTGGATCCAGATGAAACGACCTCGGTGACTGAGAAGAAAAATAAGGCTGATGATGTGCTACTATCCCCCAGCCGTGACCTCCAGGAAGAAGGGATGGTAGAAGAAGGTGGAGGAGTGGAAGAATATGGAGACAAAGTGGGAGAAATGACCAGTCCTGCCCCTGTGATCCTCAAAGAGAATCAAGGAAACCCAGCAAACCTCACTGGTAATAATAATTATTCCGATGTCTGGTTGATCTACATTACAGTCTATTACATGACATTTAAGTTGTGCAAATTACAACTAAGCTGTGGTGATAAGGCTAACACTGTCGGGTACTGAGAGAAAAATATTTTTCTCAAGGTCAAAATCAACTTACTACTATATGTCATGGATGCAATTTGAGCGTTGGGATCTGGAAGTAATGCTTATTCTAGTTACCACACATTTTGCTTGAAAAGAAAAAGCTTTCAGGATTTCTACAATGTCAACCACCCAGAAAAAGCTCAGTGTCTTATCACATCACTGTTCATCTCCTGGAGCGCTGCCCGCCACTGAGGCCGTCAGCATCGAGACAGAAAAGCAACCAGAAAGTGAAGCACAGGGTCAACATGTACTAAGAAATCCCACAGTATTTCATGAAGCTCATTAGCGAGCGCCACCCCCGGGGCAGAATATCACTCTGCATCCCAGTTTATTTTAATTCTTGCTTCAGGTAAAACAGAAATCTAATCAAAGTGTGAGACTGTCATTGCCCATTGTCAATGTCAGCATGTTTAATTACAGTCATTAGCTGTAAGACAGCAACGTTCAGTTCATTCTGCAT
The DNA here is from genome assembly GCF_020382885.2 of Scatophagus argus. Lineage (NCBI taxonomy): Eukaryota > Metazoa > Chordata > Actinopteri > Scatophagidae > Scatophagus > Scatophagus argus. The sequence goes on along the minus strand of NC_058514.1, from coordinate 6,884,049 downwards.
CTAAACTAATGACTGAGCACAGTTCAATATTTACAGTGTAATTCGACTTTTTAAAGGACGAAATAAAAATTGCAACTTTTACCAGCCTGTGCACTGCAGTAAATTATCTGTGGCTCCAAGTGGTCACAACAAATCTGTACACAGACACACAGACAGTTTCATACATCATATCAATCTGATGAAGCATTAGCATAGCATTAGCTCAGGCAGAGCTCTGGGGCCGTGCTAGCATTTGCCGATTAGCACCAGCTGCTTCCCTTCATAGCTGTGAGGCTATCAGCTGATTGCGAACATCCAATCATAGTCATGTGGTGAAGAACGTCATACACCTGACACATCACTATTACTCTGCAGGCGCACTTGCGCCATTTCTTTCTGCAGCCTCATGTTCTTTAGGTTTTTAGTGTTCTTGATGTAAGATTTAATGTGTATGTGTATGTTTGTTAAGGGGAGGGGGGGCAGTTGGTTCTTCCTCAAAGAGAGCTCCCTCACAGTGCAATTCCTCAACATAAGTGCGTGTGGCTAAACAGAAAGTTTGTTGTTAGTGATTCTGTCTAATCAAGTCAGATGAAAAGGGAGCCAACGCAGCAGACATCAGAGGACAACGAACAAGAAACTGTGCCGTTATGTGCCTTTAAACGTGTCCTTTTCAGTCCTTTCAAGTGCTTTTCAATGACATTTTTGGATTTCCACTTCCATTCCTGCTTTTAACGTTAGCAGCACATGAATTGTGTGATTGCGTAACTGTAACTCTAACTCCATCCAACTAAGTCTGTAGTGTCGTGGATTTACTGAAGTTTTACACAAGGGAATCAAAAAGACAGGTCATTGAACGCTCCATGTTGCCCAACTGCTCGGAGAAATCATTTAAGATGAGTTAAAACGCCGCTGGCATGAATTACTGGTTCCTTCTTGGTCCCTGATGACTGAATCCTGAGACCCATTGTTGATGTTGCTTTCCTCCAGATTCTCTTTATGGAGCAACTGCAGAATGGGGACAGAGGAAGAAGAGAAGAGTTTTTGGGACAAACTCTGCTGGTGAGTGGCCAAGACAACTGATTTTCTTCTTATCTTTCTTGTTTACTTTCATTTTGCTGTCTGTTTCTCTTCATAATTTAATAATCTATGAGCAATGAGCTTGTTTGAAATTGTTCAAAGCACAAGGTGGGGAATACTGATAAGACAAAAACTTCTTCCATGAATGTTTGACAGCCTGTGCTGGATTTAATGAGGCAATTTATGAATAAAAAATATGCAGCGATGAAGAAGATCTGAAATGTAATGAAGAACTAAACTTTAAGTCAGAAAACATAACTCAACTCAACAACTCAATCTACATTTTCTCACTCATATTAAAGAGTGTTTAGCCTAGCTTAGCTCTGGCTGGAAAGGGAGGGAAAGAAAAAATCAATCCCTCCTGCTTATTAAGTCACGATTTCTGTACAAACATGATGTTTATTCTATATATTGTAAGTTAGCTGCTTTGTTTTCACCCAGTAGGGATTCCTTTTTAATACATAAATATCATATATCATCATGTGAAATTTTGTCAGATATGCTTTGATATCCCCTGCAGTCCTCACAGTCTTTACAGAGTGCCAAAGAGGTTAAAATTATTGATATTGATTATTTCTTTTTTTTTTTTTTTTGGAGCATATCCAATACCTGAAATACGATGCGTGTTCTTTCTTATTTTCACCACACATGCAGTTTCAGCAGCAGACCGCTGCCTGGAGCCGATGTCCGAGGGGGTCTGCTCAGAATACGTCCTGCTGTGGTACTTCCACCCTCGCTCAGGGGAATGCAGGCCGTTCGTGTACGGCGGCTGTGGTGGCAACAGAAACCGATTCTCCTCGAGACAAGAGTGCCAGAGTTGGTGTGGGATGGAAAGGAGAGGGCAGAGGTACCAGTCAGATCGCAGATGAAATACACATTGTAATCAGGAAAGAAAATTCTTCTTATAAAGTAACAATGGGAAGATACTATAGATGTGAAAATAGTCATTCCAGACAGGGTGATTCGCCCTTAAACAGGTACTGAACTCTGAACTGAAACTAGCAGCTCCATGCAAGAAAAAACTTTTTGTATATAACTGTGTAAAATGTATTATATTGGATTTATTTATATATATATATAGTTTGACATTTTCTTGATTTGTTTTCTGAAAAAAAAAGTGTTGAAAATCAACAAGTGAATGTTTATCTCATGTTAATTTTGTATTTTTTATATTTGTTTCTTGAATAGACTTTAGAGTTAACTGCTGAGAAATTAAATCCGTTTTTTTCTTTTGTGATGTCTTTGTCGTGCTTGTGTCCTCTCTCTCCCCCCGTCTCTCGAGTCTCTTTATGTAACGCTCAGTCACATTTCTTATGTTTTCTCAATTGCCCTCCATCCTGTGCGGTGTGAAAAATAAGAAGCCGGCGGCTGATTGCCTGCTGCCACCTCCACCGCTACATATGCTCTTTTGGCAGGGGGTGTTATGGGTCAGGCTGGGAGCCAGATGAGGGGCCAACAGGGGCCCAGTGAGGGAGCTCACGCAGGGACTGTTGTGGAGGGCTCTCCATCAGACCGACGCAGCAGTAGCAGGGGATTCCTGTGTGGGTGTTGATTTGTGGGCAGCACGCGCTCCGTTTTTTTTGTTTTGCTAATGGTGAAAATACATGACAGAGCATAGATTTTCAGGTTGCCACAGTGTTGGTTTAGGGCAACATGCTGGACCAGCTCCACCGCTTCTCAGACTGAAGTCCTCTGAAGGCTGCTCTCTGACGGCAGTCAATATCTGAAGCAGGAGTTCCATTCACCTCCAAGTGACAGACGAGTCTTTCACCAACAAGCCTCCAGTGACTTTCATCATATTAGTCACGATTCTGCAATGTACTCCCACATGCTAGGATGCTTTATAGATCTGCAAGATGTGGTGAGACAGTCTCCAGCGACAGGTTGTACCAAACCCCCTGCCAACCTCAACTAGATATTCAATTATTTTCTAAAAGAAAGTTTGTGCCTCATGCCTCATCTGCAATGTCATTTTCATCTTCACTGCACGTTTTTTGGTGGGTTACCAACACCAACAGTGGATCCGCCTGTATGTTTAGCAATTTGCAAAAAATAACACAACTACTCGGCCCTGCGATTGACTGGCGACCAGTCCAGGGTGTACCTCGCCTCTCGCCCGTAGTCAGCTGGGATAGGCTCCAGCTCCCCCGCGACACTAACGGATAAGCGGTATAGAAAATGGATGGATGGATGGAACACAACTACTCTAGAAGATATGATGTCAGTACAAAGTAAAGGCATTCACATGCACACAGACTGTCACACTCACCTATTCAGATAAACCTGAGTTAGATGGAGTAAAAATCACAAGGGGAGAAAAGGTTGCTATGAAATACGGATGTGCACATAACAACTAAATGTGAACCAGCTCAGAAAAGCTTTGCTCTGTTGTGCCACGGGTGGTCAGAAACTCCTCATGATGCCTTTAAGTGTTTCTCAGTAACATTGAGTATTTATGGCTAAACAAGAGTTTGACACTCAAAAACTGTTTGCCCACTTTGGACCAGAACAGTAAGAAAAGCATATGGTAGAATTGACAATAAAGTTGACTGTCATGTGAAATAACCAAACTGTTCAAGCGTCTTGTGTTTTGACTGAGAAATTTGTTTTTATTGATTATAATGTTGACAATTAATTGGTGTCAGGACAATTAAAATGACAAAAATTGACGAAGGTTTTTTTTTTACTTGTTACAAAAAAGACTCAGTACCAGAGCAAAAAGTGTGTAGTCAGTACTTAGAAAATAGTGTAATGGTGTACAAAATGATGTAATCCAGCATAGAAATGAAAGTGTGATTTTTCCATTTAAGTTGAAGAGGAGCAAGTAATTCCGTTTCAGATATCAACTGCACGGCGGAAGCAGGAGTGGGAGGACATCTTATTGCATAGTGTGTCACAGGCTGCGATTACTCCAGCTGTGAAGACTTACAGTCATATTAATCTCACAATGAAATTGCTCATTAGAGCTTGACCCAACACCCTTTGATCCTGTCACTCCTTCCATGCTCCCCTTTCATTCTAACATGGTAATAATCATCACTGCAGGTGGTTCCTGTGGTGTGTGTTGGCTGTATGCTCAAAGGTTTTAATTAAAACACAATGTTCTCCAGATCTCAGATGTCAGCAACCGAATCATGCAAACAGTTTTAAGTATTATCAATCACAGTTTAGGTGGTGTTCATAACCTGAAGTGGTGAAGGAGAAATCTGCTAAAAAAAATGAAAACTCTGTGAGCTTTTCAGGCACTTTATCAAACTTTAACTGAGCCACTTTTGCATTGCTCCGGCAGTAAAAATAAATCCCTTGGCTATACTTCTGCAAGTATTTAGTTTATCAAACTCCTCTATGGCCCACTTGACTTCTTACCTTCTAGAAAAGGGCTGCACAGCATCTGGACCCAAATCTATTTATTCCAGCTTTTCATTGTTTATATCTGCAGACTCATTGGACTGCAGAATTGGCTCAATGCAAAGTGAGAAGCTAGAGGACAAAAACAAGGCAATGCCTTTCTGAGGAGCATAAACACCAGCCAAATCCATTCGGTCCTAAAGTTGTTATGAAGTTATTATAAGATTAATTATCCATTAATAAAGCCAACTGACAATTATTTTTTGGGTTTTTTCTCCAGCTGACTGAATAAATGTTTTGTCGAGTAAATGCCAGAAATAAATAAAAAAATCTTGTTTTATCATTGCAAAGCACAAATACATTTAGTTTTAGTTTAGTTGACAAAGCAAATGCAGCAAATGTTTGATATTTTTTGCATTTAAATACAATTCGCCGAATGTAAAAATTGTTGAGAGCTGATTGATCAGGCTGATGCATCATTTCATAGAGAAACAAGTCATTAGACTTCAGTACGACACTGGCTCAAAATGAAGAGTTTTGTGTTTTATATGCTGGAGGTTTAGGAGACTGACAGATGGAGCAGTCGGTAGTCCAAGAAGATCAAACTGTCACTGGTCCTGAACTGGTTTATCTGAAAAGATCCACCTGCAAAAGCTTTCTTTAATTCTTTGTAGGGTAATCTGTTAATTTAAGTAGGACTACAGTACAAACCATTACACCATGTTCTGGGTGAATACCGCAGGGTGTCATGTAATTCCTGATAATGGAAAGATAATGAAAATTCTTTGACTGCCTGGAAAAAAAAAGTTGTTCTTTGTATCTGTGGTCGTGATGTCTCATGTTCACCGACAGGAGGTCACGTTTACCAACTTTTTTAAATTTACCACTACATCACTGCATCACAACCAATGATGTGCTTCACGGAGAACCAAAATGTCAGCGGGATGACGTGTTTGCTGGCGTAAGGCTGCAGTCTGATGGCTCCTACTAAATGAATGCAGTGGGAATGGACGAGCAAGACACACTGCTGGTCAGAGAGTGCGCGCAGCTGACCTCCGCACACACTTCATCACTTCATCGGGATTTCTTATCAGATTTCCACTTGTGAGGACTTGTGTCTGATTTTTTTTTCTTTTGCAGAGATACGTGTTGGTTGACCCGTCTCACTGTCTTCTTTATTGAAGGACACGAGCGGTAAGTTGTGCGAAATTCATTGCCCACATAGTCTATTTGTGATCCAATTTCACTGTGGTCCAACACAGACTTTAAATGTCACCGTGCAAAAGACTTTCTGAAGACACCCGCTGAAGTTACTGTCAAGCTGTCGATCTTAAAACATAATCTCAGAGTCCCAAAACAATATTTTAATAACAGAAGGGAGTCATAAAAGCTTGGAGGGGATTCAATTCATGCATGAAATACACGGAAAAGAGTTTAATATTTTGCGAGGGCTGTGTTGAGACTAATCCCTCTTTTAACTTTATTCATTGTCAATCCGTTTTTGGTCACTTACCTTCAGTTTAACCCACTTGTTCACACTAAAATATCTTGTCAAGATGGACATGTTTAAGACTAAATGAAGCATTTGTCTTATTTGTCCCTTTTCTTCTGTGTTGGTCCCAGAGGACACAGCATGCTGTCGTCCCTGAAGACCCTGCTGCTGCTCTCGGTCCTGTGCACACCGACCTCCAGCCTGTGCCTCCGCCTCTCCCAGTCCCGCTTCGACCTCCTGTGCGACGACCAGATGGCAGTCAGGGTTCGGAACGACGAAAACGAGCCGGGTTACTCTCCCGTGGACGACTGGGGGTCCTTCCTGCAGTCCGCGGAGTATCTCTCCTCCTCCACCTCCTCTTCTGCTGAGTCCAGCCGGGAAAAAAGGACTTCAAGTCCCGCGAACTACCGCTTCATGAGCCGGACGAAGCTCAGAGGGCAGATGCTCCGCAACAGCAGCAAAGGGGACCGCAGGAGCAGGCTGACCCTGTCCCTGGACGTCCCCACCAACATCATGAACGTCCTGTTCGATGTGGCCAAGGCTAAAAACCTGCGCGCCAAGGCGGCCGAGAACGCACGCCTGCTGGCTCAGATTGGACGGAGAAAGTGAACAAGTGGGACAACTTGGACTGAACAGCCATGACCAGTGTTGGCCTCCACCTTGCTCAAATGTAATGAATTACTTCTTATTCAGTTTGACAGTAACAGTGTTGATGTGTTTTCCAAGGGAAGAGTGTTTCCACTCACGTTACAGATAAAAGATTTCTAATATAGTTTAGTTCCTCCCATGTAAAAGCTGTCTCTTAGGATATTCTGTGCTCCAATGACAACACCAGAAAAACCTCCATGAGGGAGAATAAATGTGACCTAATCAAAATTTTGTAACTAAAAGTTGGTGTTTCTTGAATTTGGTTGATAACTCCAGCAAAACTGAGACAGTAGTGACCAGTCCATAGTCTTTATGTCACAGTTTGTGTTAAAACCATGCCTTTGTGGTGAGAATAATCCATGTCTTTCTTATGCATTATCTTCTAGCAGCAGCCACTATCTTAGAGCAAGGCAGACTAAAGTCAACAGCAATAAGGACAAGGTTGTTTTACCTGCATCAAGATGATTTCGGGCAAGAAAACACAGTCATGTTTTGCATTGGAAAAAGGTAAAATTGTCTCACACTTTGGCTTTGACTCCTTCCAGATCTGAAAAGAAGATCTGAAGACGTGCAGATGTTTTTAAGTTTTGCTTTCAACATGGACATAAGCTGCAGTGAAGCAGGACTCCTCTCAGTAAAGATGCTTAGTTTTTTTATTTTTCAGCGAAATGAATGTTTAATTTGGTTAGTTAGCCCCAGAGTCATCAAATTTTTAATCATGGGCTAAAACAAGGAGAAGAGAAAAGCAGTTGTGATTTTTAAGTCTTACATCCTTCATGAAAGACCAATGAAATGTTTTGTAATTCTGTTGCATAATCACAACATTAGATTTGATGTGTTGATGTTTTTTTTTTCTTCTTTGCTGCTTCATTTATTTATCTACTAAGAGGTTTGCTTTTCAGACGTTTACATGGGAGCTGATGATTTGTCAACACAACACAACACTGGCACTGAAATACTGTACAAGCCAACTGCAAAATTCTGAAATACAGTAAAATGCAAATGCATGGGAATGTATGTGTTCATCAGATGTCTGTTATTTTTATACTCAAAATAAAGGATTATTTTTCCTCAAATAAAGCAGATGGAACTACATACATTTGTCTTTTTTATCTTCAGCACAGAAATGCTATACAGTTTGGGTTTTTTTATATATATATATGCAACTGGACAATTGTATCCATAAAATATCACAACTGGTTTATTATTTCTGTACACTAGAGCCTGACTGAAACATCTGCTTGTCCAGAAAAGGTTATGGTAGCTAGGTAGTAAAAAACAAAAATAAGTTTATGTGACGTGTTTACCAAAATCAAAAAGTATACTGAGAACATCAGTTGAGCTCTACTACTGCTCACTATGATCTAGACATTTACCAAAGATATTCTTTGGAAAGGGCTCTGTCACCATGATCATACATCAGTTTGATTTTAGTTAGTGTAATGAAGTCGTGTGAAAAGTCAGCAGCTAAATGCTATTTAATGTTATCAGTAGAGGAGAAGTGTGTTTATTCCAAAAGGCTAAATAACTTTATCTGGGGTCAAGTGGTTCACTAGATGAGGTTCAAGACATCGTGCAGTGTCGACATCTAGTGGCCATTTGAAATAAAAACACCACAGGTTGTGAGTCAACTCTGCAGGTGTTCATCCCATATCCGTCTGAAAATTTTAATGTCAATGAGCTCGTCCTTCTTTTTCATATACTTGGAATTTTGTCCAGGTCCAATGCTTTTTTCTCGTCTTTTTTCGTCAGAGGATGGTGGAAAGTAACTGCTTAAGTAATGCATTTAAGTGCAGTTCTTAGGTACTTTACATTATCACTTTACATTAGAGTATTTCTACCTTGACTTTACTACAGTTCCAAAGGTAGTGTTTGCCAGAGTATAGGGTTGAATTTCATGCTAGCAGCACGAGAAAGTGGGTGGGGTCTTAATAAATTTATCCTTATGAAATGAGGTTGAACATTAAGCATTACATGAAATTTTGTGTCTTATTAAAGGACGCCAAGAATAACACTGATGACCTTATCCCCATGAACGCATTCGTTCAATGCCATAAACTGAAAGCATGAAACAAATAGAATCTCTGCAGTTTCAGTATCACCTTTAGAGAAAATAAGATCGTTGTTCTCAGAGCCAAATCCTAATCTTAAAATTTCAATGAAGAGTAGAAGTCATTCATTATTTTTTCGTGAATTGTTGTACTATAAACTCGTTAGCAGCGCCCCCTTTCGGATTGACGTGAAACGTTTCTGACGTATGTTCCGTTGACGTGGCCGTTTCAACAGGAAGATATTTTTCATTTCGGCTACGTGGAAGTAGCTTCTCTTATGATCGAGGTTGAGAGCATCTATTGCCCTCGTCCGTCAACTTCATTCCAATAAAATGATTAAAAAGTTTGATAAGAAGGACGAGGAGTCTGGTAAGATCCGATAGTTGTTACAGTGGATAGAGACATCGCTGGAAAAATGAAAATTGTGTTTTACGTTTGACACCGTTGAAGCTAATAGGGGCTAGCCTGTTACAGTTAGTCGACTGGCTAAAGTTAGCAATAGCTGTCACGATGAATTAACCTGGTCGTTAACGGTGGCCTGCATGTTATTTGTGTTGGTATACGTGTAGAAGGCCTTTAGAGTCACTTATAACTCAATTGGCAATTGCATTAACATTTTTTCTTTTATTTGCTGCCACAATAATGCCAGTACCTGCGCTGTTGAACGTTAGCATTGTAAGCTAGGGTAGTGTCAGCTGGATGTTGTGATGTTAGTTTTGCACTTAATAGACGTGTCCTCCCTGAACATGAGATCGAAATAGAGATGGATGAATCTTGTTGCACTGATGTCTTGATTTAAACAAGATCTGTCTGCAAAGTTACATGCGTGTTTTTAGTTGGCTGACGTCAACTTTACGTGTGTTACCTTTGGAAGTTCAGTAAAGGTACATGACAAGATTTAAATGCACACACGTCTGACCCTACCGTTTTGACATTTAGGAAGTGGGTCGAACCCTTTCCAGCATCTGGAGAAGAGTGCCGTGTTGCAGGAGGTAAAGTTGCATTTGAGCTTATGTCAAAAATATCCTGCATTTCTGTGAGACGAAAAGTAGGAGCCAGGAAAACAATATCCTAAACCCTGCAATGAAATAAGATTTTTGTTTTTGCTGACAGGCGCGCATCTTCAATGAGACTCCTATCAACCCAAGAAGATGCCTCCACATTCTCACGAAGATTATCTACCTCCTCAACCAGGTAAAAAGTTGTTTGACAAAGACCTAAAGTAACCCTTTATTAGTATTTGTCAGATGGGTGTCTGTACGCTGTAACATCTTAACTCTCTCACTCTGATGTCTTTGTTCATGTAGGGAGAGCATTTTGGGACCACAGAGGCCACGGAGGCCTTCTTTGCGATGACCAGGCTCTTTCAGTCTAATGATGTAAGATATTATCAGTTCATTCAATGGGTGAATGGGTTAGATACTCCATTCTCTTTTAGCTCAAACTGCATGGCATTAGTGTAGAGTTCAAGTTGAGGTATTGTAAACATATGGTCCCTTTTTTCTCTCCCAGCAAACCCTAAGGAGGATGTGTTACCTGACCATCAAAGAGATGGCCAACATCTCTGAGGATGTCATCATTGTCACTAGCAGGTTTGTACCATGCTGTTCGCTGACTTTGAGTATCATGTTTAGGAAAATACTGATATCTCTCCCAGGATGCATCTCTTCTTGGCTGAGTAGATGTACCTCTCTAACAGTTTGTCTAGAGTTTTTGTTTACATTTATGTTTTAAGGCAGCTGTTCATCATCCACTAACACCAGGATATATTAAGTCACTGATCTGCATGGACAAAATTAGATTTTCCTCATGTTGTTATAAACTCTGCAACATTACATGGGTATAAAACAACTAGACTAAACATCTTCACATCCAACACCCACCAGCTTGTCATCGCTCTTTTTCTTTTGAGGTCACAGTGTCTTTAATTATACCTTGTGTGGTGTTTTACAGCCTGACCAAAGACATGACGGGAAAGGAAGATGTATACCGAGGACCTGCTATCAGAGCCCTCTGCAGGATTACAGATGTGAGTGCTGCTTCATTCTGTTTTCTTCGTTGTCCTGTCTCCCCCTCTTATCCTCGGTTTTTTCATCTCACGCAACACAGAAAACTGTCTGTATATATCATTTAATTCCTGTAATTAAAAAACAGAAGGATTGTTTGACTGTCCCCTGTCTTTTCCGTAGACCACCATGCTGCAGGCCATTGAGCGATACATGAAGCAGGCTATTGTTGACAAGGTGCCCAGCGTGTCCAGCTCAGCCCTGGTGTCCTCTCTGGTAAATAAACAGCACAATTTCATCTTTCATTTAATAAATTTTTTAAGTTGGGTCTGGTTTTCAGAGTTTATTCTCCTGATATTTTGTAATTCAGTATAATTGATATTAAGTTGTGTAATTGGTTATCATATCATTGCTGATGGGTGAAATCCTTTCTGTTTATGTGTGTTCAGCACATGGTGAAGATGAGCTACGATGTGGTGAAGCGCTGGGTCAATGAAGCCCAGGAGGCTGCTTCCAGTGACAACATCATGGTCCAGGTGATTAGCACAGACATGCATGAAGACTTTGAGATTCATGTTATTTTGAACCATCTTTTGCATGTGTAGAGGAGTTGCTCCACTGGAGACATACAAAAAAAACCCTTTAATTTCAAGTTGTTGTTTGTGTGTGTCTCATCTTCCAGTACCATGCCCTGGGCCTGCTGTATCACCTCAGGAAGAACGACCGTCTTGCCGTCACCAAGATGCTCAATAAGTTCACCAAGTCTGGTCTCAAGTCTCCCTTTGCCTACTGCATGCTCATCAGGATCGCCAGCAAACTGCTGGATGAGACAGAGGGAGGGTGAGCAGACCCGCAGCACTCTGAAGCTCTAGAAGAGACACATAAGGACATTCGGGCACATAGCACAGCTTATCTGTCTGTTATCATCTGTGGTATCTCAGGTTGTTTTCAGTCTTGTCTTCTGTCTTTGTGTTCTCAGTCACGACAGCCCCTTGTTTGACTTCATCGAGAGCTGCCTGAGGAACAAGAATGAGATGGTGGTGTATGAGGCTGCCTCTGCCATTGTTCATATGCCCAACTGTACTGCCAGGGAGCTGGCCCCTGCTGTTTCTGGTTAGCAGTTTACTCACACCTCATTTGTGTTTCGTTTCCATCTGTGTTACTGACTGAAAGAACAGAATGACATTATGTTTAAGGTACTGTACTGTGAAATGAACCACCATTTATGATTCTCATTGTAAATGTGTTTGTCTTCCTGCAGTCCTGCAGCTCTTCTGCAGCTCTCCCAAAGCAGCTTTGAGATACGCTGCAGTCAGGACCCTCAATAAGGTACAGCTTCCCTCTTAATTTCCTCTCAACGTGTCTTGTCTTATTATGTTTGAATGAGTGTAACTGGGAATAAACTGCACTGAAATTTCCTTTGTGTCTCCCAGGTGGCCATGAAACATCCGTCCGCCGTGACCGCGTGCAACTTGGACTTGGAGAACCTGATCACCGACTCGAACCGCAGCATTGCCACGCTGGCCATCACCACGCTGCTGAAGACTGGCAGTGAGAGCAGCGTGGACCGACTCATGAAACAGATCTCCTCATTTGTTTCTGAGATCTCAGACGAGTTCAAGGTCAGACACTTCTGTCGTCATTTAATTTCACTGGTACACGTGTTGTTACTCTGATAAACAATGTTTTCTGTTTTAAATCAGAAAAAAAACATCAAATACACTTTGAATGAGGACAGAAATTTAGTTGCAAATGCATCAGTACATCAGTAACAGGGGAGCCATTGTCCTGTGCCTGAATGTTGTGCTGGCATTATAAGAGAATACTTGTTGAAAGTGTGGGATTGTGTCATGATTGTGCCAGATTGTGTCAACTTTTATGTGACCAGAAAAGATTAATTTCCATTTGTGGCTTTGTCTCCTTTTTCTTTTTTTTTTTTTTTTTTAAATCCCCTTATTTTATTCTATTTTCTGTCCCTGATGTTTGTTTACTCCAGGTGGTGGTGGTGCAGGCCATCAGTGCTCTGTGCCAGAAGTATCCCAGGAAGCACAGCGTCATGATGAACTTCTTGTCCAACATGCTCAGGGATGATGTAAGCTGATCATAGGTCTCTTAGGTCTTTGCCTTACAGAGCAGCTTCCTTATCAAAGTCTTACGTCAAAGTGTTGTGATTATCATTATGTATTTCTGAACTTTAGTGCATATTGCAGTGGCGTTTATGTTCTAATTTGAGCACAAAACTCATAGCGGCCATGTCTCCCTGCAGGGTGGTTTTGAGTACAAGCGGGCAATCGTGGATTGCATCATCAGCATCATTGAGGAGAACCCAGAGAGCAAAGAGACGGGCTTGGCCCACCTGTGCGAGTTCATCGAGGACTGCGAGCACACGGTCCTCGCCACGAAGATCCTGCACCTGCTGGGCAAAGAGGGCCCACGCACACCCCAGCCTTCCAAGTACATCCGCTTCATCTTCAACCGAGTGGTGCTGGAGAGCGAGGCTGTTCGTGCAGGTGAGATCGAATGGGATACTGGGCTGCTTTTTAAGCTGTTACACTTAGTACATCTCAACCTTTGATGAATCCAGAGGGTGATCTCTACCATCTGAGCGTCTACATCAGCACTGCTCTTACTGGGATTAGTTTTAAGGCATTTCTAACCAGTTGAAACATTTGTTTCCTCCTCCAACCTCAGCTGCAGTCAGTGCTTTGGCTAAATTTGGAGCTCAGAATGATGATCTGCTGCCGAGCGTTCTGGTTCTCATGCAGAGGTACTCGTTTATTTTCTTTTTTCTCATGTGACTGCGTATGCCTGCGTTTCGTTTGAATATGTAAAGTACTGTGACTTTAACACGTGTCTGTATTTGTAGGTGCATGATGGACAGTGATGATGAAGTGCGCGACAGAGCTACTTTCTACATGAACGTGCTGCAGCAGAAGCAGAAGGCTCTTAATGCTGCCTACATCTTCAATGGTGAAGAAACACACACACACTCGGAGAGTTTGTGGGTGCTTGTCAAAAATGTCAGGTGTTAACGTTTCCCCTTCTATCTGTTACTCTCAGGACTGTCTGTTTCCATCCCCGGCCTGGAGAAATCCCTGCACCAGTACACTCTGGACCCCTCGGAGAAACCTTTTGACATGAAGTCTGTCCCTCTGGCCACCACTCCTATCACAGAACAGAAGACAGGTACAACCACTTAGCTGTTTATTAGTCTGCACTCTTTACTTTTATACTCAACTGTCACGATCAGGAATCAGATAGTTAAATGTCTGTTAATGTTGTTTTTTCTTCCCAGAAATTGCCCCTGTTGCCACCAGCAAATTACCAGAAAAGCTGGCTCCATCACGCCAGGATATTTATCAGGGTAAGATTCTTAATGGTGTTTCTCATCAGATTCAAGATGAGAATGATGCAGTTAGGCAGTTCTCCATACCTGACGGAGTTAATAAAACACCGGTCTTGTCTTCCTTTTCTTTGTTGACAGAACAACTGGCAGCCATCCCAGAGTTTCAGGGTCTCGGCCCACTCTTCAAGTCCTCCGAGCCGGTGCAGCTGACGGAGGCGGAGACGGAATATGTGGTGCGCTGCATCAAACACACATTCGCCAGGCACATGGTGTTCCAGTTCGACTGCACAAACACTCTGAATGACCAGCTGCTGCAGAAGGTACCAGCTGAGAGGCGATTTGTAGCAGGGATTTTGCTTCGTGATCTTTTTTGTTTTATCAACTTGGATTTTTTCTGCAGATTCTAGAAATGTTGACCACAAGGATTTTAGTCGTTAAATTAAAACGTGGCAACAGATTTGAGTGAATGTATCCCGTGACTGTTTGTGTCAGGTCGTAGTGCAGATGGAGCCATCTGAGGCCTATGAGGTGATACACTACGTCCCGGCCCCCAGCCTCCCCTACAGTCAGCCTGGTTCCTCCTACACGCTGATCCGCCTGCCTGATGACGACCCCACAGCTGGTAGGAACAGTGGGGATATTATTGGGACAGTAAAAATGGCTTGAAAGGATTCAGTTATTCAGCAGCCTAAATGTGAAGGCCTTGAACATGTAGCACAAGCTTCTGAGCAGCAAATAGTGAGCAGCACAAGGTCCAAAACAGCTTCTGAGCAGCAAATAGTGAGCAGCACTGATTGTTTGAAAGAAGATTTAAGACAGCTAGGTTAATATGTGTCACATCTGTCCACAGTGTCTTGTACATTTAGTTGTACTATGAAGTACCTGGTCAGAGACTGCGACCCCAACACAGGAGAGCCTGACGATGACGGTTACGATGATGAATATGTGGTACGTTTCAACAGCACATCACAGCGTCCGTCCATTATCTGTCGTGTCCCTCTCTTCTTCTCTCCTCACCATTCAATCTTCTTGTTTTTGTCTGCCACTGTGCTCTTGGTTTCAGCTGGAGGATTTGGAGGTGACAGTTGCCGACCACATCCAGAAAGTTTTGAAACCAAACTTTGGAGCAGCTTGGGAAGAAGTGGGAGATGAATTTGAGAAGGAAGAGACGTTCGCTCTGGCATCTGTACGGACTCTAGAGGGTACGCAGAAGCCAGAAGTTAGGGCTGAAATCAGGAATGCATTTATTCAAAATTAAAAGATCAAAGTGGAAGCACATAATTCACTAATGGTTCACAAAACTACTCCCAGATATGCATACAGTATGTTAAGCAATGTTTAGTTTTTGCAGTAATATAATATGTGACTAATCAGTGGTTTTCTTGTACAGAGGCTGTGGGTAACATCATCAGCTTCCTGGGAATGCAGCCATGTGAGCGGTCAGACAAAGTTCCTGAAAACAAGAACTCTCATGTCCTCTTCCTCGCTGGTGGGTGTTGGATGTGAAGATGTTTAGTCTAGTTGTTTTATACCCATGTAATCTATTGAAAGTTTGTCCTGTATGCAAGGTAAAGTTGTATCCCATGTAAATTTTTAACATGATTTTGGAAACCAAATTCCAATTTGGATTTTAGCAGATTCCAGGTTAAGTAGAATTTTGTATGGACTTCATTGGACAGTAGTGAAATAATATGGATTTTATCGTTTATCTTCATAATTAATTAAATACCTTTCTATAAATGATACTCATTCATACATTCATACATTCTTAATCTGGATTGTATATTGTAGTACCTCAATAATTGACATGCCTGGTAAATTAAGGTTCTGACAGGTGTGGTTTGATTGGTTCTCCCTCCCTCTGCTCTCAGGTGTGTTTCGAGGAGGTCATGACGTGCTGGTTCGCGCTCGCCTGGCGCTTGCTGACGGCGTCACCATGCAGGTGACGGTTCGCAGCAGCGAAGAGACAGTCGTTGATGTGATCCTGGCGTCTGTCGGCTAAAGGGCTCGCCATGCAGCCTCGTGCCAACGCAACCACGAGACATTTTCATCTGTCTGAGACATCACTTAGTTCTTCTCCACAGCTCTAACATTTAATGTATACTGATATTGTATGTGATTATTATACTACCAACAGCCAACCCAAAAAAACAAATGTTTTATTACAATATTAATGGAAAAGTGTTTCTTCACTGTTTCTTTACACTGTCTGCTGGTCCTCGTTTTTCGTCACAGTAAGAATATTCTTCTGTCAAATCTTCAATAAATTCTATCAAAGTACATCACTGTTTATTCATCCAGTTTTTAAACACTTTCTTTTTTTTTTACAAAACTAATTTTATTTGAAGAAAAGCTGACATTTAGTTTTTTTCATTAACATCAAGAGAAATGTAGAAAATCATATCAAAATTCACTGAGAGTGCAGCACATTGCAGGACTCGACCAACTGAAAATGAATAACAGCATCCCACAGATGAATTCAATAATCACACGACATCATGCTTCCTCTGAGTGTTCAAAATTAACACCTTCACCTTCAGATTAGTTGCAATGAGTACAATTAATCATGCTTCTAGCTCCGATTTTGTCTCCTAATGCCAGTAATTGACATTTCAGGAGTTGATGCTGGTAAATTAGCCCATCATTCATGATTAACTTTCAAACTGATGCTTTCCTTCTGCTTACGATCATCAGGAAAGGTCATTTATCACTTTGAAGAGCCTAACAGCTTGTACAGGTTCTTGAACACAGCTGGTGCATTTGGTTTCCCTTCAGAAGGAATGAATAAAATTGAAGTATGCATTCAGGAAGCCAGTGGGATCTTCCAGCTGAGGGTAGTGACTGATGTGTTCGTCCAGAATGGTGACTGTTGACCTCTGGACCAGCTTCCTACGAGAGTGAGATACATATTCAAGATAAATGAGACCATGCTACACATAAGAGGAAGATTTGGAATCAAACTGTGTTATGTCACGTGTTCAGTATGAAATTACAAATTATATTGCAGCAGTTTGTACTAGAAACAATACTCATAACATTTCATTGTTATGGATCTGAACTAGAGGAAAACACTCTGCGTGAATGTGAAAATGCATTTAAACACAAACTTGGGTATTGCAATATTTTTCTTCCATTCACAATAAATAAATACCAAACCCTCTTTCTGACTAGATTCTATAAGATGAAGAAAAGATGGCTTCAATACTGAGTTTCTTGGTGGCACAGAGGAAAAGTGAGTTGTTGTTTTTTTTTTCTTTTCTGGAGGTTCTGGAGGTCACTGGTTCAAATCCAGGCTGGAGCTTTTTCATGTACTGCAGCATTCCTTCATTCAACAAGTTGCAAAAACAAAATATAAAATTTGTCCCTGACTTCATATTTCAATGACACATAGAAAAAAGGTGTTTCCCACAGTTGCTTACTGTGGTCTTGAGGAAAGGTCACCAACTTCTTCTTTTAGAGGTTGTTGGTTCAAATCCAGCCTGTAACATGTTTTGTATGCTGCAGCAAATACAACATTTAGGCCATCTTCCTGACTACATGATTCTATTACACAAAGCAAAGTCAACATTGCAGCAGTGTCCTCTATGGCCTAGAGGATAGGGTATTGGGCTCTTATTCAAGAGGTCATTAGTTCAAATCCCAGCTGAAACCTGTTTATTTTTTTCCCATTTGTCTCTTTCAACACTCACTACGTGACTCTATGAGATGAAACTAAGTTAAACTCACTTCAGCGTCCTCTGTGGTCTAGCGGAAAGAAACTTGACCTTGTGTACCAGAGATTGTTGGTTCAACCCCAACCCAGAACACTTTTGTATGCTGCAGCAAATACAAGATTTAGTCCATCTTCCCAACTACATGGTTCTATTACACAAAGAAAAGTCAACGTTACAACACCGTCCTCTGTGGCCTGGAGGATAGAGCATTGGGCTCTTGTTCAAGAGGTCGTTGGTTCAAATCCAAGCTAAGACCTGTTTGTTTTTTCCTGTTTGTCCCCTTGAACGCTCACTGCTGAATTCATGAGAGCAAACAAAGCTAAAGCAAGTGTGAAAGATGGTGGTGGAGCGGAAAGACAATACGCCTCTCATGCATGAAGCTGACGGTTCAAGACTGAGTCCCTGTGGAGGGACTAAAAGATGAACGAGATTCCCAATTGAACATAAAACTAAGGAGGGCGGAAAACAGAAAAGGCTGATACCCTTGAGGAAGGACCCCAAAAACAAATGAACGAGATTCCCAGTTGCACGTGATGGCAAAACAATGGGTGAGCAAATGAATCACAGAAAGCAGACCAGGCAAACAGAACGAACGAGATTCCCAAAGATGGTGGCAAACCAAAACAGGTGGTCGGGCAAAGATAAGACAAGGAAGCAAGGGGTGCAAATGAGCTCAGAGGAGGGTAAGGAAGAAGAAATTTGATTTCCTTTTTTTTCCTGTAGGGGAAAAATGCCTTTTTTTTGAAAAAAATCACCAAAATCTAAGAACAACCTCCACCAGGACTTGAACCCACAATCCTCTGAACACTAACCCCTTTCTTTACCCCTGCACCATCTCCTCCACACTTTGATAAGGGTTTCAGGCCATTTTGACAGAAGAGAGGGGATGGGTATTTATAAAAAAAAAAAAATAAATAAAAAAAATGAATAAATAAAAAAAAATAAAATAAAATAAAATAAAATAAATTACAACATAAACTCATCTACAAATGTGTATACGCATTTTCTTTCACATAACACTTATTTTATACCACCATTATTTCATTTTTGAGTGACCTTCTTTTCCCTAAGTTACATCCATGGACATCAAATCACAAATTCTTAGTTAAACAACACTCTTTGTGAAGGCTCTTTTCATAAAATCTGCAGCAAGTTGTCCAGCTCAACTTTGCTATTCCTAAAATAAAAAGAGTTAACATAATCTCTAAAACTACCCTTACAATCTCTTCTCATTAAGTGAGTATTCAATGTAATCTGATCAGGGTTTAAGAATGAGAGAAGGGGACACTCACTGGTAAAGACGGATGAACTGGGGATGAGGGTTGACTGGGTCCAGGGGTCCGTAGATCATGTGCACTGAAAGACAAGGAGGGATGACAAGATGGAGGGAGGAACACTGAGAAATGGAGGAGCAAAACAAAAGGGAGGTGTCGAAGGACGGCGGCTCATTTTAAAATTGACAATACCAACCAGGAGTATTAGAAATGAAACACTCACTCTCCTTTTAGCTCTGTTTTGGTGTACACTAACACCAATGAGGAATATCTGGCTCGTTAGCTGCTGAAGCGCTCCACTGTGTTCACCAGCTGGTTGTTAAATTTGTCTGTCTGCTGCCGGGCAGGTGGTGTTCAGTGGTATTCAGAGCTTGAGAGCGAGTCAAAACATTAAAGTAACAATGCAGAAAAACTAAGACATGATAAAACTACATGATGTGAACCGCGAGTCGGGTGATAATTATCTGTGGGTTTATCGCCATGTCATCATCTCACCTTCTGCTAATACAAAAACACTGATTATAGTAGCTTTAAGTACTCATTACTATGTTTACCTTTTCTTTCTCTTCTCCATTTCATTTTTGCAAATGACTGACTATGCAATATAAACATCATAAATTCACATATGAACTCTTGCACTTCAGTATATGCAAGAGGCTACAAGCAGGTATACTATTTACAGTTTTGACTAACTCAATTTAGCTTGTTAGCATGCTAATTATAGCTAAAGTAAGGGAATGTCATTAGTTTTTCAGTTATCTGGTCATATTGGATTAATTGAAATTCTGACTTGATGATGGCGCCTGAGTAAGATTATGGGATCAGCAAAGTCTTTAGGATTTATCCTCTCGGAACCATGAATCTACATAATTTCATTCGTCCCATAGTTGTGGAGATCTTTCAATCTGGACCAAAGTGTCGGACCATTCATTTGTGTGACGCAGAATTCTACATTATTATCTTAACCGCCTGACCCTTCAGTCTTTCGCATTTACTCAGTGATAAAGTGATTCAGAGGAAACCCTGGCTAAAGCCTGTTCGCTCACTTCCCCCCTCCTGAGCTCAAGACCACAGATGGACTACCAGGCTTCTCCCCGCAGGCCTAAGCAGCTTAGCATCAGTGGCTCTATGACCGAGGCAGTGGAGTTAAATACACTTTAAGGAAGTGTTTGGCAATTACAGAACTTCCTCCCTCTGATTTGTTAACACACACACACACACACCACAATACCTGATACAACTGTGAACTCACGTGGAACGAAGGTGGAGGTGAGTGCGCCCACCCATCGATCTCTGTGTTTTAGTCTCTGGTTGATGAACTGCAAAATACTGAGAGAGGCAGAAAACAAAAAATCAAAAAGAGGTGAACAGCAACAAAGATAATTAAGCTCAAAGCATGCAAACACACAGGGACACACACACACACACACACCTGTCCATAACTAAATTGCCATCGTTGTAGCGTATACCCGTCCACATGTCCCAGAACTCGGCGTCTGTGGGCTGCGTGTACGGACCAAACACGTCTCCAATCCTACCAGTTAAACGGAAAACAATGTCAACAATGAAAAAGAGTATTCACAAATATACAAACTGGTTTCCATCTCCGATTCGGAAGGGCGCTCTGGTTCTCTTACCCCTTTTGGAAGATCATATAGTTGGTGAGACGTGTCAGAATTGGAGCCAGAAAACTGGAGTCCTTCAGAATCTTTTAGAAACAAAACAACCCGAAATCCAGCACGACATCATCAGCTTTTAATAATCTTATGCTGCACGCTACATAATTCCACATGAGCTGAAACGTCGGATGAAGAAAACAAAGGTGACTCACCATCTGCAGCAGCCGCGGGTGATGTGTTTCTGGGAATAATCCTGTTGGAAATAAAAGTGTCAGCACTGTCTGTCTGCGACATTCACAACACAGCAATCAGATTTGGGCAAAGTGACAGAACCAACTCAAACATTCTGACGTGAGGCTGCAAAAAGTAGAAAGAGAAGTATTCAAATGGCTTGTTTTGTCTGTGCAAAAGTACAAAAACACCAAAGACGAGCAATTTACAATCATATTAAAAGCAGAAAACCCTCACAATTGAGAGATTAGATCCAAAAAATGTATGAGTTTGGCTTAAATAATTAAAGATCAAAAATGCTGTCAATAATCATTTTTGGTACTAAATTAATAAACAGTATTTCTAATTCAAATCTGAAATCACGACCAAAGAACACAGACTGCACTGTACCTCCATTAGAAAGGCACAGGCTGTTGAAGGTCAGGTGACCTGTGCGATTTTGGTCACTCCTGGTGTGGTCACAGGACGGTGAAACAACAACACAAAAAGGGAGGAGTGGTTAGCAATTTCCTCATTTTACTCTGTTTTGGCACACACTGCTGGCACACACACACACATAAGCACCTGTACAGCAGCTCCAGGGCCACAGTGTCCCCATAGTCATGGGACACCAGATTCACTCGCTGGTTGCTCAGACCCAAGTGAGCCACCAGGGCCTCCACCACACTGGCCTGCTCGAAGATGGAGTACTTGTGCGGTCGCTGGGATGATCAGGCACAGGAGAAAATGAGTTATGGATAAGGAAATAAATCTGTAAAATAAACACAGCTGTCACAGTTATGGATTCCCAGGGGGACATTTTAAAGCGGCACAAATCTGACTCACTGGCTTGTCACTGAAGCCAAAACCCAGGAAGTCCAGCGCGACGACTCGACGGAAGCGCTGGGTGAGTGGCTCCCAGATCTGCATGGAAAAAAAAAAACATAATACAGATTTAGTCTCTGGCTGTTTTATGTAGGAACAGGTAAAAAATAAAAGGGCACGCAATGCATACCTTGCTCCAATCATAGCTGGAGGTGGGGAAGCCATGGAGCAGAATGACAACATCAGAGGTTCCCAAAGCACCGTAAGACTCTGGTTTGAGGAGAACAGAGAATCAAACATATTCATAAGAAAAAGAGGAAATGTGTGGAATGTACTGATGAAAAAGTCTCATTAAACACTTTGATGATAAGTCAAACAGTCTGCGTGACAATTACCCGACAACATTTTAAATAATCAGTTCATGATTTTTTGATTTGCTGCTTTGCAGTGTTTTATAACACAGCAGAAGTCTTGACCTCAGAAACAGCAGCGGAGAAACTGAGCTGTCTTTGGGCTGTCGATCATATCACATGTTCTTCCTTATGTGCAATTTAAAGCCAGCAATCACAAGAGGTCGTTCTGCAGATATAAAAGTCCATGACAACTGATATGATAAGATAGTCTTTACTGTGACTGCACAGTCACCTACACAATGAAACTGAAAACTGGTCGTGACGTGACTGAAACTCTAGAACAGGTGCTAAAAGGATTGAACACGCCACTCAGGCAGCCCATGCAGGTAATTTAACACATTAACCGTGGAGGAGGACAGTTCAAAATACCTCTATAAAAGATCTCCCTGCCCCTGAAGTGGAAGACCTGCCCGGCGCTGTGCCACTTCTGCAGGGCAGGTGACAGCTGAGGGGGCGGGATGTGCAGGTAGACGGCTACCAGGGGGATGCAGATCAAACTCACATGAATCCACCACTCTCTCATCTTGAGCTCAGCGGTGAGGGAGTCTCATTCCTGCCTCTGAGAGATGCAGTCATAAGCCACAATGTCCAGGGGTAGCCCGACAGGTGAGAGATCATGTATGGAGGCGTGTTCAGAGGTGGAAATGAGGCTAACCGCTGCCTCCACCTCCACCTCCACCTCAGTTGTCAACATTAATGCATGACTGTACAATGAGATAAACCAACATGCAGCCGTGTGGGGTCCTCTGACAAGATACAGCTGAGAAAACTGACTGACTTGAATCACTCAAATACACATAAAACGTTGCACTAGCGAGTTAACGTTAGGTTAGCCAAAAATGTAGATGTCAGGTGAAAATACAGCAACTCCCGAGAGCTAACCTCCCTAATAATTCACTATACTGATTTTACTACTACATATGTGTATTTTATCACGTTCGCACGATAGCAGACTGCATTACTTACAAAAATGTTGCGGCCTGTCACTGGCAGACCTTCGCCCAGTGTTTAGACCCGTCAGTGCAGAGTACATTCCTGTGGAGCGGAAAGGAACGACTGTTTGCAGAGAGAAAGAAAGTCGAAGACATCCCACTTAGTTTCTACTTCCCGGTTCCCCAAGGGTTCAGACTGGCGAATCCGAGCAACGTACTGTGGTTGTTGTCACTCGTCGATAGGACGAAACCGAGTGAGACATCTTAATACTAAACGATCTTTTTAGAAAAGGGCGTGAGATAGAGAAGCTGAGAGAAACTTACTGCCCTCTGCTGGACTGGATGTGCAATGGCATACAATCTAATATATTCAGTTTAAATATGCCAAATTATCAATCGATTAATCAATTAGAACATTACTTATACACAAAGATTAATATAAAAAGTAATTTAAAGCCCATGAAAACTAGGTTTAAAAATTCAAGTTTTTCTGGGTCTGGGATGTGGAGTCTGTTCATTCCTGGTTGCGGACTATTTGAAAAGGATTATCCCGCACCCTAAGGTGACAACCCCACGAGAAGTTAAAAAGCTGGACCTCCCCTTCAATCTCAGAGCTGAAAAAGCCTCTGGGTTTCCAGCACTTCAACTACCATGACCCGGGTGACTGAGCACCTACATCGACGATCATCCTGCATATGGTGTGGTTCCAAAATTATGAACACTAATTATTAAGTAATTTTAAGTTCCAGTAAAAGGGTAAAGGTGTTCACTACTCCAGTAAATAGCATAAATCTTAGGACTCGACAATGAGAAATATTGATAGTTTATGTCACAGTTTACAGGCTGAGTTCACTGCGAGGCAATGTGCTGTGTGTTACAGTCGCCACCGTGTGGTGAGGACGAGGCACTGCAGGACTGCACTCAGCGTCAGTCCCTTTTTAATGCCAGGGAATCTGCGGCCAACGCGTTAATTTAGAGCTCTGAACAAACGGTTTGATTGCACGTACTTAGTAGGTGTCCATTATAAGGACATAACATCCTGCAGCCAATCACAATCGAGTAGTCACAATGACCGTGGAACAAATTTATTCCTGACAAAATAAGAGCCAACGGAAACTAAATTTTGAAAAAATTCATTCATTCATTTTCTATACCGCTTATCCGTCAGGGTCGCAGGCACAGGCAGATTTTGTAAAAAATAATACAAACAAACTTGGATTTACTTTAAGGATTTAAAACTTAACTAAAAGGTGTTAATCAATCAAACCTAGAAATGTTATTGAGGTTTCATCGAAATCCTGGGACCTGCTTCAGCTCAGTCATGTTAAACTGAATCCTGCCCACTTCAAACCAGGAAAGAAAGGTTTTCAAGGCTCTGGGAAAATGTAACATGTATGTTTCGCTATTTTCTGATGTTTTATAGACTGTTGGAAATAAATAGGATTTAAGTAAACATATCCTTCTTGAACACAAAATGTAACTGATCATCATTTGCATAGTCAGGACATAAAATTCATATTTTTATGGACAGGTTTTTATTTTTTTCCTTCACGTTTCCACATTTAACAGCTGTAGTGTGTTTGCCTTTTGAACCCCCCATGCAGGAGTTGCAATGCTCTTATGACAGATGTTAGGTGGATCAGCAGTTATTTCCAGATAAAAGTTTTCTTTATAAAGACTGAAAATCTAAAATAGCTTGAGAGGAACATATTACTGAGCCCTCTAGTTTTGCAGTCACCTAACAACCAGATTTTAAAAGATGTGGCATTTCAAGCATTTTCTACATAAACTTCGGACCTAAAATCTAACAAAAATTATTCTAATGTATACACACCGCTATAGTTAATAAGATATATTTGCTTATGTAGGCTATTCGTAGAATGTGAGTTTACACGATATGTAACCATGCCATGGTTGCTATGTTCACTTGCTTGTCGTTACTGCAGTAACGTGTCTCCACTCTGCAGCATCCACATTCAAACATATGACTCCATATGACTCCATAAATACTGCACGGTAAAAGACAAACATGGCCCTGCAGTTAGGCTAAATACATTTTTTATTTTTAAAAACCATACACATTACTCGACAAGTTTCAAATGTAAATCCAATCACGATATCCATTTAAAATGCTCAAGATAAACAGACATGAAGTACTTTTATTTCCAAATGTTAAAAGATAAAAAAATAATAATCCATAAAACAGATGGAAAAACATTCATTCCCATTACAGGAAGAAGCTACAGAACAAACTCCTCATATGGATTCCGTCTTTTCGATTTCTCACTTTGTATGCAATCCTAGCTGCTATTTTGTCATCTGTAAAACAAGGAAAATAAACCATTTCCTCAGAGAGAACATTGTGATTCTAATATCTCCACTTCCTTCCCCTGTCCACGGCCCCTCAGGCGAGGACGGCCAGAGGGAACAATGCGGGAACAACCTGCAGCTTGCTGCCCGAGTCATCCTGTGCGGCTGACAAACACCGTCCCAAACATTGAATTAAGTGTGGTAATACACAAACTAAAAAGAGGCCTGTTCTCTTTCACACCATTTGCACCCTGAGATGAATATTCCAGAACAACACACATTTTAGTGGCCAAACCCCCCGACCCCACCCCCCCACATAACGTTATTGGTGTCAAATCATCCAAAATTGGTTTAGAATGATGAAAGGTATCATCAGTATTCTCATAAAAATACAAAGGTACAATTGTTTAACATGATTTGTATCAAAATTCTTTTTCCCCAAGGAACGCTATGAAATAAAGTACCCTGTGCAGATAGATACCAGTGTATGCCTAGTCTTTATTCTTGAAAAATGCACATGTCCAATTCGTTAGCGTTTCCAGTATATCAGGTGTCAAAAATACTTTACAAACAAATCAAATGCAGCAACATTTATTCTTATGGACAGGGTTGAAGAAGGAAAAAAAAAAGCCATTTTCCTCCTTTATTTTTGATTTTTTTAAAGAGAATTAGGAGGAGTCAAATTAAGTTTTTCCTAAGGCGTGATCTGAAAAGATTGAATGAAATATGAAAATAATTCACTTGCTTTTTAGACAATGTTTTACTATCTAAATACACAAAGTCTGAAGTTAAAAGGTTTCTTTATAGATTCCATTTAAATGAAACACTTTTTCTATGCCTGAGTAAACAAATGTCAATATTGTACATTGGCAGGGGGGGCTAATGTTTTGCTGAAAAAAATAAAAAATAAAAATTAAACGCACCAATTTCGTTTTGTTTTTTTTTTTGTTGTTGTTGTTGTCGTTTTGTTTTTTGTTTTTTTTTCTTTTTTACAAATGATGACCAGGGTCCATATTTATCAAGCACCCACGAAGAGACAAACATAACTGGCCCAGGATTATCAGAATGAGGCTTATTTGGTCCTACGTTTAAGCTGTAGGATTAACAGCTACCTGCAGGTGGCAAATGATGGGACAAAGCATCTCCTAAACTGTTATTGTAGCCAAGGCACATTCACATTTTATCTAAATGAACTAATTATTGAGAATAAACAGTCGCACTGGCTGATTAGCTCGCAATAAAGCTCAAGTTTTAACTCAAGAGGTCATTTAAAAAAAAAAAAAACAGTCATTTTCGTGCTTTTATGAGTTTTAGACCAAACATGCATTAACACCCACAAGTGGAGCTATTTTATTTTCCCACATCGAATAATCTCGATCAGCCTCTTTTGAATGTAACTAGTATTAACCGTAAGAACATTTTTCATTTTACAGTCCAAAGTGTTGCAAAACCACAAAAATCTAAAAGGAGAACTTCTACTTCCTGCCGAATGTGACTGCAGGAGGCTTCATAAGGACCTCATGTCCGACTCTGAGGTAAGACTTTGTTTCCTAGTCCAACTTACAGCATCATCCCGAGATGCTTGCTAAATACGGGCCCAGACGTATACTTAACTCCCTTTGACGAGT
Source organism: Scatophagus argus (assembly GCF_020382885.2). Classification (NCBI taxonomy): domain Eukaryota; kingdom Metazoa; phylum Chordata; class Actinopteri; family Scatophagidae; genus Scatophagus; species Scatophagus argus. Next base: position 6,857,178 of record NC_058514.1, on the reverse strand, counting down.
GAACCTTTCAACATATGGAAATCCTTGAACACAACATAATGAATGAAAAGAGAATCCAGAACTCCAGAAGGTTTTGTGCACATGAAAACTATTGAAGAAATGGAAGAAGTAAATATTTATAGCAATGTTAGTGGACAGAGGTCCTAATTGTCTTTCCCGTCCCGTCTCCTGTGAAAACACCACACCTCATGGACCTCTTTTCTATACAAGCCTTAGTGTTTATCGGTTTGGCTAGAAGGTTCTACATTTATCTACAAATATATAACAAATAAAACTTGCAGGCAAAAATAGTTAAGTTTCAATAGAAACACCCTTTTTTTCCTGAAAATACAGCAGTATCTGAAATAATCCTCTCATTCATTTTTTATTCTGTCCCAGTTTTCTGCATCATACATCAGGAAGCTCTTTTGCCTACAAACAGAAAAAAAAGTATCTACAAACTTTGTAAACAGACCTGCTTTTTCCAAAAACATAAATAACTCAAAATATTAACAGCCAATGGAGCAGAAATAAGTTTTGAATGAGCAAGGGCCAAAGAGATAAATATACAACACCATTCAGATAAAAGAGAAGCTAAAGGTTCTTTCATAATTCTTACAGACGATCTTCAAGCCAGGAGGAGGACCTCCCCTTCTCTATTAAAATAATAATATTATTAATAATAATAACAACAGTAGAATAATAAAAACAGGTCACTTTCAATCTGAGTTTATAATCACCCCTTGTTTACCGAGAAGAACATGTTACCAAGAAGGGAGGGGGTGGAGAGTCCTCGTGTTGCAGGCGGGGTATTGATAAGAACCAAAAATAAAAGAAGACCAAAGCATCCACACCAAGCCGTACATTCCTCTGAATGTTTGCTGTTCGTTGTGTCCAGCCCAAGCCAAGCTCACACAAGACTCCGCTCCCCTTCTGGCTCTCCACTCCAAGTGTTCGTTCCTTTTCGTCTGAGTTGAGCTCCTCGGTGGCAGGCAGAAAAGTGGTGGTGACGTGTGGAGCCGGGGAGGGGGGGAGTTGGGGGGGGGAGGGTCAGATCAAAGAGAGGTCTCCAGGCTGTGTAGGGGGCTCCCTGGGGCCGAGGGGGTTACTGGTTTGGAGCCCTCGGGGAGGAGGTGATTACTGCTCTCCACAGCGTTATTGTTCTGGTTTGGTGAGGGAGACACTGGCGCAGTTGGGGTGGGCGTGGGTGAAGGCGGGGTGGGCGTGGCATTGCGGGGGCTGGCGGAGTTGCGCTTGGTGGGAGCGTCGTCCTCTGCGTCGGTGTCGTCTATGAGGGGAATATGGGGCTCAGAGTCCTCTATCCGAAATTCGGGGTGGGTCATGAAGTTGTGGATCGATGTTCGCGACTCGGGCTTCTCCAGCCCCTCATAGAGGGAGATGGAGCTGCGGAATGCATTCACCACCCGGATCTGGAGGGAGGGAGAAGGGACAGCGAGTGGGAAAGACATTTAGTCACATTCAGTACTGACGCATGTGCGTTTGGTATTTTAGAACCTGGATGACACCACAGTTAAAAAACAAAAACAAAAAACAACAACAAAGAACACGAGTTTTTATTGGGTCAATAAGAGGTGAGTTTTGGGGGCAAAATATTATCAGTGAGGGGGTAACTCTCAGAGACACGTGCAGGTGAGCGGTTATGCAGAGTTGTACATTTACAACTTGTCTTTACCCTCTGACAGAACTACGTTAGCCTCAAAACCACCGCAAAAGTTCATACTGGCTTAAAGGTGTAAAAAGGAGAATTTCATTTCTGTCTCACTTCCTTTTTCTCTAGGCCACCCTCTGTCCTGTCTATGTGCTTATTCTAGACTACAGAATTCACTGAAATCAAAATGTAAACACTCAAGTAAAAGACTATTTAAAGGGGGAAAACAAATCATGCCAGCAAGTAAAAGCACAAACCAGACTTGAGGCTCAAGTCAAATTGCACTGATGGTCAAGTGTTTCTGAGAGATAGAAACTTTGCATCCGGGGGAGACATGGCTGCCACAAAAGTCTCCCTTTCTCAAAATTCAGGTCCTCACTTCAGTCCCAGGAAGGGTACAACCCAGGGTCAAACCCAGTGCAATATGTGTTTTTTTAATTTACTTATTTATTTATATTTTGTGAGTACAGCAGTTGTTTTTCACAGAGCACTTGGTCGAAAGGCCTGTGTCTGATTAATCAAAATGCAAAAAGGAAACCAAGAGGACAAGAGGAATGCTGTTCTTTAGACAAGAACACATCCAAAAAGGACAGAGGCTGGACACAAGAGTTCACTGTTGTTGGACATGCTTAGAAAGAGTGAGGAGAAGATAAGACAGAAAGAGAGACAGAGAGAGAGAGAGAGAGAGAGAGAGAGAGAAGAGAAGAGAGACAGAGAGGGGTGGTCAGTTATAGCTTATGTTTGTGGAGTAAAAACAAAAAAGCTGCGGCAGCCAAGCATGTCTACAAGCAAGTATACATGTCAAAAACAGCACAAGGAGAAAAAACTCACAAACGAGACCAGAGACTTTGAACCCATGCAGAGCGCGGCGCTACCTTGTGTTCAATGGTAGTAAACCTTTGAGTATAGCCCATGACACATTTCACAGAATCTAAAGAAGAATATGTGGGGAGTCAGTGGTATTCATTGTTTTCAGGCAACACACTGCCATGTGGACACATTCTGCCGACAAGCAAATTGACATACGGAAAAAAAAAAACCCTCTTCTCTGGAGATCCTGAAAGGAAAAGTTGAGTTTAGAAGGGAAGCACCCGCTGGCCCTTAACTGTAACGTCCCAGAGTTTTAAAGGAGTCCCACCTGAGACAGAGACCTAAAAACCATTACTGTAGCATTGCATAATGTTTCAAAATGCCAGGGAAAAAAACACATTACATCTGCTGTTAATGTGTCTGGGAAAGTCCCACATGTTTACATTCAACAGCACAGTCATTTATTCCATCAAGCCCTTTTCTTTTGACATCTGTTAGACATTTAAAATCCACTGCGGGTCCGACGGTGTTTTGCCTGGGAAGATCTGAAAGAGAAAAAGAGGTGTTGTCAAGAGCCACCGCAGTCTCATAACAGCACGGCGAAGAGGGAGGCCTTTGAAAATACCAGCTTAAATTGATTTGCTCTCGATGTCCTGATCTTCCAAGCTGAACCGACCTGATGTGGAGGACTCCCAGACCTTTTGAAACTATGCGCAGCCTTGCATCCAAACACACCGACAAACTGTGTCATTATCAGCTGCTTAGCCACTACAGGGTGCTATCGGAGCCTCCACCCACTCTCTTAACACACTCCCAGAAAACAGCCACAGCTGGAGAAGAAAAGGTCATTAATTCACCACTGACTGACAGTACATCCACTGACACTCAGGTACACCCCCCAACCCTCCCTCACAGGAGGTCCATGTCATGGTTTGTCTCTACTGATTTAGACCGTGATCATGGGCGTATACTCAAAACATTTACCCGACTAGGGACTAGAGAGCTGTGACACAGACCCATGGGTGCTACAGGGGCACAGAGCAGACTGAGGCAGCTGCAGACATACCTGGTGACAGTCGGTCCAGAATGTAATTTTAGGTCAAATAGTTAACACACATCATCCCTCTTCCCTCCCCTCCCTGCTGATAAAAGAGTACAACCTTTCCATTTCTGAGACCAAAGCAGAAGCCGAACAGAAAACATGATGACACAGAGAAAAACACCTTGACACCAGAAGCGACCTGGTTACAGGGTACATGTATATACAGCAGTGTTATCGAAGCAATATGGAAGATGTGGTATTTTTGGTGTCTTTTTTTTTTTTTTTTTGGAAGAAAACAGGGGTGGGGAGACATTAGGAGGAAGCATGAGAGAGTAAAAGTGTCAACGTTAGGTGAGAGGAAGAGTGAAAGAGGAAGATGTTAGAAGAACAGAAGAAATAAAAGTCTCATGCACTAGAGGAGAACACGCACTCACACCCCACAGTGGCAGAAGCGGTGTTGGCGGCAGTGGCAGTAGTGGTAGTAGTAGAAAAGGCTACATGTGTAGGGCTAGAAACATTGGTTACATCGTGCTGTTGTTGGCTGGAGTTGGAGGCCTGTCGCCTTAGAGCCCCCTGAAAGGAAGTTCCACTCTGGAACGCACTCACTACATCCATCTGCAAAGAATCAGACAGCGTGACAGGAGAAAAGCCCAGAGGAAATAAAACACAACACAGCCAGAGGAGAGAGAAAAGAGAGAAAAAATAAAGAAAAGGCACCAGTAATCATAGAAAAAAATGTCACTTGGAAATTGGATTTAGGCATTATAGTGAAAAGAGAAAGGTGGGGGGAAGGTTGGAGTTTAAAGGCACTGATCGCAGGGAGCTCGGACTCCAAGAACCTGACCTCACTTCTCTGCTGAATCCTTCCATATTTCCAGCTATAGCCATGTCAATACTCCTTGAACATTCAGCTGTTCTAGCATGCTCTCCACCAAATCCAATTTGCTTGCTTCTCATCAGTACCTTCAAACTGGTTGCGTTTTAGCAGATAGATTCAGACCGGGTCAGAAATGGGCATAGGAACCCGCTTTAGCTCAGAAGCAGAACAGAAAAAAATTACAGGGTAGGGCTTTTCTTTTTAGGGCACAAGCCATTCTTTAAGAGTGCCGAGAGAAACAACAAAACAGAGATTTTTAAGCTGGAAGAGCAATAGAGAGTTAAAGGGTTTATGGCTTTTGATTCCCTTGATGTGTGGTGTAGTGTTGGGCGGTACACGAGAAGGACTGCAGATTGTTACCTGAGTCTGGATGCGATTGAGGCCTCGGAACCAGAGGATCTGGCCGCGGCGAAGCTCCCGTTCGGCGTGGTCAATCTCATCCATGTCCTCCAGCTCCTCCAGCTCCTCGTCTGGGATCTCCTCTTTCTGGGTGCCGTGACCCGCCGTTTTCAAGAACTTTAAGCGGCTGGTGGGTATCGAGGAGATTACCTGCACGACATCGGGATTTACATGAGCAGGGTTGACTTGTGATAATGTTACCCTCTTCAGTGTGGTGAAGTGACATTTCATTAAGGCAACACATGCCATGTTTCTGGGTACATGGTGGACATTAAGCAGCCAGTGACCCTGAAAATTAGCCGCGCTGACAGAGGTGAGACAGTTTGACGTCAGCTGGTTTGCTCATTTGTGTCGGAGCCCAACCCAAAGGGAAGTTACACACTTAACACATCTGAACTGAGTCACTAAAAGCTGCTGCTGCTGCTATTTTTCAGGCAACAATGCCAAACATTCACTGATTTCAGCCTCTCAAATGTTACTTTTCTTTGTCATACGTGAATGCAAACTGAAAAGCTGGGTTTCATCTTTGTCTCTTAGACAGAATAGGCATTAATTTAAATTGTCTTGTCATTGCATAGACAGAACAATGATTGTATTATTTGAGAAAATGATCAGCAGGCTAATCAAAAGATGAAAAGGATGTTTAGAAGAGACAGAAGGATTAAATATATAGCAAAGTAAACATGAACAGTAGTCCAGTTTAATAGTGGATGCTTATACAAAGAAAAATAAATACATTTTTAAAAGTATTCAACATAAAAAAAAAAAGTTTTGTTCTCATGTGGCTATATAAAATTCAAAGCTTGAATAAAAGTATGTACTGTGCAGTGTAAGTACACCTCATGGTTTATTCCATATTACATACTGAGTTTACTCATCTCTTTAGTAGGACATACTGTACTGTTCCACCCCTTTGCCACCATTAGATTCCCACCAAACCAACTCCAACACATGGGGGCAGTGTCCTACCATGTTTTCATATCTAGGGCCAAGTGAAATGGTGAAACTCAGCTGTATAGTCATACAATACCTGTCCCCACAGTAGAGAGCCAAAGCCTAAGAAAGTGCACCAAAGCCACTGGTCGATGGTCAGACCAACGCAGCTGAAGGGCTTCCCTCCGAACTGCACTATGACGATCTAGAGGAGCAGGAAGAGAGAAATTATAAGAGAGCAAACTTTAAGATTTAACATTTGCAAGCGCTGTTAAACTGATCATCTTTTCGTGTATGAGTCGCTGAGCACATGCACAAGAGGCAGACATATAACATAAACATTTACCTGGATAATGAAGGTACCCAAGACGATACTACAGAAGATAGGGTTGTTGAAGATGCCCTCAAAGACATTCCTTTCGCCGTGGATTTTGCGGGCGTTGATCTCGTTGAAAAGCTGCATCATTACGAAGGTATTGAAGACGATGGTGTAGTGTTCAGAAGGTGGGGCGTGGAGAGGCGCATCCCTGCCGCTGTCAATGTCAAACAATTTCTCTCCTACAGGAGCCATCAGAGAGAATTTGTTAGAAAAAAATAAATGGATGGATTTAGCCAGTATACACACAAAGACTCCTCCCTGTATGGCTTCTTACCAGCAAAGAGCAGAGTAAAGATGATGATGAGCTGGTACACCCCCTGACCCAGGATGTTCTTCATCATGGTGCGGGAGATGAGGGGCTTGTTGCGGCCATATGGCTTCCTGAGCAGCAGGGCTTCTGTGGGGGGCTCTGTGGCCAGGGCTAGCGAAGCAAAGGTGTCCATGATGAGGTTGACCCACAACATCTGCACTGCTTTCAGTGGCGAGTCCTGGAGGTAGAGAGGCAAAGACAGAAGCACTAAATTAGGTGGAGAAGAGGAAAAAAAAAACCCAGTCACAAGATTTGCATCACCGTCACACATGCTGCAACATCTCAAACACGGAGAAAAATTCCTCTGGAGATATTTCAACTGACAAGCACCAAATTGCATGTGACAACTTATGTTGTTGTCTGCAGCACAACTGAGTGCACGTTTATAAGCTGTGGCACTACGATCACTGAAAACTGATAGGTGGAGAAAAAATTGACCTGTCATGATTTTAATTAATAAAGACAACTTAATAACAACTTGGTCTGGCATATTTAAGATAAATTAGAATATTTAAGGTGGATCTGCAATATTTTGGCAAAGATACAAAAGAAGACACTTGAATCACTACCACAGGCAGCAGAGTGCAGCTCTACAAAAATTAAAATGAAAAAAAAAAATTAAAAATTAAAATTAAATTAATTAAAAAATTATAATTTTGAGCGCATGAAAAAATTCAATGAATACAGCAAACGAGCCAGCCTGAAAGTGCACAGCAAATATTATCAAAATGATGCCAAACCCTGTGTTTCCCCTAATATTTCACATCTGAATCCACAAAGATGTGCGTAATTAAAAACTCCACAGATCTGAGATAAGCTTTAGTTATTTAAGTCTGTTGCTGCCAGCTGTACCAATTCAATTCCTGGGAGTCAAAATGTGAACTAGCAAAAAAAACTTTTCACAGTTTAACCTCCTTCACACTGGGACCAATACCTTTTTGTAAAAAATAAATAAATAACGTGAAACAGACTCTTCTTGTGCTAACCTGTGTGATGCAGGCTCCTGTAAATGCTACAATGACTGCCACCACGTTAACAGTGAGCTGAAACTGGAGGAACTTAGAGATGCTGTCGTAGACGTTGCGTCCCCACATGACAGCTTTGACGATGCTGGAAAAATTGTCGTCGGTCAGGATAATGTCGGATGCCTCTTTGGCTACGTCTGTGCCGGCAATACCCTGGAGACAAAACAGGAATGTGACACATTTAGTAGATATTTGATAGTAAACAGTGCTTTACAGGTATAAAAATCAACCACCTTCTGACTTAATAACTATTCTATCTAAAGAGTTAAACATGGAGAAATCTTACCATAGCAAAGCCAACATCAGCTTTCTTCAAGGCAGGACCATCATTGGTACCGTCTCCTGTCACTGCTACCACTTGTCTCTGTTCTACCACTGTACTGTCAATTATACCTGCAAAAGCAAAACATTACAACTGAATTAGAGGAATTAAACCCTGAATTTCAAAACAAAACTGGTGACAACAGAACCTTTTTCACACATTTTACCCAAACCAGAAAAACAGAGGTACCTTTCACTAAGGTGTGTTTGTCTGTGGGGGAAGAGCGAGCCAGCACTCGTAGTTTGGGCCAGATCTTGTCAATGCGTTCTTGTTCAATCTAGAAACATGAGACAAAACCCTAATAGAATCACAACAGTGCATTTTTTACAGTCTGAGGTACAGAATTTAGCTTTAGCCCACCTCTCCTTTTTCATTGCGTATCCTTCGGTTGAACTCTTTCCCCTCCAGGCAGATGAAATCATCTCCAGGCTGTAGGATGCCACACTTTGTGGCAATAGCTCGGGCTGTGTTGATGTTGTCCCCAGTCACCATCCGCACCGTGATGCCGGCACGCTGGCATTTCCTGATGGCATCTGGGACCTGAAGGAAAGCAGACAAACGTTATATTTGCATATCACAGGGGGATATTAAAATTAGTGCTTGTGCCGCTAGACTCTGAAGTGTTGATTCGTAACTTCAACTTTGCAGTTCCCCTCAACTTTTATTATTTTTTTACACTCTATTTGGGTTGAGAGTTACAGTATATAAAGACTGTATCTTGGAGAAAGAGTTAATGTGTGAACGAAGAAGAAAGCTGACCATCTAGAAAACTAATGACCCAGTTCTATTTCAAATACAGCGTGGAACCTTCAAAAGAGCCACTCCTCATGTTTAAGAATGGCTGACAAAGCATATGGCCATTCAGCCTTCTTGCTTTACTCAAAACATCTGAGCGCACAACAGCGCAGTCTGAAAGAGCCAAACCTCTAAGTTTCCAGTAAGCTTCTACAGAAATGCTTTAGAAAAGCTTTAGAAACACTCTCCTTGACATCTTTCGGATATACCATTGGGGGACGTGTGCGAATATTTCTGTGACTTCTCAAAACCTAAAATCTGACATTCATCCCCATTTCCTGCCATGACTGACCATCTGTATGGGGGTGAGAAACAAATCAGGGCTTGACTTCTCTCCCTCGAGCTCTCTTTCTGCTACAACAAGCCGAATGTCTTCCAGGAGAAACAGGCTGAAAATGTTAAGCTCTGTCTTCTTGTTTCAATTAAATCAGACACTTTCATGTAACCTCACACTGATGCGTTTCACTGCATGTATAGCCACAAACCTCGGGTCTCACGGGGTCTTCAATGCCCACCACGCAGATGCAGGTCAGACCAGTGAGGATGTCGTTTTCATTGTCCCAGTCAGGCTCACCCTCAGAGGCAGCAAAATCTCTGTATGCAAGGCAGATGGTCCTGAGGCCCTCTGAGGCCATAGGCTCGATCACTTTCTTAACCATGTCATCTCTATCCCTTGGGCGAAACACCTTGGATTCACCATTTGCCGTCAGAATTTTATAGCACCTGGGAGGTGAAAAGAGGATATATTAACATTAAAAAGAAGAGGGTAAAAAGAAAAACAGAGGGAAAATATGCAGAGGAAGAAAGGCATTAAGAGTGATGTAGTTCAGGAATGTAGATAAAGAAGCTGATAGGTAGGGAGTCATGAATAGAGAAAGGAATTTAGATGAGATAGAGTTAAGGGCAAAGGAGAAGTTAAAGTGTTTGATTGGTGAGCTGCAGTAGTAAGGAGTCACACTAAGCCCTCTGTGGGTTAAAAAGAAGCCTGCTTGGCTAAGAGGCTTACAGAGTTGTTACCGGCTCATTTTCTCAGTGGCTGTTTTTAAGTCGCAAAGTAAGGGGCTTGGGTGGGATGCACTTGAACTTCTTAGCTGCTTAAGTCATTACGCGTATCATTTACCGCAAAGTCTGTCCAGTTGCAACATGTAAAAAAAAAAATCTACAGAAAATAACCTTTAAATGAGAAGAATAATTTATGTGAATAGGATAGATCGGTGCATATCTGGTCAGGCCAGAATTCCAAGAGAAACAGAGAAATAAAGATAAATTACACAATGCCAATACCATAAAGTCATTTTCTTACTTTTTAAGGAGAATTTCTGAGGCCCCTTTGCTGAACATACGGTAGCTGCCATCAGCCATCTTCAACACAGTGCTCATAGACTTGCGGACTGAGTTGAAAGTGTAGACTTTGTATAGTTTCTCTTCCGGGATCTCAGTGCGAATAGCCTGGTAGTCGCGCTTCAGGTCATTAGAAAAGCCAAGCAAGGCACATTCGGTCTTGTTGCCCACCTGCCGTGGAAGGCCCCCCTCTTTCTCTGGAGGCTGAAAGGAAAGGTGGGAAGATGTACATAGTGAGCAACAGCAAAGCAGTATTCACGGTGATAAATAGTGTATTTATGAGCCACGCTGCTTTTCTCAGGCCTACCATAATCTTAGTAGTGTAGGCGCAATTGACTGCGATGCCCAGAATCAGGATGTCTAATATGGAGGAGGGAATGTTCTCGGGTTCAGGGACCCTCTTGAAATGCTTTTCAGCGATGTAGGCCTGCACCACAGTCATGCGGTTCATGGTAAGCGTACCAGTCTTGTCAGAGCAGATGGCAGTAGCGTTGCCCATAGTCTCACAGGCATCCAAGTGACGCACCAGGTTGTTGTCTTTCATCATTTTCTGTCGATAAAATCAACTAATTAAATTCCAGATAAATGCAGTATGACCAAGAAGAAACACAACATAATTTCTGCATGTGATGGAAATTAATTAAAGACTTGTATTTAAGGACCGAAATTAGTAGCTCTTTAACTGGATAAAGCTCTCTCTTGGCTAACAACTTCATCACAGGGGATCATAGCTGGGCTTTAGGGTATCAGTTAGCCAAGTCTCCTTGTCTTAAGAGCTGGCCCTGCTAGTTTTAATAGGCTAATGTGTAAGCTGGTCAGCACTGGGCACAGGCCAGACTAAGAGGACTTTACCTTAACAGAGTACGCCAGGGAGATTGTTACAGCAAGTGGCAGGCCTTCGGGAACAGCCACCACCAGAACAGTGACGCCAATGATGAAGAATTTCACAAAGAATTGAATGTAAATGGGCACGCAGTCCTTGACCCAGGGCAGTTTCTGGATACAGAAGTTGTCTACTACAAACAACACCACCAAGATGATAACAGTGATGGCTGACATGACCAGTCCTGAGGGGAACGAGAGAGAACAAAATGAATGACAAGCACATAAAATCAGCACGTTTTACTGTCTATAGCACTCAGCGCCTCCAGAATCACACAAGTAAGGTTCTGTGTGAGCTGAGAGTTAAGTTTTTGTCTAACTCACCTGCTTTACCAATCTGTACAGCCAGTTTGGTCAGTTTGCCCTGGAGAACAGACTTCTCTTTCTTTGGCAGGCTGGCTTTCTTCTTCTCCTCTGCGTCAGCTCCCTCATCACTGTTCAGAGGCTGCATTTCCATTGCAGCACCATCCTGTGCTTTAGCTGCAGCAAAGAACAAGAAAAAGTTTCTAAATGAAATGACCTGACAGTTACACTGAGCGGTGTCAAGTGATTCACACAAATTCACTGCACACGATTTGATTTTTATGCAAGACCAACAATGAGTTCAATGTCTGCCTATTCAAACGGATCCCAGGATTTATGAAAACAGCACATATCTATAGTGAGGCTTTCTAATCAAACCAGTGGAACTGTTGTCACAAATCAGCATAACCCAAAGAACATACAGGAGCTGCATTCTTCAGTCAGGAACCAAATGTCGCCTATTTAGATTAGCCTATTTGCTTACATTTGCAAGAGCTGAAATAAAAACGTTGCTGTCACACCAGTGAATGAATAAACTGTAAGTGGACAAACAATACATAAACTGCATTTTATTTAGGTAATTTCATCTTTAATATTTTCATTTTCTTCATTTCCTGTTACAGTTGTGCTCAGAAGAACAATTAAAAACATGTTTGGGCCGGATTTTTATCCAGAGGTTATTAAAATATCTAATTGAGCAGGTAACAAGTCACAGCAAGTTGGAAAAAATACTGTATTCCAGGTATGCAACAATGAATGTGATTAAACAAACAGGTTAAATGAAAGTGACGTCTCCAGAGATGTCACATCACTCAAAATTTTAGCATGCTTGTCATTGCTTCCCTTTTATCAATGGAACTTGGGAAATGTCACTGTAATTATGTTTGCAGTGATCTGACTGCACAGTAATTAGCTGCAAGATTTGGACGTGTAATTACCATACTCCCAACTCCAGATTTAAGGAACAGTTTAACTAGACAGCAGCAGTGGGATCTGTCTGAGGGATCACCTCCTTCGACAGCAACCACAGCAGTAGTCGCCAGTTAAATTCCCATAAATCTCTTTCATCTCTTCCTCAACATCCCACAGGACCACCCTACTTCACGTGCAGAACTAACGGGAATCCCAAACCCACATCTAAACCAGGTAACCTTGGAGATGCAAAGCCTCTAATGACAAAGGAGGGAGGAGAGGCAGATGACTAGCCAGCAGGGGCTGATCTCAGTCGCGTCACTCACCATGATAAAATCATTAGCTCTGCCGAGCACTTACTGTACTGCTGCTGCTACAGGACAAGATCATTTCCATCTCTCACTTAGTGTCATTTTTGCTGACATTATTACTGAGCACAATTTGGGTGTCTTGCATAAGTCATGCAGTCTTGCTTTTTATAAATAAAGGCTGCCCATGCCCAGTTTGCCCGTGCTAAGAGCTCTGTTTACCATGGCATGGACAATAGCATTGTATTGTGTGTGAATGTATGCAGCAGGAAGAGGAGGGGCATTAACACTGGGCTACTGCAGCTGCTGTGGACTGTGGCTTGTTCTGCACTTACATGGCCTGTGTAATCTCAGTCTAAAGGATTACTGTTGATTCCTGGCAGGCAGAGGGAATCTGTGCACTAGGGACTAGCGCCATGGTTGTGGTCACAGAACCAAGCACTACTGATCATGGTGTCCCAGCAGGACTATGAGTCTGGCTAGCTGGCTGACTTACCACTAAACAGCCTCATTATGATTGCTGTCAGTCTGAAACTGCACCAGAGCAAGTCTTACAGTTTGACTCTGAATAGTTCAGATTGGGACATCAATAGAAATCAAATTGCGGGGGCCTGAGGGAGAGCTGGAGAGAGGGATGGGTGGGAAAGCAGATGTTCTGGCCCCAGAATTGTTGCATGGCTTTAATCTCCTCACCACTAATCGCTATAACTGGATTCAGTAGCACCTGCTGCTCAAAGCGCTATGTGCCAGGGAAGGATGAGAAAAGAGGAGATAGAGACAGAAGGGAGGGCCAGACAGTACAATGGATGGGCAAGAACAGCCAGTACTAAGTATACAGTGACATGGGGTCATGAAAGAAATATGCAACTCCTCATTACTTGCATAAAACCTCTGCCAGCAATTATTAACAATTTAATGCTTTAACCTAAATCCAGTGATGTTAAATGGGGAGGGAGACGCTGATAAAGCTAAAGGCTAATACATAAAGGCGCCAAGCTGTAAGGCAATTATATATGGTTCTCTGTCTCTCTTTATATGTGCATGCGTGTGTGTGTGCGGGCAAGTGACTAACCTTTTTTACGATTTTCCACAGATCCATCCTGCTTTTTGTCTGTGGAAAAATACACCACAGTCACAAGACACTTTTTTTAAAATGGTGGGTAATATACACCGCAACTGTACAATTAACCACAAACCACATTAAACAAGTGCACATGTAGATATAAATATGTGTATATATACATACATACATATAATTATGTCAATCTTTGATTTAAAAAAAGCAAGTAAGAAAATTCTTGTAAAGCATCAAACCACTGCTGTAATTTAATGACATTTCTCTTTATACAAGAGTTATTCCAACCATTGTTGTCACTGTATCTATAAGTAGAACTGCAAAAACTGTTTTAGTTGACGTTCATAGATCTGTGTGTGATGCTGTAGCTTGATTGTAAATTTGTGCTACTAAATCATCTGTGTTCTCTTGAATGCCAGAGAAAAATCTCTAATAAGGGAGATAATCAGATGGCTTTGTTTGTCTTTAGTGATAAAAATCTAAATATCTTTGGATTTTCTACTGTCAGTCAGTCAAAACAAGACAACACTGTGAGAAACTATAAAGTACTGACTAAAGATTAATTGAGAAATACTCTGTAGTTTGATTTATAATGAAAATAATCACTAGCTGCAATCCTATCCATCAGTAACTCCCACAGATCAGCCAGTAAAGAAGCATCTCTAACTAAGTAGTCAAATCTGTATTGTTTGTGTACATGCAGCTCTGTTGCCAAGTCAGTGAAACTTTTCTGCACATGCTCAGCCCTTTCAGATTTCTATTAGAAAGGGTTGAGCTAAAAATGATGGCATCTTTCTGTGAGAAACTGGTGGTAGAACACAGAAATGTACGCACACACATCCACATGCTGTGAATGTGCTCTGATCAATACCATAAATAAGAAAAATAAAGCTTTAATGATACTGACTTTTTCTCTGTTTCTTCTTCTCCTCCTTTTCCTTTTTCTTCTCTTCTTCGTCTTCATCGTCATCCTCAGTACTCCCAAGTAAAGTGAAGATAATTCCAGTTTGAGAGTTAACACCCACAGCAGTGACCACCATTTTCCCTGAGCCTTCCATTACATGGGTGCCTTGGGACAGAGGAGGAAAATAAAACGTCAATACCAGAGGTAGTGAGATGGCACGTACAGCGTCTTACTAAATGATGGTGTTTCCAAAATTACTTCTGTCATGTTTCACTATCTTTAACCCTGATCAAATATACAGTTATAACTTATTTGATGCTTTGATCCTTTTAATTTTTGGTGCAGACTAAATGTTGAGCTAGATTCCTTTGCTTGATGAGAAGGTGGTTTAGCCAGGCTTTCAAGTGGCATGTTCGACTACACACAAGGAGGAGAAAATAAACGTATGTTTTCAAATGGAGGCAGTAAATACAAAAGGAATGGTGCACTTGCAAGCAAAAAGAAAAAGAATCAGTCACTGATGCAAATACCCTCCAAAGCTTTAATCAACAGCCTTTAATCAAAAGCCAATTGTCAGTCTGGGTGAATTAATGGAAATTTGAGCGGCTACAAGAGGGTTTTTCCCCCAGAGTTTAATATATCTGGGTCTCCATCCCCTTTCAGGACACAAGGAACTCACGTTGATCTGCACCCAAAAAAACAAAAAAAAAACAAAAAAAAAACCCGCAAATAAGAGGAGAAAATATAGAGACTGAAAAGAGACAAGTGGAACAACTATCAATGTTCTCTAATTCCTGTTAATTAGAGTATGCTTTCCTTTCATTCGTCAGAGTGACATAGCCCGTGCTGAGGGAAATCAAAAAGCAGTGGTAGAGCAATGTGTACACACACACATGCAGAGTACACTCCTCTCTCTCGGAGGAGTGCCAGCAGAGAGCCTGATGACCTCGACAAGATGTGTTTCTCAAGAATACCACCCTTATTCAGGGGAGCTGAGCAGTGAAGACGAAGCTATCTGACAGCACCAACACAGTGTTGACGCGGCTTTGTGCACAGCAAAACTGAATCTATTACAGCTTTACATCTGGGGAGTGTTAGATGGCCGATAATTGATTACACTGATTACACACGGTTGGGACACCAATTCACTTTCAATGTGTAATCCAGTTTATCAGAGAGGTTTATCTTTAAAAGCATAAACAAAGTAGCATCAAAACAAGATTTGTGGACTACTTCAAATACTGATGAGTTCTTGGGGTGGTTTTATTTTCAATCTGAAGCTGCAATGGCTCCTTTGTGAATAACCTATAACTAAAAAACAAAAAAATTAAATTAGGGGCATCACCTGTTCATACAAGATTCAAGCAAATGCTTTGTTTTAAGATTGTTTAAAGGTTAATAGTTTATTAGAATTAACTGTTTAACACAGTTTTGAAGCTTCTAAATGTAGGATGACATGTTGGTGTACAGTGAAGCACTGTTCACTTGTCACATCACTAAACCGTCAGAGTACCTGCGGCACAGTTCAAACATCGAACCACAGACCTTCTGGCAACAACATAGCATCCCTGTGAAAAGCTAATTTAAGCTAATTTCCTCACTGCAAAACCGATGACAGCAGATCAAATATAAATTAAAAAAAACATCAAGGCAATTTATGGATGACAGTGTTTTAATTACTAGAATTAATTTTTCAAAGTAAGATTGAGGTCAGTTTCTTCCCTGATGTGCATGTGACCAAATCTAAAAGTCTGTTAAAAATTGATTTTGATATGATAAAACTGCACAAGGGTTACCTGTGATTTAATTTTAATAGACAGAGGTCACAAATGCCAGACACTGAAGAAGAGGTTACTGTATTATTTAAATTTAAATTAAATTCACGATTTTGCAAATGTTTACAGGAATTTATGGGTAGTTTCTTCTTCTGTTAAGACGTCTGGCAAAATAACAAATCGAGTTATGCTTTCAGTCAAATTCTCCTTTCAATCCTCTTTCTGGTAACAACCTGCAAGGAAAGGAGCTTTTGAAAAACAAACAAAATTTGGGTCTTTTATGTTACCTGATAACAGCATTGGATCTTTTTCTTGTGTTTTTTTGACATGGTCTGACTCCCCTGTGAGTGAGCTCTCATCGATCTTTAAATCGTTGCCTTGGATGAGGACTCCGTCGGCGGGCAAGAGGTCACCTGAATGATAAACAGAAAATAATAATAATAAAAATAATAACACGATAATCTAAAAAAATGAATTGTGCACTTATTTTTGAAAGAATCTTGGTTTAAGAGACTCTCAACCCAAGCATGTTTAATTGTCAAACGTACATTGTATCCAAATAAATATTTACATGTAATCAAATGACTGCAATAACATAACACAGCTGACAGTCTCTTCTTACCATATTTTACTTGTGCAATGTCACCGACCACAATCTCAGCCACAGGAATTTGAATAACTTGTCCTCCGCGGACGACAGTAAATTTCTGTTCCTGCTCAATTCGGCTCTGGAGGCCCCTAAACTGCTTCTCTTTACTCCAGTCGTTGAATGCTGTCACCAGCACCACACAGATAACTGACAGGAGAATGGCAGCACCCTCGATCCAACCTGCCTCTGCCTCGTTTTCATCCTCCACACCGCCTGCAGCCTTTCCACAGTCTGCAGAGGGACAGGGGCAAATCTTAATTAAAAAAAACTTTAATGACAACTATCATATAAGTCACTCTAGTTTATCACATCATCCCATCACTCAGACACAATAAAATGCACTAACTGAGATAAATAAAGGCGGTGTAAAATACCAAATGGGATTTTCATTAGCTTCTACTGTGAAATAAATTAACTGACTAACATCTGTTAAACATAAAACATGCTAACCAGAAACAAACATTGAACAGAAACTTATACAACAGCAATAAAAAGAAAAGGAAATAATGAGCTTGTAAGGAAATGTTGTTGCTTACATTCTCTTTGGGCACCTGATGGATTATAAAAAGAAAGGCCTAGTGAAACTATGGCTGCCACTTCTAGGATAATCAGTGTGACATCCTGTAGCGCCTCCCACACTAACTGTAAGAAAGTTTTGGGCTTTTTGGGAGGTATAAAATTCTGCCCAAACACTGTTTTCCGCTTCTCGATGTCTGCGGGCTGCCCACTTAGACCTGGGGAAGGAAGGAAAGAACAAAAAAAGCATTTCAGTCATAAGATTTTTATGTTAAATTTAGCTTGAAATGTGAAACTACAAATATTCACATTAAAAAAGAAAAAGAACATGAAAGCCTTAATTATGTGCCACGTAATTTGAGCACAGATGGATGAATTACTGTAGACATTTTGTTCACAGGAGAACTTGTCTGTACTCTCATCACTGGGCCTCCAAAGCATTTATCCCCAAAAGGAATCAGCATTTCTGACAGGACACCATGGAGGTGACAATGCTGGACAACAATGACACACATTCTGTGGACATGACAAACATTTTCACCTCTTTCAGGTGTGCAAGAGAATGGCTTGCCTTTTTAAACCTGCCTTTTTAAACCGACTGACTAGGGTGGTTAAATCAGCTTTAGACTCAAAGGTGCCCGTGTGTACTACTGTCCTGTTATGGGGTCATCTCTGACACACTGGACGTCTGGTTGGCCTGAGAGCCACTCATCCATGTGCACAGAGAGCATTCTGCAGCCACCCATTCAAATGCCTCCACATTCAAGGCACAGTCATATATTCAAAAGGGCCTTCGCACATTTGATGATGCATGACAGTTTTTCACTTCTATTCATGCCGAATGACTCTGTGTGGGTGGCTGTGCAGGCTGGATGGAGCTGTGCGTGTGTGGCAGAGAGGAGGTGCAGCAGAGCTGGGGGCCAGAGAAGAGTGACTGTGTGAAACTGCTACTGACAACCAAATGGGGGGAGGGGGTGGGTGTAGGTGAGGGTGAAAGGGACTGGGACTAATAAAGAGAAGAGCTACTGATGGCTGAAGGGAAGCTGAACTCAGAAAATCAGCATCTTAATAGGGAAAAGGATCATCAAGGGCATGGTACGGACAGACAGACTGACATATGGGGCTTTTCCTTACACATAGGCTGGATTGGGTCCGCTCAGTTTGACTCAGCACGTCAACGATTTAAATCTTCATTACAATGTGGCTACACTTTTGAAGGTGTGTCTTTGCTGCTGACGCACCTGTCTTCAGCCGATGAAGTTTAAAAGCTGTGGGCCAATTTAGTCTATGACAAGAAGCTGTTTACCTGTTGGAGGTGAGCTGTTTGCAGAGGTGCAGTAAGAACCTGATGTCTGCAACACTTCTCACTGTCTCACTATTGTTGTTTCTGCTTATACTCTTCCTCCCTGATTCAATGTTAAACATATACTTTCACAATAAAAGTCCCCTATTACTTAAAGGCTTTTATTATAAAGGCACAAAATCAGGAAATGTTGGGTTTCCACCAGCAATAAGTAAACATGACTCCTGCTACTGGAAGGGTATATAATAAAACAGTAAAATAGAGCAGATGAAAGTACAAACACAGGGAGGCAGGAGAGAAACTACATTTGAAACCAGGAATTCAGTAATTCAGTTAGAAGCTACAGAAGTAATAAGGGCTGAACATGCAGAGACTTTCAATAATGTCTTTCTCTCTGGTCCCCTGCACAAACACGAGCGGAGTCTCGCAACATGTGCTTGTTTAATGGGGTTAAAGGGATTCGTCATAGCAACACGTCACCGCAGCCTGCTTGGAGGCAGACTGAGTGCGCTTTGGCTCCACTCTGGAGGTAGTCCATCTCAGGTGCGGCTTGACACAACTCAACATGGTTGAACTGGTTGGGGAAGTGCAAATCAGTGTGGCATGGTCGGCCTTGGCATGGCAAAAAGGAAAAAACCCCAACATACACACAGACTAGAAATATGATGCAAATCACGATGCTACATTTGTATAAGGCAGGGCTGCCCAAAGTTGGCGCATCATAAGGTTCGATTTTGGACACCAGATGTTTCTAGTGAAAAACAATTTAAAATTTTTGCAAAGGACGAAGATGAAAAAAAGGAAAAGGAGGAAGGCAAATGAAGTGTACAGCAGCAGATTTGACTGGACCAAAGGTCATTAAACCTTAAAGTCAAGTCTTTATTTCACACAGTACACAGCCTGAGTAGATGCCCAACATGCCCATTTTACATCACCTGAGTCTTGAACTTACAATCATTGCTATCAATGGTACATTGAGGTCATGCAGAGCTACGCAGAAGGGCTTGAGCTGGCAGGAACTAATAGGTAGTGGTTATGACAAATACATGAAGATGCATCAGCAGGACAGCCCAGACGGGAATTATTTAAAATCTCTTTGAAATCATGTGACTGTATTTCTGTGTTTCTTGGTTCTGGTCTGGGGGACCCGCTGCCCTGCATTTTTTAGATCAGCTGTTGTCAAAGAAGGGTCTGGGGAACCTTGAGAGGGTTCCAGGAAGTCCCCAGCAAAAATAAAAGGGGAATAATCCATCCGAGAATAAGACTACAGAATGCATGACTATTTTGGCAAGGGGTTTCACAAAACATCTAAAAGCAAAATTCTTATCAAATGGTCCAGTTTGTGTCAATTTTGGGGTACCCGACATGAAAAGGTTTGAAAACCTCTGTTTCAGGTGTTTCCCTGTTTCTTCATACCTGATTCAAATGAATGGCTTTTTGATGACAAGCAGATCATTTGAATCAGGTGTGATGAAAGAGGGAAACATGTAAAACACACACAACGCCTCATCAGGTACAATAATATTGTGCATCAAACAGGGCTTGAACCCACAGTCTCAGACGCCAAGGACAGTTCACAATCTTGTTGAGTTACCTGCCTAGTGATGAACTACACGTGGCTTCACACTATGACATTGAGGATCAGCAGGGTTGCATGTAAAGACAGATTTCAAACTAGGGACAAAAATTCAGTTATTGTGATAAGTGACATCTGTAATTTATTTTTGCACAAAGACTGATTGCTCCATAGCCGAGAGCTTGATCTTGAAAGATGTTCTATTTCTCATTGACTGCAACAGTTTACATGAGGGTGGAGGGCAAAGTCAGGTATATTTTCATGCACTGCAAGGCAGATTTCATGGAAAGCAGAAGAAGGGGGAGGAGGTGGAGGAGAAGAATTCACCTTGGTGACAATGAGACTACACTTTTCTCCTGAATAAATTGCTTTATACCTAAAACGATTCTGAGTTCAATTTAACTAAAACATGGCCGCTCTGTTTTATCTTTCACATTTCCAACCACTGCTCACTTTAAACAAGTTTCGGTCGGCTTCATTAAAGACCAAAATAATCTTGTATCGCTGGGTACATTGTTAATTGACATTACAACCTAACACTAACACATACTTTTCTAAAAGGGAGGTGAGAAGAATGACGGTGACTCATCAGCACAGCACATTAAAAGGCTATGAGGTTTATCCAGCATAGCTGCCTGTTGCTGCTCCCTGGCTGTCTCTCACCGTCTGCTTTGATTCTCTACGCCTCTAATGAAAACATGCTGACAGCTAATACCCCTTTCAATTTTACACCACATTTTCCCTTTGCATTAGAGCAATAAATACAAGTGACAGAGGACGATCAACATGTCGTCCGTCCATTAGATGCACAAACAGAAAATAGGTTGGCCTTGGCCCCTCACATCATTTTAGTACCCAGAGTTTGTCTCTAGTCAAGCAGCTAATCATTAACCATTTAATTTGGATGCTTGTCCCCAGCTGACCTCACAGGCCACTGTCATTTTAGCCACCACTGACGGGTCAAGGTAAGCCTCTGCTTTTGGCCCGCCACAGTTAAATAAGATAGGGTCACGAATTTTCTTTTACTGTTGTCGCATAACAGTCTAGCCCTGTGGGACACACGGAACTGTTTCAAAGACATCTTATGTCCAAGACAATATGTAAAGATTCATGCACATAATAGTCTTTGAGTAAACAAAATGCAGCAAATAGAAGAATCTTGCACAGTGCCTCCACGTGGTAAACTTAAAAAATAGAGTGCAAAGGTTATCAGAGCTTAACCAGATGCTACTTCACTTTCCTTTCCCCTAGATACAGTCCCTGTCTCAATGACAGAAGTGTATCCTAACATTTGTAGTCATTATTTGTAAATCATATATACAACAACTTCACAGTCAAAGAATTTAAATTGTGCTTTTCAGTTCCCACAATAATACAGTAATCTTTTTTGTGTATATTAATTTAAGCCAGAGGAGGTGAATCAGTTAAATGGTAGTCTCCTCAAGAATTTGCTTATCTGTGTATTTTTGGATGAATGTCCTCCCTAGCCTTTGTAACAAAGGCAAAAATACACACAAACACACACACAAAAAAAGAGTCAAACTAGACAAAGGAAAGGTTAACCTCAAATCTGGGTACGATATGTTAATATATTATTCTCCAAGTCCCACCAGGATAACTGGATTAAGGGATTCCCATGATCTCTGTTCAAGTCACAGTATTACTTTTATCATGCGAAAGACCAGATTATTAGGATTTATACAAATGTCCCAACTGGCTCTACTTCAAGGAATTGCAACTTTTATTTTTTCAGATATTTTATAAAATTACCTGGTTTATATATAATACTAAAATAATACTTGAGGTTGTTTTCCAACTTCTATTAGCTACCTTGTTAGCAAGTAAACCCAGTGTTTCTTTTACATTTACACGTGACCATCAGGGCATTTTAGGTGTTGTTGCACATAAGCAGATTTTGTGCTAATGAGCAGAACTTGGCTCAACAAATGGAACAAAATGTATATATATTATGATCTAATTTCACAGAAAAACTGTTTTGTTTTTGTGAAGCTAATATCGCTACTCCACTCAGGAAATCTGGGACGATGACAAAATGAAATAAGGCTCCACAAGGCAAGCCACAATGCGAATTACATTCAGACCTAGTGTCTACTAAAACAGTAAACATCTAAATGGTTTGCTCCACAGTGTGTGATCAGTCATCGATCGGTCTTGGACATGCTACATCCACTCACTGCCTAAAGCCCACCTGAGCACATCATTTTGAATTCAGACATGAAGACAAGATATACCAGGACCTGGAATTACAGAGAGTAAGCTCTCATTTAACAGTCTGAACCTTCCCACTGGACTGCAATTCACAGCTTTCATGAACTGCAGCCCAACTGCACGAGCCTCTCAGCCCATAGTCGAATATATCAAAAGGCTAGAACCCAAATATTTGACTACACTAAAATAGCAATCAACATGGGGATAACTGCGAAAAAGAGTGGAACACTGTCAATAATACTCATACTGATGCTTGTCCATTTGCTTAGTTTTATTATGCAGAGGAAACAAAGGATCCCATTGGGAGAAAAACTCTGCTGTTTTAGGAGGGCTTGCTGACATTATTCATGCAATGGTACGATTTCATTTTTTGTAAAATGACAACAAGCAACAACTCCGCTCCTACAGGCATCTTTAGGCAGGCATCTCTCCAAATCTCTTCTGGGTGTCTATGGTAGCTTTAAGCTTTCCAGCATCAAGCTGGTTTGGATGCCCAATTGAAAGCATCTCCCAGCTTAAATGCAGACATCTGGGTACATATTGGAGTACAATCCTATGACCATGAGCTGTGATATTCAATGCTGAAAAAATGTAATAAAAGGATGGGAATTTTGCTGGAACTGTACTCCTGTGATTTAGTTTTGCTCTTACAAACAGCTGTAAGAGTCACAAGAGACAGTTAAAAAAAAACAACAAGAGTGGTCACAACTAACGCATAGGAGGCTCAGACATCCTGACTCATCAAGCAAGACCACAAAAATAAGGAGAACTTGCAGCGCTTTCCTTGACTTGGGAGGTGCCAATGACAAATCCGTCAGTTCTGACTACCTTATTCTATTTGCATTTGGGGTCTTAGGCCATCCTAAAAGCTCCCAGCTCCCATAATGCAAGAGTCTTTTCATTGTACCCTCTATGTCCGGTAAACACCCATGTCTTTCAAAAGCTGTGCCCCAAGTACGTAACACAGGACTCAAATTAAAATGTTTCATTTCCAATCCCAAGCCAAGGTAACCCCAGTGACATTACTAGTGTTATCAGGTTGCTCCAACGAAAGCTACAGATCCCATTATACAATTAAGTGTTTTCACAAGCTGAGTAGTGCTTCCCATGATGAGTCAACTGATTTTGATATATAAAAACCCCTTACGATGGCGACATATGTAATAAATCACTTCTCTGCCTTTTGGCTAAGATCAAGTGCAGTATCTATTCTTACCGGTTTAATATCTGATACAATATATTCATATATTGAATGGATTTTTAGCATTGGGAGCTGAAAAAGAGACATGCTCCATTCGCTCCATGCATCAACTCGGTGTTGCGGTGCTCCCTGGAGCCCCTGGACTGGCAGGAAAAAACCTGGGTGGAGTGATTAATCAACGCTCCATCAGTTAACTTGTCCTTATTTCATGGCGGTTAGTTACTGAAGCACAGAAAGGACCAGTAATAAATATCTACACACACAGAGGAAGTGAAATCAAATAACAGCTTGTGGTATTGATGAGTTCTCTCTTTACCCACACAAGCAGATTCTCACCACTATAGAAAAACATAGCAGATTTGAGAAGTACAGCATACTAGCAAAATTAGAGGGACAGATGGTAAATCAAATAGTTGAAAAATATCATTAGTCTACTTAGTGTTGACATGTCCTGTGATTTATGCCCTTCAGACTTCACCTTTTATTTCATTGCTTTGCAGCACTGTGACTGGGTTAATGGTTTACATTTGTCAAACAGACAAATGTAATATCTGAATAGGCTTTTGGCAGTGCTCACTATCACAATTTAGACAGCATACTGTACAATGGGCATAATTAACTCTTTTCAAACTGTTATGTTGTGCCAAAATTAACTTGAATCACTGTCCAGTGAATTGAAATCTTTCTGAATTACAAGATACCCAGATACCCACAGATACCCAGCCTTATGTGGTAGTGTGGAGAACAGCAGTGGGAGTGCCATGATAAATTACATTTAGCTTAACCTGTGCAGAACCCTGCCAAAAACTTGTCAAAGTAAAGTGGTACATCCATGCACAGCAGCAACAGAGAAGTTCAGTCAAACCTCTCTGGGCTAAAAAAGCAGCTTGAAAATGCAGAGGATTAGGAAAGGATTGGCTTAAGAGGTTCGAGAAATGGCCAACCAACTAATTAGAAATCCCTTTTCAATTGTCAAGCTCCTGTAATCTTAAATGAAGGCTTAATTTCCCAAGCCAGTGACGAATGAGATGATAGAAACTTCAAGTATCAAAACTCAGTGTCTGTGTACCAAATGGCGCAGCACCTGCTGCAAACTGAAGTCATTTTATCAAAAGATTTGCTTTCATAATGACTACAGAAATAATCTAATATTCTCCCAGTCTCAGACAGGACATATTTGATAATCTGAAGACGGTAAATATAGGTTGCTGCTCAGCAGAATATTGATAAAGAGAGTACAGCTACGCCAGAGACTGAAAGTAGTATTATATTCCAAACATGCTTACAGTATTCTGTTCTCTTCCCTACTCGCACAGTAACCATTTGGCTGCACTGAACATACGTATGCAGACTGTATGCGTAGTGTCTGCTGCAACACTAAGCTTCCACTACAATTAATGAAATTGGCTGCACTATGCCTGAGAGTGACGTATGACTGGTGCATATGAGCCACAGAGATCAGCTCTACAAATGTTTAAAATAAGTCCATCTTCTGATACTTCTTGTCCAATTATTATTATTATTATTATTGTTGTTGTTATTTTAGTTTGTTTTCAACTTTAAGTTCACAGCAGTTTAACTTTCACAGCACTGTGCTGGTTCCAAAATTCACAATCCCACACCATCCCAAAACAAAACCTCACTGTCTTATTTTGCCTGTGGGCCTCTGCATAGACCAGGTAGAATGAGTAGGGGAGGATGAGTGCACTAGCACCATGAAACAACTACACTGGTTGTTTCATTCATTCATGCTACAAATGTGGTATGACTGTACGCTCACCAATTGTGACACAGTCACATGCATGTTTGGACAACTCATTCTCTCTATCTCAACAGCCAAACTCCTATTCAGCAATTTCTCCTCAGTTCAGACAATGCCCTACTGACACTGAAAGCAGCAAAAGAGATGACATGGTGCATCGTGTACACTTACCATATTGTCAATAAATGAAAGGTCAAGAATTAAAACCCAAGATAGTGACCGTTAAATGAGACTTGCTTTGTCCTATTGTGTAGTATGGTATTTATCACATTCCATTTGGGTTGATGAAGCCCAGGAATTTTTTTCCTTGCTTTGAGACACAGAATAGAGGACTGTTGCTGCTACAGTGAATATGTGGTGCCGTTTTAATCTGGGATCAAACTGAAAATCCCCTCCCATAAGAGTTCAGTCAAGGTCATACTGGCGATTAGGCAGACTGTCTATAGAGAGACAAACTGAGACAGAGTGGCAGAAAAGGGAAAAGAGAGAGGGAGGTGCTATCAACCACCACTGCACTCGAGTATGACTGTAGCCTAACTAGAAAATTTTCAAAACCTCTTATATTACGACATTATAATCCCATCGCAATGGTGAAGAGGGGTTGAGCGAGTAACACTGAGGAGACATTCAAAAGATGAACTCACTCCTACGATAACATTTTCAAGTCATTACTACCCAGCCCTACAGCCCCCCGTTTAGTCTGCCACATGTGGGACATTGACCTGCCTGCAGCCTGGTGCTGTGCCCAGGCAGACAGCTGGTCTGTCTGAAGCCTACACACAGAGACACGCACACACAGAGGTGAAAAGGGAGAGAGGGAGGGTATGAGGGACATATCCACAGGCCTTGAAATAGAGCAGGACTGGCCCAGGTCAGAGCCAGCCTGCCCAGCCACCTGTCTAGCATATGAGTTTTCCAAGGAAATGATGTCAAGGTATCCAAAATGTGGATGACATGGGCAACAACATGCCTCCTAAACTATGTGTGCAACACATTAGCATTCCAACAGTATTTGCTACTAACTCTGTAATGAAAACATCCTGCATTTAAACGGTCATGTTGAGTGTAGTGGAATCGTTACTCTACCATCTACAGGCGACGTTTTTAAACGGTTGCAGAGTCCTTGAACATCCCCATAAGATTCCCCGATTTTGCTTAGCGCCTCTGCGCCTCTCAGTTCCATAAGGGACCGCAGTTCTTTGAGCGTGCAGCCAAACTCTCCATCGTGGTTGGCCTCCACCATGGAGTTCTTCACTCCACTGTACGAGTTGTTCGCCATTGTCTAGCCGCCTCCCCTCTCTATTGCAAAGCGTTGCGGCTTCTGCTCAACAGAGGGGGTTTAAAAAAAAATGTTGTCCTGGAAAAGCTTAAATCCTGTGCGAACACAGTGGTAGTTCCCATAAACAGCTGATGGGTCCTTCAGAGGCAGCTGGAGATGTACAGCAGGTAGCAGGGCAGGGATTTTACAGAACAAGCCATTTTCCTTGGAGAGCTGAGTTCCTAGTCTTTCATGGTGACTGAGGATCACCCACAGAGGCGGAGATCACCATGCATGCAGATCTGAAGGAGAAGAGCAAACATACAAAAAAATAAATTAATGGCATTAATGGCACTACCAAGTGTTATTTCATGAACAGCCCAGTTCTCCAACCATATCAGAAAACCAATCACGCCTATACTTTTGGACTATAGTAATACCATTTTCAGTCTATACATAAAAATACTTTTTTATTTAATAGTGATACCATCCTCAGTGTCTTTTAAGTGGATTGACCCTTACTGTACATGTTAACTAAGATGTTCGCTCTGTGAGTATATTCTTGTATGACATTTGTGATGACTTATTTGAAACGTAGTATGGCAGACAATGTGCTATGTAATTGCTTATGCACCATATACTGTGTATTTTATTAGTTACCATACAGCTACAGTACTCTACAACAGACAGTAAAGATGAATTCTTTCACTACTGCAGTACAAGAAAACATGGAGACCCTTAGACGAGGCCACTTGGCTTGCTGTGACAAGTAGCAAAGTAATTAGGCAAACTGCATTTAGCCATTGAGATATTTTCATTAGCTCTACTTGAAATGTAAAATAATAATTTTGTCGTCTGGACAAAACACTCAAATAATGGGTACTCTGCTTCTCCATCAGAGTATGTGAGCAGAGCAGAATATTCGCCTTCAGTAATCACTCTGCAATGAGTTCCTCGCCTAGTTTTGTTTAGAGAATTTAAATAGCAGTCCTTTCTCCCCTACCATGTTTATGTTTGGTTTAAATTGATTCTCACATAAATTGTCCCAGCTTCTATAAAGAGTTAAATGTATGTCCATTATCACTCACATATTTATTTTGTGCTGTTACTGTTCATATACTTTCACTCATATGGGAAAGTTGGGTGATGATTTTACTTTTTTTTTTTTTTTTTTTTTATAAACACACTATAAGGCCAACCTTCACTATAAAGAACAGCAGTTTCCCTTTCTAGACTGACCAGGTGTTAAGTAGAACCTCACAGTCAAATCCTTTCATCTAGAAAGCCATATCCATGAGACTTTATCACGGTATCCTGCCGTGTTCAAACAACATACAGGAGGGAAAAAAAAAATCGGAATGAGAAAGAAGCCAGCAGCTTCCCTGCGGTGTAACTGGTGGGGTAACGTAGTGAACAGGGACCGGGTGACTGATTACCTCAGGAAAAGCCTTCTGTTTAATCTAATTAAGACTATCTGTGGCATCAGGGAGCTCCATGGTGCTCTACATGGGAGAGTCCATTCTAATGAGGGTCTGTCCATTCAGCTTTAATCAGCCTAACACAATGAGGCTGATTCATTCATGTCGACCAAGTTGATAGGAATTTGTCCTGGTGCAGCTCAGACAAAGTGAAACACGGGACTACGAGCTCACAACAATACAATTACAAAGGCTGAAGGACAGCGGGTGCTATATCAGTTTTAAAGACTTGATTTTGTGAATTTCTTCAAACCACGAGGGACACAAACTGAATTTACTGGAAAGGTCCAACAAAATGGAATTCTAGTCTGAAACCATTTTGTGAAACACTAAACATACACTGTACAGGTGGAAAGTCATGCCAGACCAGAATTCACACAGCACAGGGAAACAGCTCTCCGCAATCTGATTCGAAGAGAAAAGGCACCAGTGTAGGCAGACAGATCATTCTGCAATGCCTAGAAAAAAAAATGCTAAGTTATCTCACAGCTCGAAAAGACTAAAACATAATTGAGAGTACCACTGATCTGTCTTTACATCAAACAGGACTTCAAATATGCAACCCTGAACTAATACCCAAAACGCAAAATATGTCAGAACTTTAAACTGGGACACAGAAGGAGAGAAAATGCAGGCGTTATTATTGCTCACTGCACAAATGAATGCTTGCAGCTTATTCCATTGAGGTTCTTGGAAACTATTCTGTCACATGTTGAGATTCTATTTGGAGCCATCTGCCATGGAAAACGGGACAGAATTTATTATTTATTACACAGCATAATTGCAGGGCCGGGTGTATTACTGAGGTGGGAGAGATCGCAGAAATTCCTATTACAAAGAGCAGCTTTGGCACCGGCCACAGGTTTAGGGTAAGGTCTAAAATACATGTTCATAGGCCATCAGTTTTTATTTTTCACACCACTCTTCTGATTTCCATGGAAAACATAAAAATGGATTTTCTTGGGGCTTGAACAGAAATGCCAGGGGATGCCAAACCAACCTTTTAACATTACAAAAACTGACCACCAATGGGCAGCTCCAAACTGGGCATCATTGTTTGCATGATCCAACATAAAAACCATGATAGCTAGAGCGTTGTTTCTTTTGTAGCAGAAAGCTAAGGCTTCTATCTTACACCTGTGATGACATCAATACATTATGGTAGCACAGTAAAATGTGGTGATAATATTTGATAGGACAGTGAAATGGCGCCAGAAGAGCAGAGATTATTACGGTTTAAGATAAGTTGAACTTTATTGATCCCACAGTGGGTAAATTCACTTGTTCGGCACAAGAACAGAATAGAGTGCAAAAACGGTTTCTTGATGTACACGGCCTTTAAGCTTAGATTGCACAGATTTTATGAATTAGATATGATTCATTTTAAGATAAACTAAGAAACATCATAATAATAATCCAAAATACCAATGGAGGTATTAGGGAAATTGCAGATGAAACTATCAAAACACTTGCACTCCACACATAAAAGTGAGCATATCTTAAAAACTGAAAAAATATTCATGTTTTTACATGTATTTATTTGACACAATTTCAGCAGCTTTATTTATTATTATAGTTTATTGACTGAGATAAACTTTCCGTTTTCGTTGTACAGACTGTAGGAATATGAAGCATTTGAAGAAATAACATCTCAATAAGCAGAAATACCAATAGAGGCAGTGGTAGATAATTTTGTTTGCAAAGTTAAAAACTCTATGTTTCCCTGCATCCGCCAAGTTGCTGTTCACATCCATGTTTATCTTAGACTCATAATATCCGTACTGACTGACTAAGCTTTGTCATATGGTGACATGAAAATCTCCTAAAGCTCAATATCAGCAAAACCAATGGGCTTGTGGTGGACTACAACACTTCAAATATGAATGTGCCTGCAAAGCTAAAATGTTGATGCTTCACACACTTCTTCAAACTGCCGGCACACAAGATCTATATAATCAGCAGTTTCAGGGTGGGTACCAATGATTAAGGTCATCAATTCAGTATCTGACCAAATATGAAACATGTTTATAATCTTCCCCTCTGCTTCTGCGTTATGCTGGTGAATAATAGACAGAAAACATTATGAGGTCCCGGGGAAATTCATCTTAGACCTTTTGGATATAAAATGTTATTACTTTATCAATTTATCCTAGTAAACATTTGGGTGAAATTTTGTCATAATGAACATATAAATTCTCGAGATAGGGCTAAAAATGTGAGAAAACTAATTGTATAAAATTGTGAGCACTGGACTAATTACCAGGCAGGTTAGCCAAAAAGAGAGAGCCAAAGGTCAGTGCTATATTTTTTTATTTATTACATATATATTTCAATAAATACAATAAATTATTGATTAAATAAATAACCCATAAATGGTGTTTGTTCTGAATGTTCTTTTTCACATCAATAATCTCTGTTCTTTAGAATTGTGCACACTTATGGACTATTTTGTCAATAATTTTGTAATTTCTATCTTTTATTCTGTTTTTAGGCAGACGCTGTAAAATCTGTGCAGTGATTACAGATGAAAAATAACCTCTTGGGTAACTCTCTACACACTGTGTTTATTAATGTCCCTGTTAGATAAATCAACATATAAATTAAATCACACACATATGTAGGTTTATATATTCTTAAAACTGACAGATGGAGCAAACTTTTTTTAAAGGAGGGAAGATTGTAGTGGGACCACTAGTGTGTCAGATGTGACAGTTAGAAGGTCTCCTTGGCAGACTGTTGCTTAGGGCCCCAAGGAGATTAGGAGCGGCTCTGGCCAGCTAAGAATTTGAAGACAAACCATGTGTGAACTGTGTTCAACTTAATCTGCATATCTTTTTTTTGGTGTGACCTTTTTGCCATGTCTTCAGCATTCATATATACACATACAACATACGAGGTGTATATTAACATTTTAATTGTTTAGAAGAGCACAAGTTCTTCATAGATCTGACCTCTTATTTTCTGACTCAAAGTGCACCAGACTGATGCACTTAATTTTAGAGCATTCAGACTTTTGATCCTAGACTTTAGGTGTGTCTAGGATCAAAAGTTGTGAGGTCCATCAACCACAGTCTCACAAAATCCTTTGGGATTTGTTTGACACTTTGAAATAAAAAAAAAAAACTATAGAGAAAACTAAATAAAAAGCTAGATAATAATGTAAACAAAGGAAATTTCAACAGTCATGGATAAAGTCATCTTCTCCCTCACAATAATGTGGCTTTTTTAATGTGACATGATCTTAAAAAGGGTAGGATTATTTCACTTGTCCTGTGTACCACATGGGCAGAGCACATGTGCAGCCTATGGCAATAAATGCAGTTCTCTGCCTTCTCCATTTCCCTGTCCTCATGTCTTACTCTATGGGCCCTCTCCCACATTCACACCCCCCCACACCCCACGAACAGCCAACGCCAAGATGAAGGAAGTGCCAACATTTGCTGCGCTGCAACAGTTTCGGGTTGCAGGGCAGGTCACATGTCACAACAGTGGAAAATCATTGTGATTGGATCTCCAAGCCAACAGCTGGCATTGTATGGCTGAATGGCAGAGGCTACAGTTAACCCTTTCCACACGACAAAAGCAAAACCACAGCTCGGCATGAACAAGAGGTGGTTTTACCCAATAGACCAGAGGCTTGTAAGTCACAACTTCCTTCTATATTCAAGCTATTAAAGGCTGCTTTCACACTTTGGATGCACAGTACATCTTCCACGCAGAAGGCTGTGGCAAGTGGAAACAAGTAGATCGGACAACAGTGGTGGGCATCTCAGAAATATAGTCATCTCGCTGTTTCCACACTAAGGAAACCCTCTGGCAGTTTGTACACCTCTGTGTGCCAACAACTTGAAGCAAGGCAAGGATAGCAATTCTAGGGATCCCTCAGCAATGGAGCTGCCTAATGCGAGGGGTGATATTTTTAGCTTCCCCAGACTGTCCCCTCCCCCCACAGCTAGCCGTTGCTGAACTGGGTCAGGCCATGTAAATGTGGAGGGTACAAAGCAGAGACACCCAGCCCTCCTTGTGCTGCATGGCTCGCAGCTGAGAGCACTACTTCACCCCACAGACTGGAACGTCTACACAGCTCTGAAACGCTGTCACGCTGCCAGTTCATATGAACACACAGGCGGGTGTCACACTCAACACACTTTTCCTTTTCAGCTCTTCTTACTTGATGTATGCAGGGGCATGTAATGATCTCTAGAATGAATACATAAATCATATTTTAGCTCTGGATCTAAGGAGTTGCAGTTAACTAGGAATTAGGAATTACTGTTTTAAAAGATTTAAAGATTCATTTATAAATAAGTAATTTCAATGCATGCAGTAAAACAATGCTTGTTTTTTCTTACATGCAACACCGCAGTTGTTTTATGTTACTAAACAAATCAGTGCATTATTGTTGTTGAACCTCAGTGTAAAGAAATTAGGTTTGACTGATTTTATTTTGATTTGATTTGATTTTTCATACCAATGTAAAGAGAAATTGTTTGAATTTTTTTCAGATATATCAGTACAAACAGACATCAGGTAAAGCACATGCTAGCCTGGAAATGGGGAACGATGACTAAAATTTGCAGACATGGAGGCATTTATGCACAACAAGAATGACCAGCAGCTCGCAGCAGAGTGCTGATTAGAGTAATTATGTTTGCAAAAACATGTCCGTGAAAAGGGTCTGTCAAAAAGGTCAAGTCTCATTCAATTCCTGCATGTTCAAGCGAAGGTGACGGAGTCGTTCTCATTAAACATGAAACTGTCACAATCATGCAAAACACAGCTGATGTAAAAGCTGAGCCTTTAACGTAAGCTAAAGCCAAAGCCGGAGACTCGATGATCCACCCATTACACAGCATTTTAAAGACCTCATCAATGTACAGTGTAGGGTGTCACAAAGTTTTCAGTAGCATCTCCTTCTAATCATTGTAACGGTGAGAAGTTTTATTGTGCAAATGTAAACTATTGTGTCGTTAAAGTATTATTAATAACTGAACCAAAAATAGGTTTTTCTTGTAGGACCGAATTTTGAACACATTTTAAGAACCACTTATAAATTACATTTATCCCAGCCTTAGTATCATAAATACTGTAGACATTTTCAAATTGCGATTGTGAAAATATTATGTTTCTCCGAAAACCAGGCGAGGTCGTTTTATTTAGCTGTTACTGTCCTTCATGTCGATAGGATGGAAAATATTCCAAAATGGAGCATCTTTCATCAAGCCACTTTGAAGATGAGAAGCTCTCTGTGTTCTTTGTTATGTGTGATTCTACACAGCAGCTCAGTGGCCCGAGGTCCTGCCGCACTGCCATTTGCTGCTACAGTCTGACCTTGCTGTCCTTACCATTCCGATTTCAGGACACACTGATGTTGAGCAATAAACTGATTCCTGCAAGACATGGAAATGCAATTTGTGACATTCAAACATATATGTGCACAGTGCTACTATAAACTGATACTGGACTGTGAATGGAAATAAATAAAGTCTGCTGGCTCGGGCTAGATTCAGGACTTCGCAAGTCTGGTGCCAGTACACCTGTTATTTATTAAGCTGAAATTGGAATCAACTGGAGAAAAATAATTGATTGCCGAGTCCCTGGCCATCAAATACTGACCAACCCAAAGTGTCAGTAATTCACAAGAGATAAATGATCCACAGCCCTTTCATTTTAAAAAAGTTAACAGCATTAACTGATGCATTAATTTGTAAGCATCTTACAGACATGCCTGCATGTCAGTAACAAAAGAAGGTGGAGGCGGAGTGCTCTGCTGTGTTGTTATTAATGGTACGTATCCAGCAGTGGACAGCGGCCTTACTGCCACACTGTTAGCTCCCGATACAGCCATGGTTGTGCAAGACGGCGAGCGAGCGCAGAAACAGACTGAAGTGTTGTTTTCTTCATTCAGAGTTGGTTTAAGTTGTTTAATGCTGCCGTGTTTGCTACTCCTGACCGCTGCTCCATGCTGTTCAAGTCGGTCACTGAGTGATGGTATAGAAAGCAGTCACAATATACTTCACTTAATGTTTGTATCACAAGGGTAATTATTTAGTCATTAAATTATAAAATATGCCTTTTTTGTGCAATTTTTAAAGATATTACATGATAACTCAAGTATGTGAGTGGTGTACATAGTCCAGGTGCTGCACTACCCTCACAGTTGAGTTCTGCCTTTTATATTGTCATAGTATTAACGAAGATTTAGACAAAATACAACTGTAAATTGATTCTGAATCATAGGAGATAACAATCAAGATTTGCATTCATATACACCACCTTTATTCCACAGGGGGTTTTCAACCTAACCATTTGAGCTTTAACTGTGAGTGACAGGGTTCTTTTTCTCAGCAATGATATTATCCATCACAACCACATTGAAACAACTTTGGGATCTGCACGTGCAAATGCATGAATCTGCATTTGTGTGTGTTTTCTATACTCAGTGATGATGCTCAAAACTAAGACAGTTAAATCTTTTACCCTACTTTTAAAAATAAATGTATTTTTGATTAGTGGCATGTCAAACCATGAAGCCCATGAGCTTTTCAGAAATGCCAAAAATAACACAAATGCCTTGCAGCATAGTTAGAGCTCTAGCTGTCTTCATGACTAATTCATGATATTTTTCTGTGTGCCTTATAATTGTTTTAGTGTGCAGGAGAAGAGTTCATCCAAGTAGTTCTACCCTTTTTCAAATTATAGCCCCTTAGTGTCCATTTCAACTATAATGTGAACTCTTGTTATTTGAAAGAGTAAATGAATTTAGTCACACGTATGCAGTTGGTCCCTACTGTTTTGCTGAGTAATATTTGAATGAATAAGTAGTAATGCCCGAGACAAACACCAGAACTCAAAACCTCTGCTTGAAATAACCTTGGCCTTAACAAACCACAAGGAAAGAAAGATAAGCAAAACTTCATCTTAAGTAAACAGCATCATAAATACATTGTACTTAATGGTTAAAAACGGAATATATTTAACTTTCCATGCCGGTTTACAGTAGACTCAATGTCACCTTAAATTTGGAGAGCAAGCAACTGCAGTCACTTGCTCTCCAAAATAATGCTTTCTACCAAGGCAATTAACACAAATTTTTCTGAGGAATGCAGACTGAACAAAAAAAGTTAGCGACTGCCTCTATTAATAATATTCATATTTTAGGCTATAACTGTAACTGACTCGCGTGCCAAGCATGACG
Source organism: Scatophagus argus (assembly GCF_020382885.2). NCBI lineage: Eukaryota > Metazoa > Chordata > Actinopteri > Scatophagidae > Scatophagus > Scatophagus argus. The sequence goes on along the minus strand of NC_058514.1, from coordinate 6,821,968 downwards.
ATGAAATCAGTGGATGTATCAAGCAGCTGAAAGGAGGGGTTCATTCATGATGAGTTAGATACAGGCAATAGCTGCCTGAAGAAGAAAGTGTAGTCAGTACACTGCATTACTTCACATTGGCAATTGTGTGACTACTAAAAACTCCCATGCCATGAGATTCAAACAGCATTTTAACAGCAAGCTATAATGTTGGATTAGCAGAAAGTACATACTCGCCCGCATGGCTAATTAACTACATGTGCACTGCATTAAGGATGAAACTGTAGAGTTGCAATCTTGAAAGTTTGTTGGGTCTACAGATGTAAGCAGAGAAAATACTATCAAGCTAAAGCACAGTGCCAAGGAGGTCAAGTGATTTTGCTGCTGAGGTACAACGACATTCCAAAACAATTCACAAGACAAGTGTAAGATCTACTTAATCACAGCCTTCAGTCGGGGTAAGAAAACAGTCAGCGATTATGAAAAAGCACGGTATAGAGAGGAATAAGAAAGGATATTTTTGTCATTCTTGAGTGACAGCAACAGTCTCAGTTCAAAGGGCTGAGACACAGCAACAGATTGTGTTACCAGTGGTTAAAGTGAATCATTAAACAAACTCTGAATCTGTATATGCTGAGCTGGACAGCTATAATGACAAAAAAAAATACCACTCACAGTCAAACTTGGAAGATATAAGTCTAGTAAGATGTAGAAATATATACTGTTACTATTCAAAATTGAAATTGAACCCCAACAACTGTGTTACACCTAGCATATACTCTACATGTTATGTAATATGTCTGCAGATAACTACACTGTCCTACGGTGACTCGTATCCCTGAATCACTGTCCACTTTACGCTCAGGCTAAATTTTGTGTTTAATTGTATTTTGCCAAAACTACATTAGAAGCAAAATCCTCCGTGTGATCAGAAGTCTTTACACAAACACAGGAAGACACTGCTGGCGCTGCAGCAAACCTGGTGCTATTTAATTGGATCAGGAGTGATCCTTTCAACTAGACACTAAAAGGTGCTCGGTGACTGTATTCTACACCATCCTGGAAACTTTCACGCAATGTTAACGTAAGCGAGTGCGAAACTATATTACATGATCCACCAAGGTCAAGAGTGTAACGTGCGTAATCGCCTGGCAATAGCTGAAAGGCTTACAAAATGCGAGATTTACCGTTACCTTTGTATGGTAAGTGGCGTGGTAATTTAAAGCGGCGTTCTACATTCAAGGTTTAGCCTTAATGTTTTTTAATTGAATTTGTGTTAGTCACGCCTTTCTTGCAACAGCGTTGTGAAAGTGGCCGGTTCCGACTAGACTCGGTAGGTTGCTCGACTTGAGAAGAGAGGCACGGTGCAGGACACGGTGCGCCCCCCGTCAAAGAATCCCTCCGCGGTTGGGAGTTCGGTTGACAGGTTAGGGTTAGCGCTAGGGTTCAGCACCGGCAGGTTGACGTTACGACCAAAGGCTGGGCTCCAGTTTAAGGTGAGAGATGACATAAATCCAAGGGAATTCGACATAACGCGGGTAAATGCTATCACCCGAATGCATGTTTAACTTTGAAAGCATGGAACGGCGTTTTCGGTTGCCGCACGACATTATTTCTTCAAATATCATACATTTATTGCAGCTGCTCTTTACTGACAGTCAGCCGACAGAACAACTTTAATGTGGCCACACGGGTGCCTCTGTGAGCTCCCCCGAATATCCATGAGCAACCGCGGCGCGTGGAGTACAATACTCGGAAAATACCGTTCCTAGTCGGTTAACACCAACGATCGAGATCTTGCTGATGCTATCTTTCTGCCTGTAAAAGGGGGTCCAGACAACGATAAAAGCTCTGAAGACCAGTCTTAAATAGCACCCCCAATGCAGGATGAATTAGAGGTAACTTTCTCGTAACGCTGTAGAGGTCCACATTTTATGCGGCTTCACGGGGACAGTCTCTAAATGATGAGCCTCGATGTGTGAACGTCAGTCTGCTGTCCAAGAGAGACCGTGGCGTGCTGAGTCCAACGTTAAAAAACAACGTTCCTGGCTACGGTGTTAGCCAACTAGCTTCCAGGCGTTAGCTTATGTTTATCCTAAAGACCCAAAATACACAAAACCAACTTCCAATAAATTGACAAGTCGAAAAACTTGGCCCAGGACCATGCATAAGTCTAAGTAAACTAAGCACAAGCCACGAATATCTGGCAGCATCCTGGCTGATTAGCTACCTGGGTTGGAAAACGAGACGCCCAATGTCAGGATGTATCCGAGATATAACGTTGGCTAGCGATGTTAGCTTGGTTTAAAGCTAACTCCCAAAGGCAGCTACCACCGGTGGCTGGCCCTCGTTGATCAGTGCACACAAAAATGAAGACTCTACTGGTAACGTTTAACTATGCATCGTATAAGACACTCAGAAGCAGGCGTAATCATGTGCCATTTTTTAGTGCTAGCACTGAAAATATAACCAAAAATACTTACTCCGTTCTCTGAAGAGCACCCCAGATCCCTTTCTCTCCTTAACTCCCCCTCAGTCTCACCAAAGACTAGACTCTCTCCCCTGATCTGAGGTAAGATCCCGCCCACTGCGCTGTCACAACCACAACGAAAGTCTCCTACCAGAACCGTCAAGATAGTTACCGTGCCACTTTTCCTTGTGGAAACCCACACTTATTTGACTGGAAACCATACCACACATGCGTACACCTGTTTAATCTGTTACGATGGTTACCGGACACGATGTTCCCACAACTACTGCACCAATCACCTAACATATTTAAAGAATACTAATGAATATAAAAGTCAATCATAAAATATAATTTTATCGTAGAAAAGAAACAGCTCAAATGCACCTGCATTTTTCATTACTGCAACGCAATGTATTTGTCTCGTAATGCTGTCATCACGTTTTTAAAACCTTCAGCATTAAAACCTAAGTGAAAAGATACTGGACACAATGTAGGAGACAGTCCATTTAATGATAAGAGAATCCAGTTTCTCTAACGTAGAGTTTTACGAAGGCGGAAGTATGCTGACGGGAATCATCTCGCCTCGCCGAGTTCCTTTCTGTCACAACACCGCCGGGAACATGTGATGCACGTCAAAAGGAGGATGGGTATGGTCCATTGGTGTGGATTCCCATTGGCTTAGCCAGCATATCAGTCGCCTATGGAAACGGTTACGTCATGATCCCCTCGTACTCCCTCTTCGCTCCAGTGTCGCTTTATAATAACATGATTATTCAACAGTACCCCCGCCCCCCAATAGAATGATGCAGCCCGTAAAAAGTATCCGAAACCTCACTGCTGCATCGTTTTTGCTTTCCGGCTGTATGAACTCCACCTAGGCTACACAGGGCTCTTCCCTCGGCCCCTAATCAAACCTGACGTCATTCTTTCCATGACGTAGCGCTTTTTTTTCTTTTACTTCTTTTGCGGATTCAATGCCTGTATTCTTTGCGATTCTTTTTCCCTGTTGAGAAGAAGTCACATACTCGAATACCAGACCAGACAGTCCAGAGGGCCAACTGTCAGTAAAATAAAATGAATTGCATTATGTTGTACAGCGCAAACAGTGGTCCACCTTATCTTAGACCTTGTAGACTTAAAATGGGTAAAGTAACGGCTGAATATGCTTTACAATTAAAATGAAGCTCCTATAATCAGTATGTTAGAAGACAGGTGTATCTCCACAAGTATGAGGTGCAAAGCCCCAGCAGCAACAGAACTGGCCAATGATGAACACATCAGTGACTGAGAAATACAGAGCAGAATGTGAAATATGTGCTTGAGGTCAGTTAAAGAGAATATTATCAGTCAAGGTGAATAATGCATCAAAGATTGCAACTCAGTGAGGTGAAGAAACCATCTTTTCACAAAGGGCTTAGTTTTATGACTACATGGCAGACCCTTGGTTAAAAAAGACATGAAGGTTGGTAGATGATAAACAGAAAACAACGCAGACTGAGGTCAAACCTCAGTGTAATATGCTTGCTGTCTTAACATAATGGGATTTATCATTAACACAACAAGTGCACAGAAGCATTCTTCTCTTCAGATCTGTAAACAGGGGAAAAGTACAACATGTTTATGTCAGTGTGCAATTCAAAAGTTTGGAAAATATTATTTCATAACTTGTCATGTCAGATCTATGTGAACGGGAGAAGACATTTGGAAAGAAAGAGGAAGAAAAGAAACAAGAAAAAAAAACTTGATTTATGTAAGTTGACTTGTGCAATCGTTTGGTCTTACATCTGTGTAATTTGACTGAACTGGTTCAGTCAAAATAAGAAAGAGGAATAATCAGTCAAGATGCATAGACAGACAGATTTATACAAATGACAGACTCCCCAATAAACATCAAACCAGTCTCTTTAGACAATAATTTATTTGACATGTGATGAGTACAAACAAAAAACAGTACAGACGTTACACTGTATTAGAAATTTAACCCCTAATTCTGTACAATGACAGCATTGTATTACGGTTAAATTTATTCAAGATTTGATAACTGAATAACAAGGGGAGAATTTTGGCCAATGTTTGCAAAAGCAGCCGTCAGTGAGATCATGCAGTCAGTCAAGTCTGGGTGTCACACATGATTCCCCCACCCTTCACACATTTCTGGCTGTCAGTCAGTCTTCTGTTCTCAAACTTCAAACTAGAGCTGCAGCACAGCAGTGCTTCAGTGCTGATGTTTTTCTTACACATCCAACAGTAACACAGGCCTCGGCTGAGCTGGGGCTGGCAAAAAGGTCTTCAAACCCTGTAGTGCTTAAGTAGAGACAAGACCTATTTTTATGCCTGCCATTTTTCCAGTTCACTGTCAGTGGTTTTGGTGGCTTCCTGATTGGCAGCCTGGAGCGCTTTGTGTTTCGCCAACCCTGAGCAGATGTCCCTCTAACATGACAATGATGCCACCCATTTCCCTCTCCCGGTCCATCTTTGTCGGTACATCAGTCTTTGTATCTTCCCTCAATCTTTATCTCTAACTTTTGCAGCTCCCGCAGAAGCCAGGAGACACACTTGCCAAGAAGCTAAAAGTAGGGGTATTGATATAGACTCAAAGTGTCCTCTCAGAAACTATTTATAGTATAATCAAAAAGGACAGTACATTAAATGACATGTAAAGCAGGACAGTTGCAGATTTACAAATATTTATCTACATTCACACTGCATATTCACTGTATAGTGAAGGGTTAGATCAAAAGCTTAATACCACTCTCAACCCTGTACGCCTCCGGTAAATATGTAGCCACAGCCTGTTAGCTTAGCTTAGCACAGCACAAAAACTGAAAACAGGGGGAAACAACTAGCCCGCAGTTACAAAATACATCTAAAGATCATTAACATGATACATCTTGCTTATTTAATCCGTACAAAAACCTAAAATAAATTACAATAATTAGCAGCATATCAGTTACAATTTTCCAGCGTATCCTCTGGTTGCCTGGCAACTGGTCCAAGCCAAGAAACTGTCCAGCACATCATCTCACATAAAAGGCCGACCTGTCAGTGCTTCCACTTTATTTTAGAACAAGTAAGATTTAATGTGTTACTTAATGATCCTCAGAGATTTTTTTTTTATATAAAAAAAAGATAATCCAGGATAGCTATTTCACCCTATCTCCAGTCTTTGTGCTAAGCTAAGCTAAACAGCTGCTGGCCTTATCCATCAGAAAGTGAATAAGCACGCTTTCCAAAATGTCTGACTTTCCCTTTAAATGATATTAGAGTCAATTATTGAAAATAAAATAATCATACAAACATAAGAGAAAATGCACTCAAATATGCACACAGAGGCAGACACATAATTGTATCATAAGATATTATAAGAGTTCACACAAAAGGTATGTAAATATAAAGTGTATAAAGTCAAAACAGAATTCTTCATACAGAACTCATTGACTTTCCGTGACAACATTTTCCTCCATCAGTGGCCGACGTTCGTCTATTCTTTATCTAAATATGACAGACAACAAATTGGAATTCTGCCTTGTGTCATCAGAGCCTATTTGTTCAGTTGAAACCACTTAACATCTGCTTTAAGCCATTTAAACTGTGGGACTGCAGAAGTGAGCAAGATGGTAAATCTCCTCACGAAGGGCCTTTTAGCTCTAGCCACGCAACAATCTGCAAGCTGTCTGGTCTTTTCACTTGTTAATGGGGACACTGAATTATTTACTTGTATAAATGTATCTGCAACAGAAGGCTGAGCAGTAATCTCAGGAAATAAACCACAGCAGAAAAAAAACATCTTTCAAGTTTTTTTAAATTGAGGAGACCAATAATTTTCCTCACAGCTGTTGTCTGAGTCCTGCTGTTGACTCGGTGGAAATCTGCCATATGCTCTGGAGCATCTTGTGAACTACAGTAAATGTCAAGTGTCATTAGCCTTTGTGCATGCTAATGTGTTGTTCATGCTGTCTGAGTAAGCATTAATGATGAGGCATGCCAAAACTCCCCCAAAAGGGAATGTTGCCTTCAGGGTCAGTTCTGTATTTACAAAAACACTCAGAACAGGACTGTTTTGCTAATTTAGATTTAAAAGAGAACATGTGATTTCAAAGAGGAAGAAAACAGACAACAAAAAGTGTGGTGTAAGTGTTTGAGAATAAATAAGAAAGCTATGCTCGTGTGTTTGCTGCGTGTTCAGCCCAACATAGAACTTTAATTACCGGGGAAGAGCCCGACACACCATGAGACAAGATGGCTTGACAAATAATTGCAGGTTCAGTCGAAGAGTGTCTAGCAACTGGCCCCGCATGTATGCGTCTGCTGCTCTAACCAAAAGAGGAACTTAGTTGCAGACTCGGCATCTTATCACATTTTGAAAAACACACTCCTGTGAACTGATTAAGACACTTGCACAAGTAACAGTGCACAACGGAAAACCCAAAGGGAATGGGAAAATAAATCACAAGCCACAGAGAGATTATCAGCTATTTCCTAAACAATTTTTAAATAAACACATGACCGCGGTGGAAATGCCTATGGTGCACTTGGAGATCATGTGCTTCTCGAGCCAAGGCAAGTGGAAAATGCAAACATGAAGATGTCTCATTAGTCGACTTACACAACCAGGTCCCTATCAGCGAGGACACGCTGTATGAATATTGCTTCCTCTGGTCAACCGATCTTTCTCCACCACTTTGTTTCTTGAACAGACGTTGGATTTTCCACTGGCTCAGCACATTGGCCAAGAGTTAGACATGGGGGGGGGCTTCCTTCTTCTGAAGAGGAAGAGGAAAAATTGTGTTGCATACTTTTGAAAAAGACTGCTGATCTGGGGTTGATGGTGTGTGGGAATTTTCCAATGGGAAATTAATCATAAATCTTGTTGTTAACCAATTCTTTGCTTGCATTTCTTAGTTCAGAGAAATATGTCATCTTCTCAGCCTTAGCATTAAGCATGCTGGATTAACACCACACCATTTAGACCTATTATTGAAGCAGGACAGTGGCAACATCAATCAGACAAAGTTTATATTAAGGACGGGGCTTGCGCATCGTAATAACAAACCTTTCGTATGTAACACGTCATTAGTCTGCTACAATTACTATAATCACATTTTTTCTGAGGTCCACAAGAGTCCAAACATTGGTTTATGTCTTCTGGAGGAATCCCCAATTATATGATTAACATTCACACTCTGCTGACTGGCAAAACAACTGGAGACACATGATTTAAACCTATGATGCAGGTAAACATCTAAGATTTGAAGTGAGACCTTGTGGAGTGGTCAAGACACACAAAGGTCCCTTTTGTGAAGGAAAGCTGAGAGAGGTAATGGCGGTAAGGAAGGGTCTATCATGACTGAGCCGCTAGGCTAGCGCATGTTTGTGTTTCCAACTACCCCTGGAATTTACTGCAGGCACCGGCAAGGGCAGCCACAGAGAGGTGAATGGTCTGCAGGATAAAGGCCAGAGTTGTTGGGAAAAGAGTGGTGGAGAGGAACAGGGAGAGAGAGGGGAAGGAGAAAGAGAAGTTGTAGCAAAGGAAGAAAAAGATAGAGCAAAAGTGCAGGCAGGACAGACAAGGAGTTATTGTAAAAGGCAAAGAGTCAGCAAATAAGTGTGAGCTGGAAATAGAGAGGTTAAAACAAAAGCTGTGTGTGCGCCTAGTGTGCGTGCGTGTGTGTGTGTGTGTGTGTGTGTGTGTGTGTGTGTGTGTGTGTGTGTGTGTGTGTGCACAGGGAAGGAGACAGTGGTCTTACTCAGCTCTGAGCCAGCAGCACTGAGATTATCTGGCCAAGTTTCCACTCACAAACAATAATTCACCTCAAGTGCCCATTGAGGCGAGACTCTGTCAGGACAGCGACCCACCCAGCTCAATATGTGGGTGTGTGAGTGGAAGAAACTGTGTATGGTTATGGTGTGCTTTCACCATATAAAGTTGTGTGTGTGGAGTCATACAAGAGCCATAGACAGGTCTTAGCAGGACTGGGGGAGGTGGTGGCACTGCCCTCTAGGTCATGTCTTCTATGGTCTGCTTTCTGTCGAAATTTTCTGTATTTACACTTGGCCTGGCCTGCAGCGGAGCTGGAGAGTGTATTTCATTCAGGCCACCGAACATCTACATGTCATAAAATGTAGGGCATATAAATAGTCTTGATTCAATTACTGCCAAGGCAGAGAAACCACCTGAGATTCCACATTTAGACTCAGTGTGTGGCACTCATGGAAAACGCTGCCATTAGACTCCAACAGGAGTGAACATGGAAAACAAAACTTACAAAACAAATATATATATATTACAGGATCAAACACTAGTTTTGACTAAAAAGAAGTTTGATTGTGTACACATGACAAGAAAAGGTAACAATTTCAGGTGTTTATTACACGATTTATCTACAGAAGGGAGAATTTGTAAAGGAAAGCAAGCTTGTGTGCTTAAGTGCAGCTAGACAGTGAGAGCTAGTTATCTTTCTGACAGAGGTGACTTTGGGTGAATTTGTGGCAACAGGCAGTAATTAAGAATCGTTTTCACTGTGTTTAGTTGTTCAGTTAGGCATGGAGCCCATCAGCTCAATAAATCTGCTGTTCTCTTCCCCCCAAAGTCGGAGCAGTGCCACCCGGGACCAGGCAAAACAATTAATGGCAACTTAATTACAGTGCCATATCAGATTTTTGCTTTACCCACAGAATGTGCAGAGAGCAAAGAGAAGGAGCACATTAAAAGTTCTTGCTTCCTCAAGCTGGCGCAGAGCTTTTGCAAAGTCCAAGACAGAGTGGCATAAACTGGGCACAGATGGGGCTTAGAGGAGTAGCTCTAATGGGAACTCAGTGCCCTTTACACCCCATTTCTTCTCTTTCGCATGGAGCATTTCCCTTGGGAGTGAAAGAAGGCACAGGGAGAAAGAGAGAACGACTTACAGACTAGGACTTGGAGCAAAAGAACCCCAGAGCACATTTTGCGCATAAGAAGTTAGTATTTTGCGCATCATAACGCGCCACATATTTTCAAGTTCTGGACTGCAAACTTTCCAGTCTAGTACCAGTCATGCTGTTGTGTGCAGAACGTGGCCTGGCATTGTCTTGCTGAAATATGAGTAAACACAAAGATGACCCTGGAAAAGACATCATCTGGGTGGCAGCACATGTTGCTCCAAAACCTGGATGTATCTTTCAGCATTAATGGTGCCTTCACAGATGTGTAAGTTAGAAAGGCAAAAAAATAAAGGATCTTTATGTGAACAACGACAGACACAATCCACAAACAACCGGTCATCCTTATGGGATTAAAGGATTTTAACAATTTCCATTGTCATTTTCATTTTACTGTGCAAAAACTGGACAATGTGATATCTTGCCTCATAAGAGAAGCAAATGCGGGTAAAATCATAGCCTTGCTTGGTTACTGAGCTGTGATCAATCCCATCATAACATGTCACGCCCTCATCATCATTACCACCGGCACACCCCTTACCCCGATTTAGAGAGTGAGAGAGTGAGAAGGAGGCAGATCCAGCATGATCCCACCACAGCAGATGGATATGTCAGATATGCCTGCTTGGGCTTATGGAGATGCTTAGTGGTAAATGTAATGACCTGTGTGGGTTTGTGTGTGTGTGTGTGTGTGTGTGTGTGCCTACCCCTCAATCCACTGTTCCAATTACCCTGGGTCTGTCTGGGGAAACTCTGTCACTTAGCTGTGACAGAAAGACAGGACAGAGACACAGCCAGTTATAACTTCAACTCTCCCCTTTCCTGTACGAGAGACCAGAGAGAGGGGACTTTTGTCAGACAGACAGAAAGAACAAAACATGTCTGTTTACTTTGTTACTGTGGCCGGCAAGATGACATGGTGGAGAAATTTCTTCAAACTGCCTCCTTCTTCTTTTGGCTGCTCCTTGTTAAGGGTCACAACAGCAGATCATCTGGATCCACATATTTGACTTGGCATAGGCTTTTATGCACCGTGCCCTTCCTGACATAACACTCCCTATATATCTGGGCTTGGGACCGGCAATTAGGAATACACTGGCCTGGATATCCCAGTGGCTGGAGAGCACCTGCTCAAGGACACTTTGACATATGAATAGCAGGAGGTGGGGATTGATGTGCCAACCCTGTGATAAGCAGACGACTCGACAGCTGCCCACAAATTGCTTTAAACTGTAGCAAAAATGTTCAAGGTTACAACCAGCCAACCAACTGTGTGCATCCCTTCAGCTACATGACTAATATATAGACATATGTGTGAAATTTGATGGTTTCAGCTTTGTGGTTTGGGAAGGGATTACTGTTCTTCAAAAGGCCCATACAAAGGGAACAAAAAAAACTCTGCCCATTGAAGCATATCAGTTGTCTTATAAATCAAACACACTGGTGTTGACCTGGTTCACTGCAATTCAGGAAGTCAGTTTGGTCTACTTAACTTTAAAAGGAACACAATGAGCCCTACAATTAAATTACAGATCACACTGACAAGCACTCGGTCCTCTACCATTTTCCCTCTGTTGTTGGGTAATTACAAACTTTCGAGGATTTATTTAGACATAGATGACCTTTTCAACAGACTGTGCAGTGATCTGGTTGTTGTGATGGTTTTCCTTTCATCCATCCTTTTACAGAAACATTTACTTTGGTTACTTACTAGAATGCACAATTCACTTTAAACACATATTCAGTTTGTTTAACTTTGCTCAGAAATATTGCCACCTCCTCATCTCCTCTATTTTGTCCTTTAGCCCTCCGTCTCTTCTAAAGTCACAACCTTCAGCTGCCGTCCAACGGTTAATGGAAATTTTCCTCTCTGTTAGTGTGTCATGTGAAGGGCAAGGCAAGAGTTTTCCAATGCTCTGTCTGTAGAAAAACACCCATCCTGAGTGTGATGCATCAGGAGCCTGGAGAAAGGAGGGCATGTTTGTCAAAGCTCTTTTGGTGGGCTTCCTGTTTTGACCTATGGGAGGGCAAGGGTTTGTGTGTGTGTGTGTGTGTGTGTAGTGTATTTGTTTGAGGAGGAAACCTTTAGGCTTTACCCAGCACTGGAGCACGTTCTTGAAAGGTTTTTTTGAACCATGTCACCTGTGATGTGACAACTACACCTCACTTCACTAATGAGCAACACAATGGCACAAGTATTATCTAAAAATGCTATCTGGGGAAAGGTTCACATTCAGTCAAGGAACAGCGAAGTTGCACTCTCCATCATCGTACCTCTCCTTGGTATTTGTTAAATGTCGGCTGGTGCAGTCTATCCATTAGCCTCGTCTATGTAAAATTCCACTCAGATCTCCAGTATGTGAGAAACCATAGAAACAGACTGGCCTTTGTTTCTTGTGCTGGGGAAAGTGTCCTGTGAGTTGAACTGAGTAATACTGCTGTGGCAGATGACTGGCCCACTCACATATTCAGTGTTGAAGAAAAAAAAATGGGTGAAAAATTACATTAATAAAAGGTGTGACATTTTGAAGGACTGAGCATGATTTTCCATCAACTCTTCTTCGTGATAAGCTCTCTTTTTAGGAAAAGACTCTTTTTACTGGTCAATATCATGAACTGTGCTGCTTTGGGAAATGTGTGGAAACAACATTATGGGGAACAACATTTGGTAGATGGGAAAATTGATAGCATTCATAAATATATAGAAGGAGCCAACAGCTGGTTTGGTTAAGGTTAAGTTATATATCTTCAGTATTTCTTTTGTTTAATCTCTACAAAAACCAAAGGATTATTTCTCAGCCAACTGCCACACTACTACTGATTATACGGCAAATTCTCATTTTCACACTTTGGATTTTGTACGTCTTAAACAAAAAAAAAAAAAAATCAATAAAGGTGTTAATTAATGCTGCTAATTTATGCTAAGCTAAGCTAACCAACTGCTGGCTCAAGATACATATTTACTGACATGAGAGTCATATCGATCTCCTCATCTACCTTTATACCTTCATGACCTTGTTAAGGTCCAGTATGTATACAGTAAGTGTGGAGGCAGAGTGCAACCCGCTGAATATCCCTCCCCTATGGTGGCCACTAAAAATGTGAGAGGCCCTCTCCAGAACCATACCTGTCCATTCTGGACTACTGTAGAAACACTGCAACATGATGGGACTCTATTGAAGAGGACCCACTCCTTTTGTGAATATGAAATCTGCATTCTGCGGTAACAAAAACACAATGATTCTTAGTTTGAGGTGATTGTACACCCACAACAATAATGGCTATGATATTCTGTTTCTGTACCTAAATCCCTCTAAATCCAACATACTGGACTATTAAGTGTCTACATGTCACCTAGTTGACAGTTAGATTCACTTCTTTTGAAAGAAAATGTAGCCTCATTAGGGTGACCAGACAACACGAACCCTAGTTGGAGTAGTCTGCATATAACCTAGTTAAAGGCTACCCTACTTTCAGCTCCAATAGCCCAGTTACAAAAACACCCAGAAGAGTCAGTCTCTCCATGAGAGCACAGTCCAAATAAGTAATGGCAACTCTGAGCTAACGCTGGAGCTACCCTAAAACGAAGAGAGAAGATTGGGCAGAGTTGTCACAGAGAGCCAGAACTGGGATGGGATATATTACATTAATATTTCAGGCATCTATCTGACAAGCTTGTCCTCAGTGACTTACAGGATTCTTACTCAAGGACACGCTGGCAGGACATATGGCTGCTAATGAGCACTGACTGCAGTTCTGGGGAGACTCACTGGGAAGTTTAGTGACTTAACTGCACTTCATGCATTCATTCATTCATTTATCAGAATTGTGCCATTATGTGCAAAATATTCTGCTAAATGCATCTTTGTATTTTCCGCTCTCTTCTAATAACAGCATGTCTTGCTGTTTTCAAGGTCTGGTTGGCAAACATTAGCCAAGACTGCTGATGTGCTCCAGGCTGGAACAAAGCATGGGTTCCTTCCAGTTTACTTCCCAATGTCAAACAAGTGCCTCTTAACTGTCAAATGCAGGGAAGCAGTGGCTAAATACATTTCCCAGAGCAGTAGCATCGAGGAACTCCTTGCTATAAAAGGGAAAAAAGGACAGAGAGGAGACTCTGGTTGGAGGCTGCAAGTCATCATTAGTGTTATTATCTGGAACTTAATGTTGGATGGGCTGCAAGCTGGCACCATGCCGGTTTTAGTAGATGCTAATTGCTATCATTATGGATAGACTGTTTGCTCAAGGTATAAACTGTGGTGGGCTGTTGTGAAATGGAAAAGATCAACT